>NC_090446.1:141474385-141783184 GCF_031143425.1 Pleurodeles waltl | reverse complement strand
GGAGTAAAAAGCCACAGTCTCTCAAGTGGGTGGTATGCCCACTGCTTGGTCCTGGGGAGTGCAAAGCCACAGGCTCTAAAGTGGGTGGTTTGCCCACTGCTTGGTCCTGGGGAGTGCAAGGCCACAGTCTCTCAAGTGGGTGGGTTCTCCACCGGTTCCGGAGGGGGCTTGGTGCCCACAGTGCTTCATCCTGCCAAGGATTGGGTGAGTGGATGCCTTTCACCACTGGTTCTGGAGGGGGCTTTGTGCCCAGTCTGCTTCATCCTGCCAAGGATAGGGTGGGTGGATGGCTTCTTCCACTGGTCCTGGAGGGGGCATTGTGCCCTGTGATGCAGATCTTGGGGAGTGCAAGGTCACAGTCTCTCACCTGGATGTCACAACCACATGCTTTGCAGGGGCCAGGACGCACAACAGCCCATGGAGGCAGGACTACACACTGTCTGCCAGCGGTGATGGCTGCTCAGTGGTGGCAGTGGCGGTGCTGGTGTTGGTGCTGGCATTGGTGGGGGGAGGCTCCAGCCCATCCCCTGCAGCCTCGGTCAGCCGCCCACTGGGGCTGCTGCTGCTGGTAGTGGTGCTACTGTCAGCGGTGCAGGTGGCGGTGCAGGTGGCGGTGCTTGCGGCGGTGCTTGCGGCAGGGCTGCTGGCGGTGATGACCGTAGTGCAGGTGCTGCCAGTGGTGGAGGGAGGCTCCAGCCCTTCTCCTTCAGCCTCGGACGGCTGCCCACTGGGGATGCTGCTGCTGACAGTAGTGGTGGCGGCGGCGGTGCAGGTGGCGGTGCTTGCGGCAAGGCTGCTGGCGGTGTTGCACACGGTGCAGGTGGCGGGGCGGCCGGTTCTGCTGGTGGGTACCAGGGCTTCACCTGCATCCTCCGTTGGCTGAAGTGCCTTGCCTTCGGTTTTCTGCCCCTTCCTCACCTTGGCTGATGCTGTTTTGCCCTTGGCTCTGTCAGCTGGAGGTTTGGAGGAGGCCTTGCTAGGTGGGTCATCTTCCATGCCCCTGCTGCATGCTGGCACCTTCTTCACCTTGGCAGGTGGTGGTATGGTTTGGTCATTTGCAGGGGTTGGTGGTACAATGGCTTTCCTGACGGGTGCCCCCTTTGAGCCTCTGGGAGCTGCAGGGTCCACATTGGACGGCAACTTGGTGGCTGAGGTGCTGGGCTAGGTTGTGGACACCCTGGCCCGAGGGGAATGATGGGGGAGGGGGAGGGAACAGGTCAATGTTAGCTGGGAAAAGTTTTTTAGACATGCTGGGGCGGGACGAGGGAGAGAGTTTGGGAGTGGAGGAAGAGGAAGTGGTTGTAGGAGGTGTCTGCTTGCTGAGTTTGGGTGAAGGTGCATGTGCTGGATGCTGTTGTGAGGTGGATGGCTGTTGGGTGGGTGTGTGCTTGTGTTTGTGTACTTTGGGAGGAGGGGTTACAGACAGTGGGAGAGGACACAGGGGACGTGTGTATGGTTGTGGGGGTGGTGACTGCTTATGAGGGGTGTGTTTTGATCGGCGTGCTGGTGATGGCGATAGTGGATGAGGATGTAGTGCATGCAGGTGTGAGTCGAGACGATACTGGGAGGCAGGTGGACGAGGAGGAGGAGGGGAACACAGTGGAGGCAGTGGATGTTGGTGTGTCTGCATGGGGATGGTGCTTGTGTGAGTGCCTGTGGGATGATGTGTGGTGCTTGTGTTTGCCTGAACCATTCCTGTGTGTTGTCTTGAGTGCATGCTGGTCTGAAGATGTGCTTGGGATAGGCTGGGGTTGAGGGGATTGGGACTGGGTAGAGGAAGTTGGAGGGGGAAGGCTAGACACAGGGACAATGGCTGCCATCAGTGCTGAGGCCAGAGCCTGAAATGCTCTCTGTTGGGCTGCCACGCCAGAGTGAATGCCCTCCAGGTATGCATTTGTTTGTTGCAAATGCCTCTCTACACCCTGGATGGTTGACTGCCCAACAGTGAAGGATCTCAGGTGGGCAATAGCCTCCTCACTGAGGGAAGCAGGACTGACTGGGACAGGGCCTGAGGTGCCCGGGGCGAAGGAGATGCCCACCCTCCTGGATGAGCGGGCACGGGAAACACGCAGAGGGGCTGCTGGGATGGCGGTGCAGGTAGGGGGGGTGGCAGCTGTACCTGTTGTTGGGGTGGGCACAGAGGTGTCTGCCACCGCCAGGGAGCTTCCATCGGAGGAGGAGTTGCTGTCTGTGGTGTCCCCTCCTGTCCCTGTCATGGTGCTCCCCTCGCCCTCCATCCCACTGGGGCCCTTACCCTATTGGGATTTGGCCTCCAGGCCCATGTGGGATGCAGCTCCCTCCGTCCCCGGTGCCTCTGCTGGTCCGCCAGATGATGCTAATGCACATAAGGACAGGGTGACAAAACAAAAAGGGGGGAAAAGACAGAGGATACACTTGGTCAATGCCAGCAACACCACTACTGTTGGTGGACACAACACACAGGGAGCAGACCTATGCACTAGGCCATGCCCAACCAGTTCCTAAGATAGCCACCAGTCCATGGGGTACAATGCCTAACACCATCAGCTGCACCCCAGAAACCCAAAGGACCCTGCCCAGTAGTAGATGCCCACTAACACTATTGGTGTAAGTGTGCCTCGGAGCCTGCCCAACAAGGGACCTACCCTGCCATCTTTGCCCTTGCCTAGGGGCACCCATAGCCCCCACCCCCCACCCAGGTAACTCTTAATGCAAGTACAGCAGGAGTCAGATTCAGTACTCACCCCCTTGTGGCTGCTGTGATGCCTTCAAGCGCCCATCCAACTCCGGATAGGCCACTGCCAGGAATGCAGAACATCAGGGGGGTCATGGTGGGATGGCCCCCCTTCCTCGTTTGGAGGCCAGCCCGAGCTGGGCCTCCGCCGTCCTCCCACCTCTTGCGGCAGTGGGTGCTCCGCCTGTCAAAAACCCTCAGGGTCCGCACTTCCTTGGCGATGGCGCGCCAAATACCATTTTTCTGGTGGGAGCTGACCTGCAGGGAAAAGGCAGCAGAAAAGGGAATTAGTCACCCGTCCGGACCACCACACTCATTGCCCCCAAGATCCCACCCATCCCCTGACGCACATACATTGATCACCTTACATGCTGCACTGTGGCCAGGACTCCTCAGCCCCCACCAACATGTGGCTTACAGACACATCACTCCAGACATTCATGGCCCACGCATCATAGTCACAGTGTACTCACCTGTTTGTCTGGAGGGCCGTAGAGTAACGTGTACTGGGGTAGGACCCCAGCCACCAGTTTCTTCAACTCCACCGCAGTGAAGGCAGGTGCCCTTTCCCCAGACACTCGAGCCATTGTCGCTTCCAGACACAGGTCAATGCAGCACTTGCAGTGTAGGTCCTCTCCTGTTGACGGCCAGGTAGCAAGTGAGTGGATAGATAGAAAATGGCAGTGACATCCGCGGCGGTGCGTACCGTCACCGTCGGCATACATCGCCATTGGCTCCTGGAACCCATAGAGCCCAATGATAACCAATGCGAAGTTACGTGGCGGTCATCGACCGTCTACTGTGACGGCACACAACGCCAGCGCAATTACCTCATTTCCACTTGTCCCTCCTCACAGGTCAGCTATCTGCCATTTCAGAGGGCCACAGGGCATGGCACATAACTGCATCACAGCAGACATTGGCACGGCAAATTATTTTAGGATGCACATTTTGTTTCTGTAAAGTAAAATAAATTGCATTAGTGCAATAGATGTGGAAATGTGACCCTCTGCTCACCGTTCTCTTCCATAGACTCCAACCGCTGAGGCTGCATATGAGATGGCGGCATCCTCTGGTGTACAGACCCCTGGTGGACTTTGCAACAATGGAGAACAGATACATTATCATTACTTACAGACTTGATCGTGCCACAATCCAGGACCTGTGTGCCCAATTGGAGCCAGACCTGATGTCAGCTATCCGGCAGCCCACTGGTATCCCCCCTCTAGTGCAAGCCCTGTCAGGGCTCCATTTCCTGGCAAGTGGTTCCTTCCAAACAACAGTGGCCATGGCATCAGGGATGTCTCAGCCAATGTTATCTAACATGTTGACCAGAGTGTTGTCAGCCCTGCTGAAACACATGCACAGCTACATCATGTTCCCCCAGGTGGAGGATTCTGACTTTTATGCCCTGGGACATATCCCCAACATCATAGGTGCAATTGATGGTACACATGTGGCATTTGTTCCCCCCCTTCTCCACCCCCCCAGAGAAATGAGCAAGTTTTCAGGAATAGAAGAAGCTATCACTCTATGAATGTGCAGATGGTGTGTTTGGCGGACCAGTACATCTCCCATGTGAATACCAAATATCCTGGCTCTGTGCATGACGCCTTTATCTTGAGGAATAGCAGCATCCCATATGTGATGGGCCAACTCCAGAGGCACCGAGTGTGGCTAATAGGTGAGCCCAAGGTCTCCACACAGTATGAGTAGGTGTCTGGGTATGGGGTTGTCCCTAAGGGTTAGTGTGTGTCTAAAAGGTATCCCTCGATATTTGCAGGTGACTCTGGTTACCCCAACCTCTCATGGCTACTGACCCCAGTGAGGGCAGGACAAGGGCAGAGGAACGTTACAATGAGGCACATGGACGTACAAGGAGGATTATAGAACGGACCTTCGGCCTCCTGAAGGCCAGATTCTGGTGCCTCCATCTGACTGGTGGATCCCTGTACTACTCACCCAAGAAGGTGTGCCAGATCATCGTTGCCTGTTGCATGTTGCACAACCTGGCCTTGGGACGCCAGGTGCCTTTTCTGCAGGAGGATAAGCCTGGAGATGGTGTTGTGGCAGCGGTGGAGCCTGTGGACAGTGAGGAAGAGAAGGCAGTGGAAGAAGATGTTGACAACAGGAGCAACATTATTCTGCAATACTTCCAGTGACACACAGGTAAGACATTGTACGTTCATATTACATTTCAGTTAACAGTTGGACATTGTACAAGACAGCCTCTTACCCTATGTCTCTGGCTTTACCCTTTGCCATCTCTATTTTCAGATCTCTGTGCCCCACTCTGGTTCCTGCTATGTGTACTGCTGTCCACTACAGGTCATACCAATGTATAAATAACTGGACATATGGATTGAAATGTTTACAGCTTGATCACCTAATACTTTTTGCAATCAATTGATAGACTCCATACTTGTACTTGATCCAAGGGTGTTTTTTTCAGTGCTCATAAGTAGAGGGGGGTGTGCAATGGGCAGGGATGATGGTGGAGGAAGGTCCAGTTAGAGTCCATTCTCTTGGTATCTCAGGTGCATTGTCCAAGGGGGCATAGGAAGGGGAGTAATGGCAGTTCAAGGTGGACAGGGTGACATAGTGGGACAGAAGGGTGACAATCAGGAGAGTCTTTTTTCCTGGCAGGGGTCTTGGCAATGTTCTCTGTCTTCTGCCTGTATCGCAAGGACCGTTTGTGGGGTGGTTCTCCTTCTGGAGGTGGTGGGATGCTGGTGGCCTGTTGGTCCTGTGGCGGTGCTTCCTGTCCACTAGCGCCGGCGCAGGTGGAGGGCTGTCCATCTGTGTGGCTACTGTCAGGGGCCTGTTGTTGTGCCACTGCCTCCCTCATGGGCTTGGCCATGTCACCCAGCACCCCTACAATGGTGGCCAGGATGGTGTAGATGTTTGTTAGGTCATCCTTGATCTCTAGGTACTGTCCCTCTTGCAGCCGCTGGGTCTCCTGCAGCTTGGCCAGTATCTGGCCCAAGGTCTCCTGGGAATGGTGGTATGCTCCCAGGATGTTGGAGAGAGCCTCGTGGAGAGTGGGTTCCCTGGGCCTGTCCTCCCCCTGTTGCACAGCAGTCCTTCCAGCTTCCCTGTTGTCTTGAGCCTCTGTTCCCTGAACCATATGCCCACTGCCACTGACACCAGGTCCCTGATTGTCCTGTGTTTGTGGGGTTGCCTGGGGTCCCTGTAGTGGTGGACACACTGCTGATTGACGTGTCCTGGGGACAGTGGCATGGACCCGCTGGGTGAGTGCTGTGCTGGTGTTTCCTGAGGGGGGAGGCTCTGTGGTGGGTTGGGACTGTGGCATGGGAACCGACTGTCCAGAGGTCCCTGATGGGCCAGGCTGGTTGTCCTGATCCAGGAGTGCAGAGCTGCTGTAATCACTGTGGGCCTCTTCAGGGGGTGGACTGGTTGTAGCTGGCACCTCCTCTCCGGTGACGTTGAATAGGGGTCCTGTAGGGATGCAAATGTAGTGTTAATGTATCTGCGTGTGCCATCTTGTGCATAGGTGTGTTTCCCTGTATGATTGTGATTTCCCTGTCACCTTGGCCATGTGTTTGTGGTGGTTTTGTGGGGTGGGTGAATCTCTGTGATGGACATGGTGTGGTGATGGGTGTCCATGCAGGCCTATGATGGGTGTCCGTGCATTGGTGTTGCATGCAGGGCTTGGTATTGGGATGGGTGGGTTGTGATGGTGGGGTATACGTGAGGTGGTGGAGTGATGGGGGTGAGGGTAGGGGTAGGAGTTTGTGATGGCATGCAGGTAGGGCGGGGGATTTAGTAGTAAAGATTTGACTTACCAGAGACCAGTCCTCCTGCTACTCCTGCGAGGCCCTCAAGATGCATTATTGCCAAGACTTGCTCCTCCCATGTTGTTAGTTGTGGGGGGGAGGTGTCCTCTGTACTGCTATCTCGTGTCTTGCAACCACGGAACCCACCTTCCCCCGTAGATCATTCCACCTCTTACTGAGGTCATCCCTTGTTCTTGGGTGCTGTCCCATGCCGTTGACCCTGTCCATGGTTCTCCGCCATAGCTCCATCTTCCTTGCAATGGACGTATGCTGCACCTGTGATCCGAATACCTGTGGCTCCACCCGGATAATTTCCTCCACCATTACCCTTAGCTCCTCCTCAGAAAACCTGGGGTGTCTTTGGGGTGCCATGGATGTGGTGTGAGTGGTAGGTGTGAGGATGTGTGGGGTGATGTGTTGTGGTGTGTGGTGTGAGGTGCGTGGATGGTGTAT
Organism: Pleurodeles waltl; assembly: GCF_031143425.1. Classification (NCBI taxonomy): domain Eukaryota; kingdom Metazoa; phylum Chordata; class Amphibia; order Caudata; family Salamandridae; genus Pleurodeles; species Pleurodeles waltl. The sequence goes on along the minus strand of NC_090446.1, from coordinate 141,776,221 downwards.
GGGTGATGGTGTTCTGTGCCTCTGATTCAGTGGGTGCTCCTGCCTTGTCTCTCTCTCAGTTGTCAAATCCTTTGGGTCGTAAGGCGTTGTGGGTAATGTGGGTGTGTGTTTTATATTGGTGTGGGTGTGTGGGTGTGGTGTGTGTATGTGGGTCAGGTGTGTGTAGTTTGAATTGTTCAATGTGGTGGTGTTTTGTAAGTGTGTGTGTATTTTGAGCACGGCGGTGTGTACCGCCAATGGTTTACCGCGGTTGAAAGACCGCTGCGGTGATTCGTAGGTCGTGATACTGTGGGCGTGTTCCTGTTGGCGTAACAGTGTGGGTTTTGGTACCGGCAGTTTATCACAGACCTTTGGTTTGGCGGACTTGTGTGGGTGTCTGTATAGTGGTGGATTTCTCTGTGTGGGTCATAATACCCATAGCGGATTACCGCCGCGGTCACAATATGTTGGAGGCCATCAGCACGGCGGTAGGTGGCATTTACCGCCAGGGTTGTAATGAGGGCCTATGTCTCTTACAGCCTTGAAAAAGTCACAGTTTGACGAAACACGTGCTGGCTGTCTTGGAACACACTTTTATTCCAAAGACTACCACTGTATATGGCTTATGATTGATCCAACTATACAAATTATGTGTTGACCGAAATAAATTCTCCATGGGAAAACAAAGAAGGCTACACTTACTTCCTACCAACGGACCTCTCACATCAGACTTTACAATTGTGTTTATAACTATGGTGGTCATTACATCCCTGGCGGATGGTGATAAAGCTGCGGTAAGACCGCCAACAGGCCGGCGGAATTGTTTTTGCAATTATGACCGTTGCGGAAACCACCAACAAAGACAGCCACTTTAACACTCCGACCACCACGGCGGTACAAACAAACAGCGCGGCGGTCACGGCCAACAGACAGGCTGAGGACAAAGTACCACCCACACTATTATGACAGGCCAATCCGCCACTTTTTCCGGGGCGGACTAACCGTGGATAAAAACACGGCGGAAACAGGAATTCCGAAGGGAAAACTCTCACCTCTACACACCCCACGAGGACACCATGGACCCGGAAAAATAGTCTTCCTGCTCCTCTACCAGGAGCACGAACGCCGGCGGCGAAGACCACGGTGAGTACTGCACCTACGACACAGGAGAGGGGGGAGGCAAAAAACAGACACACACACACGCAACACCCCCACCCCCACCCACTACAACACACACACTAATGCATATTAATACATCACAGTTACACCCCCCCAAACCCCCTGGAAGAATGCAAAGACAATAGAAACTGAGTGTAACCGTTGTAATATATTAAAATCAAGTAGGCAGAAACATATATATACACCATTGACAAAATATATACCAAGCATAGTAGTCCAGGTACTGCTCCAATTAAGTCTGTGGAACACTGGGACCACACGGTATGGGCGCGGCCCACACACGATCCCTGACCATGATGGAGACAACACTGCAGGGGCATCAGAGAGCAAGACAACAGGCACCTCAGGGGCAGGGAAAGGGGAGGCACCTCAGCCGGTTGAGTGCACGACGCCAAATCCACGAGGGGGCCACATGCCCACTGTTCCATCCTAGGGAGTGCAAAGCCACAGTCTCTCAAGTCTCTACAGTGGGTGGGTTGCCCACTGTTCCATCCTGGGGAGTGCAAAGCCACAGTCTCTCACGTCTATACAGTCGGTGGGTTGCCCACTGTTCCATCTTGGGGAGTGCAAAGCCACAGTCTCTCAAGTGGATGACAGTCTCCACTGGTTCTGGAGGGGGCTTTGTGCCCAGAGTGCTTCATCCTGCTAAGGACAGAGGTAGTGGATGACAGTCTCCACTGGTTCTGGAGGGGGCATTGTGCCCAGAGTGCTTCATCCTGCTAAGGACAGAGGTAGTGGATGGATCTCTCCACTGTTTCTGGAGGGGGCCTTGTGCCCAGAGTGCTTCATCCTGCTAAGGACAGAGGTAGTGGATGACAGTCTCCACTGGTTCTGGAGGGGGCTTTGTGCCCAGAGTGCTTCATCCTGCTAAGGACAGAGGTAGTGGATGGATCTCACCACTGGTTCTGGAGGGGGCCTTGTGCCCAGAGTGCTTCATCCTGCTAAGGACAGAGGTAGTGGATGACAGTCTCCACTGGTTCTGGAGGGGGCCTTGTGCCCAGAGTGCTTAATCCTGCTAAAGACAGAGGTAGTGGATGACAGTCTCCACTGGTTCTGGAGAGGGCATGGAGCCCAGAGTGCTTCATCCTGTTAAGGACAGAGGTAGTGGATGGATCTCTCCACTGGTTCTGGAGGGGGCCTTGTGCCCAGATTGCTTCATCCTGCTAAGGACAGAGGTAGTGGATGACAGTCTCCACTGGTTCTGGAGGGGGCTTTCTGCCCAGAGTGCTTCATCCTGCTAAAGACAGAGGTAGTGGATGGATCTCTCCACTGGTTCTGGAGGGGGCCTTGTGCCCAGAGTGCTTCATCCTGCTAAGGACAGAGGTAGTGGATGACAGTCTCCACTGGTTCTGTAGGGGGCCGTGTGCCCAGAGTGCTTCATCCTGCTAAGGACAGAGGTAGTGGATGACAGTCTCCACTGGTTCTGGAGGGGGCATGGTGCCCAGAGTGCTTCATCCTGCTAAGGACAGAGGTAGTGGATGGATCTCTCCACTGGTTCTGGAGGGGGCCTTGTGCCCAGAGTGCTTCATCCTGCTAAGGACAGAGGTAGTAGATGACAATCTCCACTGGTTCTGGAAGGGGCTTTGTGCCCAGAGTGCTTCATCCTGCTAAGGACAGAGGTAGTGGATGGATCGCTCCACTGGTTCTGGAGGGGGCCTTGTGCCCAGAATGCTTCATCCTGCTAAGGAGAGAGGTAGTGGATGACAGTCTCCACTGGTTCTGGAGGGGGCTTTGTGCCCAGAGTGCTTCATCCTGCTAAGGACAGAGGTAGTGGATGACAGTCTCCACTGGTTCTGGAGGGGGCCTTGTGCCCAGAGTGCTTCATCCTGCTAAGGACAGAGGTAGTGGATGACAGTCTCCACTGGTTCTGGAGGAGGCTTTGTGCCCAGAGTGCTTCATCCTGCTAAGGACAGAGGTAGTGGGTGGATCTCTCCACTGGTTCTGGAGGGGGCCTTGTGCCCAGAGTGCTTCATCCTGCTAAGGACAGAGGTAGTGGATGACAGTCTCCACTGGTTCTGGAGGGGGCCTTGTGCCCAGAGTACTTCATCCTGCTAAGGACAGAGGTAGTGGATGACAGTCTCCACTGGTTCTGGAGGGGGCTTTGTGCCCAGAGTGCTTCATCCTGCTAAGGACAGAGGTAGTGGATGGATCTCTCCACTGGTTCTTGAGGGGGCCTTGTGCCCAGAGTGCTTCATCCTGCTAAGGACAGAGGTAGTGGATGACAGTCTCCTCTGGTTCTGGAGGGGGTTTTGTGCCCAGAGTGCTTCATCCTGCTAAGGACAGAGGTAGTGGATGGATCTCTCCACTGGTTCTGGAGGGGGCCTTGTGCCCGGAGTGCTTCATCCTGCTAAGGACAGAGGTAGTGGATGACAGTCTCCACTGGTTCTGGAGGGGGCCTTGTGCCCAGAGTGCTTCATCCTGCTAAGGACAGAGGTAGTGGATGACAGTCTCCACTGGTTCTGGAGGGGGCCTTGTGCACAGAGTGCTTCATCCTGCTGAGGACAGAGGTAGTGGATGACAGTCTCCACTGGTTCTGGAGGGGGCTTTGTGCCCAGAGTGCTTCATCCTGCTAAGGGCAGAGGTAGTGGATGGATCTCTCCACTTGTTCTGGAGGGGGCCTTGTGCCCAGAGTGGTTCATCCTGCTAAGGACAGAGGTAGTGGATGACAGTCTCCACTGGTTCTGGAGGGGGCATGGTGCCCAGAGTGCTTCATCCTGCTAAGGACAGAGGTAGTGGATGACAGTCTCCACTGGTTTTGGAGGGGGCTTTGTGCCCAGAGTGCTTCATCCTGCTAAGGACAGAGGTAGTGGATGGATCTCTCCACTGGTTCTGGAGGGGGCCTTGTGCCCAGAGTGCTTCATCCTGCTAAGGACAGAGGTAGTGGATGACAGTCTCCACTGGTTCTGGAGGGGGCCTTGTGCCCAGAGTGCTTCATCCTGCTAAGGACAGAGGTAGTAGATGACAGTCTCCACTGATTCTGGAGGGGGCCTTGTGCCCAGAGTGCTTCATCCTGCTAAGGACAGAGGTAGTGGATGACAGTCTCCACTGGTTCTGGAGGGGGCTTTGTGCCCAGAGTGCTTCATCCTGCTAAGGACAGAGGTAGAGGGTGGATCTCTCCACTGGTTCTGGAGGGGGCCTTGTGCCCAGAATGCTTCATCCTGCTAAGGACAGAGGTTGTGGATGAAAGTCTCCACTGGTTCTGGAGGGGGCAATGGTGCCCAGAGTGCTTCATTCACCCCGTGACGGACTCAGTAGCGTCAGTGTCCTTGCCGCTCATGGGCCAGCAGTGCTTGAGACGGCGGTGCCCTGTTCAGCGGTGTGCCCTGTTCAGCGGTGCTTGAGACGGCGGTGCCCTGTTCAGCGGTGCTTGAGAGGGCGGTGCCCTGTTCAGTGGTGCTTGAGACGGCGGTGCCCTGTTCAGCGGTGCTTGAGACGGCGGTTGTAGGAGGCTGGACTGGCTTGTAGTGAGTACCAAGGGGTACTTGCACCTTGCACCAGGCCCAGTTATCCCTTATTAGTGTATAGGGTGTCTAGCAGCTTAGGCTGATAGATAATGGTAGCTTAGCAGAGCAGCTTAGGCTGAACTAGGAGACGTGTGAAGCTACTACAGTACCACTTAGTGTCATATGCACAATATCATAAGAAAACACAATACACAGTTATACTAAAAATAAAGGTACTTTATTTTTATGACAATATGCCAAAGTATCTCAGTGAGTACCCTCAGTATGAGGATAGCAATTATACACAAGTTATATGTACACAATAGCAAAAATATGCAGTATAGTCTTAGAAAACAGTGCAAACAATGTATAGTTACAATAGGATGCAATGGGGAAACATAGGGATAGGGGCAACACAAACCATATACTCCAAAAGTGGAATGCGAACCAGGAATGGACCCCAAACCTATGTGACCTTGTAGAGGGTCACTGGGACTATTAGAAAATAGTGAGAGTTAGAAAAATAACCCTCCCCAAGACCCTGAAAAGTGAGTGCAAAGTGCACTAAAGTTCCCCTAAGGACAAAGTAGTCGTGTTAGAGGAATAATGCAGGAAAGACACAAACCAGCAATGCAACAACTGTGGATTTCCAATCTAGGGTACCTGTGGAACAAGGGGACCAAGTCCAAAAGTCACAAGCAAGTCGGAGATGGGCAGATGCCCAGGAAATGCCAGCTGCGGGTGCAAAGAAGCTTCGACTGGACAGAAGAAGCTGAGGTTTCTGCAGGAACGAAAAGGGCTAGAGACTTCCCCTTTGGTGGACGGATCCCTCTCGCCTTGGAGAGTCGTGTAGAAGTGTTTTCCCGCCGAAAGGACGCCAACAAGCCTTGCTAGTCGCAAATCATGCGTTTGGCGTTTTTGGACGCTGCTGGGGCTCAGGAGGGACCAGGAGGTCGCAAATTGGACCTGAAGAGAGAGGGGACATCGAGCAAGACAAAGAGCCCTCACTGAAGCAGGTAGCACCCGGAGAAGTGCCAGAAACAGGCACTACGAGGATGCGTGAAACGGTGCTCGCCGAAGTTGCACAAAGGAGTCCAACGTCGCCGGAGACCAACTTAGAAAGTCGTGCAATGCAGGTTAGAGTGCCGTGGACCCAGGCTTGGCTGTGCACGAAGGATTTCCGCCGGAAGTGCACAGGGGCCGGAGTAGCTGCAAAGTCGCGGTTCCCAGCAATGCAGCCCAGCGAGGTGAGGCAAGGACTTACCTCCACCAAACTTGGGCTGAAGAGTCACTGGACTGTGGGGGTCACTTGGACAGAGTCGCTGGATTCGAGGGACCTCGCTCGTCGTGCTGAGAGGAGACCCAAGGGACCGGTAATGCAGCTTTTTGGTGCCTGCGGTTGCAGGGGGAAGATTCCGTCGACCCACGGGAGATTTCTTCGGAGCTTCTGGTGCAGAGAGGAGGCAGGCTACCCCCACAGCATGCACAAGCAGGAAAACGGTCGAGAAGGCGGCAGGATCAGCGTTACAGAGTTGCAGTAGTCGTCTTTGCTACTATGTTGCAGGTTTGCAGGCTTCCAGCGCGGTCAGCAGTCGATTCCTTATCAGAAGGTGAAGAGGGAGATGCAGAGGAACTCGGATGAGCTCTTGCATTCGTTATCTAAAGTTTCCCCAGAGACAGAGACCCTAAATAGCCAGAAAAGAGGGTTTGGCTACCTAGGAGAGAGGATAGGCTACTAACACCTGAAGGAGCCTATCAGCAGGAGTCTCTGACGTCACCTGGTGGCACTGGCCACTCAGAGCAGTCCAGTGTGCCAGCAGCACCTCTGTTTCCAAGATGGCAGAGGTCTGGAGCACACTGGAGGAGCTCTGGACACCTCCCAGGGGAGGTGCAGGTCAGGGGAGTGGTCACTCCCCTTTCCTTTGTCCAGTTTCGCGCCAGAGCAGGGGCTAAGGGGTCCCTGAACCGGTGTAGACTGGCTTATGCAGAATTGGGCACATCTGTGCCCAAGAAAGCATTTCCAGAGGCTGGGGGAGGCTACTCCTCCCCTGCCTTCACACCATTTTCCAAAGGGAGAGGGTGTCACACCCTCTCTCAGAGGAAGTTCTTTGTTCTGCCATCCTGGGCCAGGCCTGGCTGGACCCCAGGAGGGCAGCTGCCTGTCTGAGGGGTTGGCAGCAGCAGCAGCTGCAGTGAAACCCCAGAAAGGGCAGTTTGGCAGTACCAGGGTCTGTGCTACAGACCACTGGGATCATGGGATTGTGCCAACTATGTCAGGATGGCATAGAGGGGGCAATTCCATGATCATAGACATGTTACATGGCCATATTCGGAGTTACCATTGTGAAGCTACATATAGGTAGTGACCTATATGTAGTGCACGCGTGTAATGGTGTCCCCGCACTCACAAAGTTCAGGGAATTGGCTCTGAACAATGTGGGGGCACCTTGGCTAGTGGCAGGGTGCCCTCACACTAAATAACTTTGCACCTAACCTTTACCAGGTAAAGGTTAGACATATAGGTGACTTATAAGTTACTTAAGTGCAGTGTAAAATGGCTGTGAAATAACGTGGACGTTATTTCACTCAGGCTGCAGTGGCAGGCCTGTGTAAGAATTGTCAGAGCTCCCTATGGGTGGCAAAAGAAATGCTGCAGCCCATAGGGATCTCCTGGAACCCCAATACCCTGGGTACCTCAGTACCATATACTAGGGAATTATAAGGGTGTTCCAGTAAGCCAATGTAAATTGGTAAAAATGGTCACTAGCCTGTTAGTGACAATTTGAAAGTAATGAGAGAGCATAACCACTGAGGTTCTGGTTAGCAGAGCCTCAGTGAGACAGTTAGGCACCACACAGGGAACATATACATGCACACCTATGAGCACTGGGGCCCTGTGTGACAGGGTCCCAGTGACACATACATATAGGCCACAAACCTATGAGCACTGGGGTCCTGACCAGCAGGATCCCAGTGACACATAACAAACATACTGAAAACATAGTGCTTTCACTATGAGCACTGAGGCCTGGCTATCAGGATCCCAGTGAGACAGTGAAAACAGTGACAAACACCCTGACATACACTCACAAACAGGCCAAAAGTGGGGGTGACAAGGCTAGAAAGAGGCTACCTTCTCACACAACCCCCCCCCAAACGAAGGACAATAAGGCTAACCTTGGCCAGTTGAGACTTTATTGTCTAAGTGGTGATAAGTAGAGAGTAGCTCTGCAATAGACTGGTTACTCCCTTTATCATCCACTATATGGTTACTTCCCTGTGGGGATGTAAACCACCCTGTTTGAAGGTTTTTAGCTAAGCAACAATGTGAAGATGTATTTTCAGAGTTTCTATCAGTAAGTTTTAGTTTAGAGCAGTGGGAATTGTCCACTGAACCTATTTGTAGTGATGGAAATGCCAGACAGGGATGCTGTCTCAGAAAAGCCATAGCTGGGCAAAAACTTTGTCCATCTGGCTGGAAGAGAGAACAGGGATGCTGTTTCTCTTGAGTTGGAGCAGGGCAGGGATGCTGTCCTATGAGCTCCACACTAGGGCAGGGATGCTGTCCTAAGTGTTGTGAGGTAGTGCAGGGTTTCTGCACTAAAGTTTCTCTGGGAGGGTTGGAGGGATGCTCCATGTTAACTAAAATGGTGCTGTTTTTCTCACCAATGTTAGTTATCCCACAGAGAGGTACTTCCACCTCAGGGAGTCCAGCTTTGCCAGCTGATGATTCCCTTGGAACAGGTGCCACCCCAGGAGAGGTTTCTCCCACCACAGGAATAGTATCCTGAATGATAGGGTGGTTAGGGGATACTGTGATACCCTTTTTACCTGTTGATTGAGAGGGATCCTGAGTTTTCAGGCCTTCTCTCCTTTGCTTTTTCATTTCACTTGAAATGAGAGGGAACAATTCCTCAGGGATGCCCAGCATGGCTGCATGGGCATAAAACTCTACATCAGCCCAACCTGAGGCCTCTAGGTCATTACCTAAGAGACAGTCTACAGGTAAGCTAGGTGATACCACCACCTGCTTAGGGCCAGTAACTCCACCCCAACTAAACTGAATTATAGCTAAGGGAAGAAACTTAGCGGAGTTATGGACATCAATAATCTTATACTGTTGTCCAATGATGTGTTGATCAGGGTGCACTAGGTTTTCAGTCACCAAAGTGAAACTGGCACCTGTGTCCCTGTAGGCCAAGGCCTCAACACCATTTATTGAAACTGTCTGCCTGTACTTATCCATTGTAAGGGGACAAGCAGCCAGTGTGGCAAGGCCAATGCCACTAGGTGTGACAGAAACTGTCTTGGGACTGACTACCCCAGTTTCTACTATGGACCCATAAGTGAACCCAACTACACCCTTTGCTTGACTGTTGCCAGCAGTCCCACCACTAGTACCACTACTGCTAGGGGCACTAGAGCTTGATGTATTAGTGGTGGTAGGCTCAGGGGGTTTACCTGGACAGGACTTATCCCCTGGCCTATGGCCTCTATTTTTACACACAAAGCACCAAGGCTTTTTAATGTGTGCAGGTTGGGAAGAAGAGGAAGAATTTGTTTTATCCCCACCCTCTGAAGAGTGTTTAAGATTTGAAGTGGGATCTTTGGTTTTACCCTTATCCCCATGCTTATCTTGAGATTTTTCACCATCTTTCTTCTTATTGCCATCTTTGTCACCCCCTGTATGAACTTTTCTGTTCACCCTTGTTCTGACCCATTTGTCTGCCTTCTTTCCCAATTCTTGGGGAGAGGTCAGATCAGAGTCTACCAGGTACTGGTGCAACAAATCAGACACACAATTATTAAGTATATGCTCTCTCAGGATTGTGTTATACAGGCTTTCATAATCAGTAACTTTACTGCCATGTAACCACCCCTCCAAGGCCTTCACTGCCTGGTCAATGAAATCAACCCAGTCTTGTGAAGACTCCTTTTTGGTCTCTCTGAACTTTATCCTGTACTGTTCAGTGGTTAAGCCATAACCATCCAGGAGTGCATTCTTAAGAACTTGGAAATTATTAGCATCATTTTCTTTCACAGTAAGGAGCCTATCCCTACCTTTTCCACTAAATGATAGCCATAGGATAGCAGCCCACTGCCTTTGAGGGACATCCTGTACAACACAGGCCCTCTCAAGTGCAGCAAACCACTTGTTAATGTCATCCCCCTCCTTATAAGGGGGAACTATCTTGTGCAGATTCCTGGAATCATGCTCTTTTGCAGGATGACTATGGGGAATACTGCTGGTGCCACCATGGGTATCTAAACCCAACTTCTGTCTTTCCTTCTCTAATTCAAAAGACTGTCTATCCAAATCCAGCTGTTGCTTTTTAAGCTTCAGTCTGGTTTGTTCCACCCTCAACTTATTGAGTTCCCTCTCTAACATTCTGTCATCAGGGTTGGTGGGAGGGACATTTCTAGAAACAGAGCTATGATGGGAATGAACAGAAGGAGACCTGTCCCTTACAGAAGCCACCCTAACAGCTTGGTTTACAGAAACATTACTACCAGTATGGTGAGAATAAATGCTTTTGCTATGGTGTGAAACAACACTATTTATATGGTGTGGCTCATCATCATTACCATCTATGCTAGATTGTCTAGTAATGGGCAGGCTAGGAAGTTTCTTTCCTGAATCTTTTCCTGGGGGAGTCCCTGAATCAGATTGAGAACTATTAGGTACTTTTTCAACAGATGGGGCACCTATGGCCTTATCCTGTTCTCTAAGCATGTTAAGTAACTGTTCCAAGGAAGGATTCTTCCCTACACTCAAACCTCTCTCTATACAGAGACTCCTTGCTCTTTTCCAGCTAAGGTTGTCATATGCAAGTTTGGACAGATCAACACTTTGGCCTGTGCCAGACATTTTTTAGAGAGAGTTAAAGTGATAGAAAAAGAGAAAAAAGTTTTCAGAACTTTTTGGAAAGACAGAAAAAAACTTTTTAAACTTTTAAGAACTTTTTGAAAGTTTAGAAGTACTTTTCAGCACTTAGAAAAGAGTGAAAAGAGGAAATGCAAAACTTTTTGGCTATGTGTATATACACTGACCTTGTTTTGTATATTTTTCTCTTATGAAAAGTACAATGACAAGAGTGGTAAGTAGTCTCAAGCACTTATCCCACCACTGCACAACCAATGTAGGAGGCTGGACTGGCTTGTAGTGAGTACCAAGGGGTACTTGCACCTTGCACCAGGCCCAGTTATCCCTTATTAGTGTATAGGGTGTCTAGCAGCTTAGGCTGATAGATAATGGTAGCTTAGCAGAGCAGCTTAGGCTGAACTAGGAGACGTGTGAAGCTACTACAGTACCACTTAGTGTCATATGCACAATATCATAAGAAAACACAATACACAGTTATACTAAAAATAAAGGTACTTTATTTTTATGACAATATGCCAAAGTATCTTAGAGTGTACCCTCAGTGAGAGGATAGGAAATATACACAAGATATATATACACAATAGCAAAAATATGCAGTATAGTCTTAGAAAACTGCAAACAATGTATAGTTACAATAGGATGCAATGGGGAAACATAGGGATAGGGGCAACACAAACCATATACTCCAAAAGTGGAATGCGAACCACAAATGGACCCCAAACCTATGTGACCTTGTAGAGGGTCGCTGGGACTATTAGAAAATAGTGAGAGTTAGAAAAATAACCCTCCCCAAGACCCTGAAAAGTGAGTGCAAAGTGCACTAAAGTTCCCCTAAGGACAAAATAGTCGTGTTAGAGGAATAATGCAGGAAAGACACAAACCAGCAATGCAACAACTGTGGATTTCCAATCTAGGGTACCTGTGGAACAAGGGGACCAAGTCCAAAAGTCACAAGCAAGTCGGAGATGGGCAGATGCCCAGGAAATGCCAGCTGCGGGTGCAAAGAAGCTTCGACTGGACAGAAGAAGCTGAGGTTTCTGCAGGAACGAAAAGGGCTAGAGACTTCCCCTTTGGTGGACGGATCCCTCTCGCCTTGGAGAGTCGTGCAGAAGTGTTTTCCCGCCGAAAGGACGCCAACAAGCCTTGCTAGTCGCAAATCGTGCGTTTGGCGTTTTTGGACGCTGCTGGGGCCCAGGAGGGACCAGAAGGTCGCAAATTGGACCTGAAGAGAGATGGGACGTCAAGCAAGACAAAGAGCCCTCACTGAAGCAGGTAGCACCCGGAGAAGTGCCAGAAACAGGCACTACGAGGATGCGTGAAACGGTGCTCGCCGAAGTTGCACAAAGGAGTCCCACGTCGCCGGAGACCAACTTAGAAAGTCGTGCAATGCAGGTTAGAGTGCCGTGGACCCAGGCTTGGCTGTGTACGAAGGATTTCCGCCGGAAGTGCACAGGGGCCGGAGTAACTGCAAAGTTGCGGTTCCCAGCAATGCAGCCCAGCGAGGTGAGGCAAGGACTTACCTCCACCAAACTTGGGCTGAAGAGTCACTGGACTGTGGGGGTTACTTGGACAGAGTCGCTGGATTCGAGGGACCTCGCTCGTCGTGCTGAGAGGAGACCCAAGGGACCGGTAATGCAGCTTTTTGGTGCCTGCGGTTGCAGGGGGAAGATTCCGTCGACCCACGGGAGATTTCTTCGGAGCTTCTGGTGCAGAGAGGAGGCAGGCTACCCCCACAGCATGCACAAGCAGGAAAACGGTCGAGAAGGCGGCAGGATCAGCGTTACAGAGTTGCAGTAGTCGTCTTTGCTACTATGTTGCAGGTTTGCAGGCTTCCAGCGCGGTCAGCAGTCGATTCCTTATCAGAAGGTGAAGAGGGAGATGCAGAGGAACTCGGATGAGCTCTTGCATTCGTTATCTAAAGTTTCCCCAGAGACAGAGACCCTAAATAGCCAGAAAAGAGGGTTTGGCTACCTAGGAGAGAGGATAGGCTACTAACACCTGAAGGAGCCTATCAGCAGGAGTCTCTGACGTCACCTGGTGGCACTGGCCACTCAGAGCAGTCCAGTGTGCCAGCAGCACCTCTGTTTCCAAGATGGCAGAGGTCTGGAGCACACTGGAGGAGCTCTGGACACCTCCCAGGGGAGGTGCAGGTCAGGGGAGTGGTCACTCCCCTTTCCTTTGTCCAGTTTCGCGCCAGAGCAGGGGCTAAGGGGTCCCTGAACCGGTGTAGACTGGCTTATGCAGAATTGGGCACATCTGTGCCCAAGAAAGCATTTCCAGAGGCTGGGGGAGGCTACTCCTCCCCTGCATTCACACCATTTTCCAAAGGGAGAGGGTGTCACACCCTCTCTCAGAGGAAGTTCTTTGTTCTGCTATCCTGGGCCAGGCCTGGCTGGACCCCAGGAGGGCAGCTGCCTGTCTGAGGGGTTGGCAGCAGCAGCAGCTGCAGTGAAACCCCAGGAAGGGCAGTTTGGCAGTACCAGGGTCTGTGCTACAGACCACTGGGATCATGGGATTGTGCCAACTATGTCAGGATGGCATAGAGGGGGCAATTCCATGATCATAGACATGTTACATGGCCATATTCGGAGTTACCATTGTGAAGCTACATATAGGTAGTGACCTATATGTAGTGCACGCGTGTAATGGTGTCCCCGCACTCACAAAGTTCAGGGAATTGGCTCTGAACAATGTGGGGGCACCTTGGCTAGTGCCAGGGTGCCCTCACACTAAGTAACTTTGCACCTAACCTTTACCAGGTAAAGGTTAGACATATAGGTGACTTATAAGTTACTTAAGTGCAGTGTAAAATGGCTGTGAAATAACGTGGACGTTATTTCACTCAGGCTGCAGTGGCAGGCCTGTGTAAGAATTGTCAGAGCTCCCTATGGGTGGCAAAAGAAATGCTGCAGCCCATAGGGATCTCCTGGAACCCCAATACCCTGGGTACCTCAGTACCATATGCTAGGGAATTATAAGGGTGTTCCAGTAAGCCAATGTAAATTGGTAAAAATGGTCACTAGCCTGTTAGTGACAATTTGAAAGTAATGAGAGAGCATAACCACTGAGGTTCTGGTTAGCAGAGCCTCAGTGAGACAGTTAGGCACCACACAGGGAACATATACATGCACACCTATGAGCACTGGGGCCCTGTGTGACAGGGTCCCAGTGACACATACATATAGGCCACAAACCTATGAGCACTGGGGTCCTGACCAGCAGGATCCCAGTGACACATAACAAACATACTGAAAACATAGTGCTTTCACTATGAGCACTGAGGCCTGGCTATCAGGATCCCAGTGAGACAGTGAAAACAGTGACAAACACCCTGACATACACTCACAAACAGGCCAAAAGTGGGGGTGACAAGGCTAGAAAGAGGCTACCTTCTCACAGCGGTGCCCTGTTCAGCGGTGCTTGAGACGGCGGTGCCCTGTTCAGCGGTGCATGAGACGGCGGTGCCCTGTTCAGCGGTGCTTGAGACGGCGGTGCCCTGTTCAGCGGTGCATGAGACAGCGGTGCCCTGTTCAGCGGTGCTTGAGGCGGCGGTCTCCCTTGCAGGGACTCAGCTGCTGGCGGTCCTTCATGGCCCAGTGGGGCTTTTGCTGGCGGTCCTTCATGGCCCAGCGGGGCTTTTGCTGGCGGTCCTTCATGGCCCAGCTGGACTTTTGCTGGCGGTCCTTCATGGCCCAGTGGGGCTTTTCCTGGCGGTGGCCTCCTGGGCAGCTGGGCTTGTGCTGGCGGTGGCCTCCTGGGCAGCTGGGCTGGTGCTGGCGGTGGCCTCCTGGGCAGCTGGGCTTGTGCTGGCGGTGGTCTCCTGGGCAGCTGGGCTTGTGCTGGCGGTGGCCTCCTGGGCAGCTTGGCTTGTGCTGGCGGTGGCCTTCTGGGCGGCGGGGATGATGGTGGTCTTCTCCGCCGTGCTGCTCTTCCCAGACTTGCCGGGTTTCTTGTGGCCCTTCCCCACCTTGGAAGGTGTCACAGCTGACCCCACACTCCCACCGGGACCCCTGGGAGCGACTTTGGTGGCTAGAGTCTTCCCCCTCTCCTGCCTGGCACTGGCCAACTTATGATGCTTCACAGGTGGGGGACTGTCTGTGCTGTGGCTCCGTGCCACACTGGCTGCCCTGGTGGCCGGTGCACTCCAGATTCCGGTGACTACAGGCACCACTGGTCCCGGAGATGTTGTGGCTGAGGTGCTAGTTCGGGACCTAGGAGACGGACGGGGTGGGGGAGGTGTGCGAAAGAGGTCAAGGTTGGACAGGAAAAGGTTTTTTGACACACTGGGACGGGTAGCTGGAGGGGGTTTGGGAGTGGAGGAAGAGGTGGTGGTTGTAGGAGGTGTTCGTTTGCTGACTTTGGGTGAAGGTGCATGCACTGGAGGCTGTCGTGAGGTGGATGGCTGTTGGGTGGGTGGGTGCCTGCGTTTGTGTATCTTGGGAGGGTGTGTCACAGACGCACTGGGAGAGGACACAGGGGACGTGTGAATGGTAGTGGGGGTGGTGACTGCACATGAGCGGGGTGTGGTGGTGGGTGTACTGGAGAGGGACGTAATGGCTGTAGAGGTAGTGCATGCAGGTGTGAGTGTAGATGAGACTGGGAGGGAGGAGGGAGACGAGGAGGAGGGGGACACAGTGGAGGCAGTGGATGTTGGTATGTCTGCATGTGTGTGATGCTTGCGTGAGTGCCTGTGGGATGTGTGGTGCTTATGTTTGCCTGAGCTTCCCTTGTGTGTTGACGTGTCTGCATGCTGGTCTGTAGGTGTGCTTGGGATAGGCTGAGGTAGAGGGGATTGGGTCTGGGTGGAGGAAGTTGGAGGGGGGAGGCTAGACACAGGGACAATGGCTGCCATCAGTGCTGAGGCCAGAGTCTGAAAAGCTCGCTGAATGGCCGCCTGACCAGAATGAATGCCCTCCAGGAATGCATTGGTTTGTTGCAACTGCCTTTCTACACCTGGATGGCAATCAAAATGGTAGACTGCCCAACAGTGAGGGACCAGAGGAAGTCAATGGCCTCCTCACTGAGGGCAGCAGGGGTGACTGGGGCAGGGCCTGAGGTGCCTGGGGCAAAGGTGATGCCCACCCTCCCGGGTGAGCGGGCACGGGGCGAAGGCTGAGGGGCTGCTGGGAGGGCGGTGCTGGAAGGGGTGGTGGCGGCTGTACCTGTAGATGGGGGGGCACAGATGTTGCCGCCACCACAAGGGAGCTCCCATCAGAGGACGAGTCCGTGTCACTGGTCTCAGCTCCTGTCCCCGCCGTGGATCTCCCCTCGCCCTCCGTCCCACTGGTGAACTCCGAGTCCGTAGTGTGGCCCTCCATGGCCATGTGGGATGCAGCCCCCTGGTGCTCCGGTGCCACTGCTCCTCCGCCTGATGATGCTAATGCACACAAGAACAGGGAGACCACAAAAAGGGGGGGGATGACAGAAGAAAGACATGTTGAGTGCATGCATTACTGCTACCGTTGGCCGACACGACAGACACAGAAGCCCCCTGCACTACGCTGCACTCTTGGGGTCCCCTGGAAATGGCCTACAAGGCATGGACGACATCTGCACACATAGATGACACAGGGGCATGACTAGGTGTACTTGGCACTCTACAGAGGTGGGGTGGGGTGCCACATGGCCTGCCTTACGGAGGGACCTTGCCTATGGAACTCGACCTGGCCTAGGGAAACCGACAGCCCACCTCCCCCACCCAGACCCCTCAACTGCGCGCAAAGTCGGCAGAATGAGAGTGTACTCACCCCCTTGTGGCTGCTGTGATGCCCTCAAGCGCCCATCCAACTTCGGGTACGCCACAGCCAGGATTCTGAATATCAGGGGGGTCATGGTGCGATGGGCACCCCTCCCACGTTGGGAGGCCATCCCCAGCTGAGCCTCCGTCGTCTTCTTGCTCCAGCGGCGAATGTCCTCCTATCTTTTCTGTCAGTGGGTGCTCCGTCTGTGGTAGACCCCCAGGGTCCGGATGTCCTTGGCGATGGCACGTCAAATATGTTTTTTCTGGTGGGCGCTGACCTACATGAATTGTACAGGGTGAAGAGAAAGTTATTACCAACTGCACCGTCAAAGTGATTGGCCCCCATCCCTACCCTTGCCATGTAGCACATGCATTCACTGTTGTTTCATGCACACCGCACTCTCCCCCTTTCCTTCTTACATCCAGCCCTCTCCACACAGGTATAGCCCATACATCATGCTCCCAGTGTACTTACTTGTTTGTCTGGAGGACCATAGAGTAGCGTGTACTGGGGGAGGACCCCATCCACGAGTTTCTCCAACTCCTCCGATGTGAAGGCAGGGGCCCTTTCCCCAGACACTCGAGCCATTGCCTCTTCCAGACCGAGGTCACAGCAGCACTTGCAGTGTTGGTTCTCTCCTGTCGAAGATCAGGTATCGAGTGATTGAACAGATAGAAAATGGCAGTCACGTCCGCGGCAGTGCGTGCCGTCACCGCCGGCGTACATCCTCATTGGCTCCTGGGACCCATAGGGTCCAATGTTAACCAATGCAGCATTGCGCTGCGGTCTTCGACCGCCTACCGCGACGGTGTACAACGCCAGCGCAGTTACCTCACATCCCATTGTCCCACTTTACAGGTCAGGCAGCCGCCATTTCAGGGGCCCACATGGCTTCATTTTCAACTGCGTCACACATACCTAGGCCTAGACTCAACACACATACAGGCCACTTTTTGAGTATGAATGGTGTTCTGTGTAAGCTGTGGGTACGTACCTCTGAGTTGTTTGACTCTGTGCTCGCTGTTGTCCTTCATAGGCACCGTCCGCTGGGACATGTGAGGAGATGGCGGCATCCTCCGGTGTACTGACCGTTGGTGGACCTGTCGACAATGGAGGAAAGACATGTGATAATCACATACAGGCTTGACCATGCCACAATCCAGGAACTGTGTACCCAGCTGGAGCCAGACCTGATGTCAGCTATCCGCCTTCCCACGGGAATCCCCCCTCAGGTGCAGGTGCTGTCAGTGCTCCATTTCCTTGCAAGTGGGTCATTTCAAACAACAGTGGCCATAGCATCAGGGATGTCCCAGCCTATGTTTTCCAACGTGTTGTCCAGAGTGTTGTCTGCCCTGCTGAAACACATAGAGAGCTACATCGTTTTCCCTCAGGTGGAGGATTTGCCTACAGTGAAAGGTGATTTCTATGCCCTGGGACATATCCCCAACATCATAGGTGCCATTGATGGGATACATGTGGCTTTGGTCCCCCCCCACAGGAGTGAACAGGTATACAGAAACCGGAAGAGTTATCATTCGATGAATGTACAGATGGTATGTTTGGCAGACCAGTACATCTCCCATGTGAATGCCATGTTCCCTGGCTCAGTGCATGACGCCTACATCCTACGGAATAGCAGCATCCCTTATGTGATGGGTCAACTCCAGAAGCACTGTGTGTGGCTATTAGGTGAGCACCTTGAAGCTAGTCAGTGGGAATGGTTGTCTGGGTCTGGGGATACCCCTCCAGGTTAGTGTGTGTCTAACAGTTGTCCCTCGCCATTTGCAGATGACTCTGGTTACCCCAACCTGTCATGGCTACTGACCTCAGTGAGGAATTCCAGGACAAGGGCAGAGGAACGCTACAATGAGGCCCATGGGCGAACTAGGAGGGTGATCGAGCGGACCTTCGGCCTCCTGAAGGCCAGGTTCCGGTGCCTCCATATGACAGGTGGATCCCTATTCTACTCACCAAAGAAGGTGTGCCAGATCATCGTGGCCTGCTGTATGCTTCACAACTTGGCTTTGCGACGACAGGTGCCTTTTCTGGAGGAGGATGGTCCAGATGGAGGTGTTGTGGCAGCTGTGGAGCCTGTGGACAGTGAAGACGAGGAAGCAGAGGAAGAAGACATGAACAACAGGGACTCAGTGATCCAGCAATATTTCCAGTGAGACACAGGTAAGAGTACAGACCTGCCTACTACATGTACTTAAACACTACTGTCTCTCTACTGTCTTTCGTTTTCACCCAGTGTATGGTCACTGAGTTGTCACTTTCCCTTACAATTTCACAGATGTGGGTCCCACTGTGTGAAATCTGCTTTGATTCCTCATGGACTAGAGCTGTGTGACATAGGTATGTTGACATTACCAATGAAAAAAGCTTTTTGACACAGTTATTGCTAATCCAGTATTCCGAAATCACAGACTCCAGATTGTTTTGTGCTTTAAGGGTGTTTATTTAAGTGCTCAATATTGGAGGGGGTAGTAAAATGGTGAGGGGTGATGGTGGAGGAATGTCCATGGCAGAGTCCAGTCTATTAGTCTCACAGGTGCATTGCCCATATGGGCATAGGAAGTGGAGCTGGGGCAGTTTAAGGATGGACGGGGTGACAAGGTGGGACAAAAGGATGACAATCAGGTGGTCTCATTTCTTGGCGGGGGTCTTGGCATAGTTCTCTGTCTTGTTCCTGGATCTCAGGGACCGTTTGCGGGGTGGTTCTCCCTCTGCAGGGGGTGGGGTGCTGATGTGGTGGTCCTGTGGTGGTGCCTCCTGTCCACTAGCGCCGGCGGAGGTGGTGGGCAGTTCATCGTTCAGGCTAGTGTCAGGGGCCCCTTGTAGTGCCACAGTGTCCCTCCTGGTGTTCACGAGTTCCTTCAGCACCCCTACGATGGTGCCCAGGGTGGAGTTGATGGTTCTGAGTTCCTCCCTGAATCCCATATACTGTTCCTCCTGCAGGCGCTGGGTCTCCTGAAACTTGGCCAGTATTGTTGCCATCGTACCCTGGGAGTAATAGTAGGCTCCCATGCTGGAGGAGAGGGCATTGTGGAGAGTGGGTTCCCTTGGCATGTTCGCACCCTGTCGCACAGCAGCCCTCCCAGTTCCCCTGTGTTCCTGGGCCTCCGTCCCCTGGACCGTGGGCCCACTACCACTGCCCCCAGGTCCCTGTTGTTGTCGGGGTGGTGGGTTAGCCTGGGTTCCCTGTAGTGGTGGACACACAGCTGATTGACGTGTCCTGGGGACGGAGGTATGGGCCTGCTGGGTGGGTGCTGTGCTGGTGTTTCCAGAGGGGGGGAGCTCTGTAGTGGCCTGTGACTGTGTCAGGGGAACCGACTGTCCAGAGGTCCCCGATGGGCCGGGCTGGTCATCTAGATCCAGTTGGACAGAGGTGCTGTCATCACTGTGGGCCTCTTCTGTTGGTGGTGTGGACCTGTGTGGACCCTCCTGTCCGGTGACGTTGGGTATGGGTCCTGCAGATGTATAAAAGGATGGTTATTACATCTGTGTGTGGCATGGTGTGCAATGGGTGGGTGACCGTGTACCCCAGTGCTTGCATTCCTGTGTGGGACCTCATGTGATGATGGTTTAGGGGTGTGTATGGGTATGTGCAGTGGGCATGCTTTTGTGATGGGCGTCCATGCTTTGTTGTTGCATGCAGGGCTTGGTGTTGGGATGGGTGGTTTGTGATGTTGGGACATTTGTGAGGAGTTGGAGTGCTGGGGGTGAGGGTGAGGATGGGGGTATGTGCTGGCATGCAGGTAGGGTGGGAGATGTAATAGTTAATATTTGTCTTACCAGAGTCCATTCCTCCACCTACTCCTGCGAAGCCCTCAGGACGCAGAATCGCCAAGACCTGATCCTCCCATGTTGTTAGTTGTAGGGGAGGAGGTGGGGGTCTGCCGCCAGTCCTCTGAACTGCCAGGTGGTATCTTGAGACCACGGAACGCACCTTCCCCCGTAGGTCGTTCCACCTCTTCCTGATGTCCTCCCGATTTCTTGGGTGTTGTCCCACTGCGTTGACCCTGTCCACTATTCTTCGCCATAGCTCCATCTTCCTTGCAATTGAGGTGTGCTGCACCTGTGATCCGAATAGCTGTGGCTCTACCTGGACGATTTCCTCCACCATGACCCTGAGCTCCTCCTCCGAGAACCTGGGGTGTCTTTGCCGTGCCATCGGGTGGTGTAGGTGATGTGTGGGGTGATAAGTGTGCTGATATGTAGTGGGGTGTTGTGTGAGGTGCGTGGAAGTTATGTGGGTGATGGTGTTGTGTGCCTGTGGATGCTAGTGTTCTTGCTGGTGCTGTCTCTCTCTGGCTTTCGTTCGTGAATTGTTGTCGTAAGGGTTTGTGGGTGATGTGGGTGTGTGTTTTATATTGTATTGGGTGTGTGGGAGTGGTGTGTGTATGTGTATCAGGTATGTGTATTTGGAATTGTCCAATGTGGATGTGTTTTGTAAATGTGTGTGTATTTTGAGCGCGGCGGTGTGTACCGCCAATGGAATACCGCGGTTGAAAGACCGCCGTGTGGATTCGTGGGTCGTGATAGTGTGGGCGTATTTCTGTTGGCGTGACGGTGGAGGTTTTGTTTTTGCCAGTTTATCACTGACCTTTGGTGTGGCAGACTTGTGTGGGTGTCTAGATTTTGGCGGATTCCGAACTGTGGGTCATAATAGCTGTGGCGGAATTCCGCGGCTGCGGCGGTGTGTTGGCGGTCTTCTGCACGGCGGTAAGCAGGATTTACCACCAATGTTGTAATGAGGGCCTATATGTTGTCTTAGTTCTATTTCATTAGCAGGAGGTTGACCCCTAGAGAAAAGCGTTGGTCTGCCATAGAGAGGGAGGCCTTCGGTGTGGTCTGGGCACTGAAGAAGCTGAGACCCTACTTGTTTGGGACTCACTTCATTGTTCAGACAGACCACAAACCTCTATAATGGATTAAACAAATGAAAGGTGAAAACCCTAAATTGTTGAGGTGGTCCAGTTCCCTACAGGGGATGGATTATACAGTGGAACATAGACCTGGGAGTACCCCCTCCAATGCAGATGGACTGAGCAGATATTTCTACTTAGACAATGAAGACTCATCTGGGCAAAGTTAGCCTTATTGTCCCTCGTTTGGGGGGATGTGTAGGAAAGTACCATCTTCCTTGCCATGTTACCCCCATTTTTAACTGTATGTCAGTATGTTTTTGCCTGTCTCACTGGGTTCCTGCTGGTCAGGACCCCAGTGCTCATAGTTTGTGGCCTAATGTATGTCTCTGTATAGTGCTTGACTGTGTCACTGAGGCTCTGCTAATCAGAACCTCAGTGCTTATGCTCTCTCTGCTTTTAAATTTGTCACTGTAGGCTAGTGACTTCATTTACCAATTTCAATTGGCACACTGGACCCCCCCTTATAAGTCCCTAGTATATGGTACCTAGGTACCCAGGGCATTGGGGTTCCAGGAGATCCTTATGGGCTGCAGAATTTCTTTTGCCACCCATAAGAAGCTCAGACAAACCCTTTCACAGGACTGCAATTACAGCCTGCGTGAAATAGCGCACACACTATTTCACAGCAATTTTCACTGCACTTAAGTAACTTATAAGTCAGCTATATGTCAAACCTTCACTTGCTGAATGTTAGATGCAAAGTTACTAAGTGTGAGGGCACCCTTGCACTAGCAAAGGTGCCCCCACATAGTTCAGGGCCATTTCCCAGAACTTTGTGAGTGCGGTACACCATTACACGCGTGCACTACATATAGGTCAATACCTATATGTAGCTTCACAATGGTAACTCCGAATATGACCATGTTAGGTATCTAAGATTATGGAATTGTCCCCCCATTCCAAATCTGGTATTTGGGAGCCAATTCCATGCATCCTGAGGGCTCGACTATGGGCCCCCAGTAATGCCAAACCAGCTCTCTGAGTCTTGCACTGCATCTACAGCTGTTGCCACCTGTCTGCCCTCCTGGGGTCTGAGCAGCTCAGTCTCAGGAAGTCAGAACAAAGCATTTCCTTTGGGAGCAGGGTTTTACACCCACTCCCTTTGGAAATAGGTGTTACAGGCTGGGGAGGGGTAGCCTCCCTCAGGCTCTGGAAATGCTTTAAAGGGCACAGATGGTGCCCTCCTTGCATAAGCCAGTCTGCACTGGTTCACGGACCCCTTGTCCCCTGCTCTGGCGCGAAACTGGACAAAAGAAAGGGGAGTGACCACTCCCTTGTCCATCGACACCCTAGGGGTGGTGCCCAGAGCTCATCCAGTGTGTCCCATGCTTCAGCCATCTTGCTTTGCAAGGTGTGGGGGCACTCTGGAGAACTCTGAGTGGCCAGTGCCAGCAGGTGACGACAGAGACCCCTCCTGATGGGTCCTTACCTGATACGGTAGCCAATCCTCCTCGCAGGGCTATTTAGGGTCTCTCCTGTGGGTTCTCTTCAGATTCTACTTGCAAGTTTCCAGCAGGAATCCTCTGCAACTACTACTTCATCCTCTGACCTCGGATCACCCGCAGCCTGCTCCAGGAACCGCTGAAACAGCAACAAAGTATCCACAAGGGATACTTTTCTACTGTAACTTCAGCTCCAGGCAGCAACTACAACAGTTTCCATGGTGTGCACACTCTGAGGACTCCCTGTCTTTATCCTGCACCAGAAGGACTGAAGAAATCTCCAGTGGAATGACAGAGTCACTCCGCTGCTCACGCAGGCACCTTCCAAGTTGACGACCGGTACTCCTGGACTCCTCTCACAGTGACAGGCGTGCTCCTAGAAACACAGAGGGTGGACCCCATCGACACAGACTGTCCTGAGGTCCATAACGCAATTTGGAGAAGGTAAGACCTTGCTTTCCCTGAGAACGACAGTACCCATGTACACCGCGTCTTCTTCACCTCCTGAGGCCTCTGTGCACTATTTGCAAAAGTTCTTCGTGCACAGCTTGGCCCAAGTCCCCAGCACTCTGTCCTACTACGCGCAACTCACTGAGCTGACCTCCGACAGGGTGGGATCCTTCTTTGTAGTGCTGCACCAACCACATTTTGCACCTCCTTTGTCCCTGTGTCCTGGGACTCTGTGGGTGCTGCTTGGCATTCTGAGGGCTCTCTAAAGTGCTGAGAGGCCCCTCTTCCTCCTCACACAGAGTTGAAGCCCCCTATTCCCTCCTGCGTCCAGCCAGTGCCATTTTGACACAAAACACACATTTGTTGTAACCAAGGCTTGTTGGTGACTTCCAACACAAAATCACATCTGCATCAGTGTTTTCTTTCATGTATGTAAGTGCTGTGTGACTGTAGTGGTATTGCATGAGCTTTGCATGCCTCCTAGATAAGCCTTGACTGCTCATCCACAGCTACCTCTATAGAGACTGGCTTCTAGACACTGCCTACACTACACTAATGGGATACCTGGACCTGGTATAAGGTGTAAGTACCTCAGGTACACACCATACACCATGCCAGCTTCCAACAAAAGTCAACAAGAAAAGGCGAAGCTTAAGCAATTACAATCTTCCCTAAATCAGGCACCCTAGCTTTTACTACACAAATTATCAGGTAGCTAGAATAAAGCTAGCCCAAGCAAGCCAGAATTTCAAAGACCATTTTACAGCAGCTGCAATAGTTAATCGTAATGCATATTTACCAAAACGTTATGAGGAAAGAGAGCATATGGGTAAGTACCTAGCTTGGTCAGTAGGACAAAAATAATAATCATAATTCGATTCCTAGATAAAGTCAACCCCAGTTGCCATAAGATAGTAGCCTAAATCACCACCTGACAACATTCAAGGTTAAGATAGGGAAATATTTTCCTTAAAGTGTTTAAGAATGAGTGAATTAATAAATTAAGCTTGCAAGACTGTGGCGATAGGTGCAACTTTATTAATTTGTGAACAATACTTGGTTTCTTTTGATTAGCTGAACTGGTTGCATTGGACCCTTGCTGAGAAGTGTGAATACCTCCACCTCCCTAAGCCTTTGCTGCACCACTGATCCATCCTGATACTCCAGAGTGGGGGTTGGAGGAAAAGCGTGGCTTTTCATGAATCAAAGTTACTGCTAGAGAACAACATGTCCATCACCAATTTACTTGAAGTAATTGCACCCCACATTGGGGCCTTGTGATAAAAGCCCTGCTTTTCTTAATTGGGCAAATCTGTCATCTTCTGACCCATCACAATTATTTCTGGCTGACATAGACGTATGTGAACCCCACTTTTCTAGAAGGTTGTGGTGACCTGAAGCCCTACTGGACCATCTGGAAGTACCTATGCTGATAGGATAGCCATATGGCAGAGAAGAGAAAAACAAGTGCTGGAAAACTGAAGGGGAACGTCAACGTCTGCATTGTAGTGATCCCACTGATCAAGTCTGGAAATAGAGATGGGTTACTCATGGAACAGTACCCATATGTCAGTGTGAGCCTTCGTGGATTGAATTGTCTTGTTTATACCTTTGTGCTGAACAGATCCTTGCTGTTGAAGGGCATTTCTAACACAGCAGTCTCCACTGCTTGTCATAAACTGGTACACTTTAGCCACGAATAGCTGCAGAGGGCCTGCTAGTGGCCCATGTGACAGATACCTGTGTCAGCAATTTCTAGAGATACCTTCATAGCATGCTTAAAAACCAATGTGTTCTTCACCAGGATTTTCCTAACATCTTCCTGCTTTTTTGTGAGGTACCGATGGGAACAGTTTCACTATCTTCTACTACTGCTCTGCCATACCTAATGACATACCTATCATACTGACAGCTGGTACAGAGAAGGATACTGTCTTTCTCTGGAGGAACAGCGAGGACCAAACAGGGTTCAAAGAATGCGGGTGTGTGGCCACTGAATCTGGTTTTGCACAGACTTAAGGCAAGTAGAGCTCAACTCGGCACACTGTATTTTTTCTGCTATAAAGGGGTTGTCTTTATCGAGTCTGGTATTTACAAAGATTTTTCTATTTGCTCCAAATATGCAGAGGCATAGCTAAAGGCAATACTGCTCCTCATCAAAGAGTCTACATCTCCAACAGCTGATTGCGAGATCAGGCTGAACTCTGATGAAATTGCTCA
Organism: Pleurodeles waltl; assembly: GCF_031143425.1. Lineage (NCBI taxonomy): Eukaryota > Metazoa > Chordata > Amphibia > Caudata > Salamandridae > Pleurodeles > Pleurodeles waltl. Next base: position 141,750,952 of record NC_090446.1, on the reverse strand, counting down.
CATTGTAGTATGCTGTGTCTTTAGACAGAGAGGAGACCACGGGGACAGAACTGGAACATACTTTGGGGAAGACATACTCAACCTAACTCATGTGGTGCAGGTCCTTGTAGTTCCTTCCCTCAGCCATGTCATAGTCTGTTGAGGAGATAGATTTTTATCATACTTAATCTCTGCCACAACCCTCCTCAAAGACATTGCCCAGTTAATTCACTCACAGGTCCACACCACCATGGCCTAGCTCAGTCCCAGCTCTCTGGCCTTGGGGCCAGACTTTATTTTTGTTCTTTAGAAATCTGCTCCAGCAACCTACTGACATTCTTGGTTTTTCAGGGAGGAACCAAGGGGCCGTGAAGCACAACATTAAAGATATGAAAATCAATGGCTTTAAAGTTGGGCTGAGCCTCGGGAATCAATGTCATAAGCTCTGATGTGTGGATCGGCATAATGAACTTGTTCTCGGTGAAGCAGATGCCATTCCCTACATAGGGTGTGATGGTGTGAAAACTCATTATGAGGACATCACGAGGAACATCAGGCACAATATCACATAATTAGGAGAGGATTTTAGTGAGGTATTTAGGCTATTTGGAGGTAGGCTCATGGCTAGGGAGCTCTGCTGGGGAGTTTGGAAGCAGGTCTTTTTGATGGGGAGAGTTTTTGGAGCCTTTTGTGCGAACTACTAATTTTTGTACAGTTTGTTCACATTCAAAATACATCACACTCACAGCCAGCTCTGGCCAGGTCCTTTAAGAAAAGCAGGAGCATATTTCACATTCTGCAGCATGGTGAGCTATACAAAATGATGGATTAAACCCAGAACTGTGACTGGGTGTGAATGTTTGATTTGTTCTGCATTCCGTCCATCATCTGTTCTTTTTGCTTTTGTCGTCCTAAGTGGTAAGGGTATGCCCAGACATGGGTCCCGTGCTCACAGTGCCATTGGATTCAACCTAGCCTGGCCGAGGGGTGATACCGCAAAACCGGTCCCAGGATGCTTGCTTCTGGTCCAGGGAGGACCTCACTTGGCAATTCAGGCTGGACTGCTGCCATGGGAAGCAGGGTCAAGACTGATTTGCATATGACTGGGTCCAAACTGGGATGGCATGGTGAACAGAAAGAATTATGGGTTAAACCCAGACCTGTGACGGGGGTGATTGTTTGATTTGTTTCGCATTCCGTCCATCATCTGTTCTTTTTCATTTTTTCTGGAAGCAGACAATACACATACTCCAGTATTAGATAATCCTTAAGAATGTTTCTCTGTTCACAATGTCTACAAGCCTTAAAGTACAAGTTACTTACCTTCGATAATGACATATCTGGTAGAGACATATTCTAGTTGCAGATTCCTTATCTTAGAATTTCCCCCAGGCGTCAGACTGGATCCAGAGATTTTTCTTTGAGGATTTCCCTTGTGCTTCGGTAAGTGGCGTCGGTCGACTCTGCGGGCGTCGTTGGCGTCGTAGTCGCTGTGATAACGTCGGGAGTAGCACATAGACACGGCCCTCACGCAGTGACGTCAGTTTCTTTTAACGACTTTCCACGCCAAAGCGCAGAGCCGATAAGAACACTGAGATTGGTGTGCCAGAGCTAAGGACATGAAAGGGGGAATCCCTTTCCCTAGAAATCTGTTCGCAAGCAGGGAGGATGGGTGGGTAGTAAGGAATCTGCAACTAGAATATGTCTCTACCAGATATGTCGTTACCGAAGGTAAGTAACTTGTACATCTGATAGAGACTTCTAGTTGCAGATTTCTTACCTTAGAATAGATACCCAAGCAATGCCATCCTCGGTTGTGGGCTGTGAACCAAGATCATACTAGGAAGTCCTGCAGGACTGAACGACCAAAGTAGCCGTCCCGATGGACCTGACTGTCCAGGCAGTAGTGCTTAGCAAACGTGTGCAGGAACGCCCATGTAGCTGCCTGGCAGATATCCAGGACAGGAACTCCGCGTGCTAACGCAGTGGAAGCAGCAGTTGCTCTGTGGAATGAGCACAAAAGCCCTCAGGAGGTTGCTTCTTGGCCAGAGCGTAGCACATTTTGATGCAAATAGGCACCCATCGAGAGATAGTATGCTTTCGCACCGCCTTGCCTTTTTTCGCATCCACATACCCAACCAAGAGTTGATCGTCCACCCGGAAATCTTTAGTACGATTGAGGTAGAACACCAACGTTCTTTTTGGGTCCAGACGGTGTAGTCTCTCCTCCTCAAGGGAACGATGTGGGGGTGCATAGAAAGTAGGCAGAGTGATGGTCTGGCCTACATGAAAGGGTGTAACCACCTTAGGAAGGAAAGAAGCACAACACTACTTTGGTAGGGTGCACAGACAAGTATGGAGGCTTTGAGGAAAGGGCCTGAAGCTCACTCACCCTGTGAGCAGAGGTGACTGCAACAAGAAAGACAGTTTTGAAGATGAGGAGCCACAAGGGACAATTATGCATAGGCTCAAAGGGAGTACACATCAAATAAGTAAGTACAAGATTGAGGTCCCACTGAGTCATGATAAATGGAGTGGGAGGAAATAAATGGGTGAGTCCCTTTAGGAATCTACTCACAATAGGGGATTTAAAGAGTGAGGGCTGATCAGGTAGCCTAAGAAAGGCCGAAATGGCAGATAAATATGCTTTAAGGGTGTCCAAAGCAGAACCCTGCTGGGCCAAAGAAAGAATGAACAGAAGAACCTCGGATAGAGGGGCAGAAAGGGGATCAACAGATTTGTTGGTACACCATGCCACAAATTTATTCCAACGACAGGCGTATACAGTTTTGGTTGATGGACGCGTGGCTGCCATGCATACATGGCAGACTTTGGTGGAAGGGCAAAAGCCGTCAACTGTCGCCGCTCAATCTACACGCATGAAGGCGGAGGTTAGGCAGGTTTGGGTGAAGAACTGTCCCCTGTTGCTGCGACAGAAGATCCGCCCGAAGAGGCAGTTTGAGTGGAGGATCGATGGACATATAGCTCTGGATACCATACCCTCCGTGCCCAGTCCGGAGCCACCAAGATGACTTGAGCCCAGTCATTCCTGATTCTCTTGAGAACTCTGGGCAGAAGAGGTATAGGCGGAAAGGCATAAAGGATGCCGGAGTTCCAATCAAGACGAAAATCGTCTCAGAGCAAGTGCCACTTGGAAACTCCAAAGCGCAAAACAGCTGACATTGCGCATTCTCTGTGGAGGCGAACAGATCTAACCAAGGCTCTCCCCACTGCTGAAAGAGACCTTGCGCCACCACCGGATGGAGACGCCATTCGTGATCGGCTGTGCATCGATGGCTGAGTTTGTCCACTCTGGCGTTGAAGGAGCCTGCCAAATGTTGAACCATCAGGGTAATGCCCTGATGTTCCAACCATGTCCAGAGGCGTAGTGCCTCCTGACAAAGGGTCCAGGACCCTACTCGTCCCGTTTGTTGCAGTACCACATGGCGGTACTATTGTCTGTGAACACCTGCACCACTTTCCCTTTGAGAGAGGGAAGGAATGCTTTCAACACAAGCCTGATCGTCTGGATCTCCAGAAGATTGATATGGAACCCAGACTCCACCGGAGACCAGAGTCCTGTGATCTCCGCCTCCCCCATGTGGCCGCCCCAACCCAGAAGTGACGCATCTGTCACTATAGAGAGATGTGGTTGGGGAAGGGAGAGGGATCTGCCGTGGACCCAATGCAGATTCGAAAGCCACCACTGCAGGTCTTTGGCAGTCCTCTCTGAGATCTGGACCATGTCGGAGAGATTCCCCTGATGCTGCGCCCACTGGAACTTCAGGTCCCACATATGCCATCTGGCATGTGTTACTAGCAGGATGCAGGAGACCATGAGGACCAGCAGCCTCAGAGTCAGTCTCACCGAAACCCAAAACCGAGGCTGAAAGATCAGAATCATAGCCTAAAGTCTTGGACTCGCTTTTCGGAAGGATAAGCCTAATACTGCACTGTGTCCAGAACCGCTCCGATGAAAGGGAGTGTCTGAGAGGGAGTCAGGTGTGACTTCGGCACGTTTATAGTGAACCCCAGCTTGTGCAGGAGGTTCGCCGTAGTCTGAAGGTGGGAGACGACTTTCTGGGGCGAGTCCACCTTCAACAGCCAGTCGTCGAGGTAGGGGAAGACTGAGACCCTTAATTTGTGCCGATGAGCTGCAACCACCGCCATCACTTTTGTGAACACCCAGGGGGCGCTGGTAAGGCCGAAGGGGAGCATGGGAAACTGAAAGTGCTCGTGACCTACCACAAGTTGTAGGTAACGTCTGTGGGCAAGCAGGATGGGGATGTGGAAATAAGCATCCTGCAAGTCCAACGCTACCATCCAGTCTCCTGGGTCCAAGGCAGACAGAACCTGAGCCAGGGTGAGCATTTTGAATTTCTCCATCTTGAGGAAGTAGTTTAGGTCCAAAAGGTCTAGGATAGGACGTAAGCCCTTGTCCTTTTTTGGTATCAGAAAGTAGGGGGAATAACAACCACAACCTACTTCTGGCACAGGAACCTTTTCTATAGCTCCTTTGATCAAGAGAGCTGCGACTTCGTGGCGGAGAAGCACCAAATGATCCTCTGGAAGGTGACTGAAGGATGGTGGCATGGTTGGTGGAGCAGATTCGAAAGGGATGGAGTAGCCCTTTCGAACTATCTGCAAAACCCACTTGTCCATGGTGATGTTTTTCAAGTGGGGCAGGTGATGGCGAATCCTGCCACCAACTGGATGGGAGTGAGGGGACGGACTAGAAGGGTTTGGAGGCTGCAGCAGGGTCCGAGGTGGACTGGGCAGACCTCTGGGTCCCTGTCTCACGGCCACGTGGGATTCCGCATACCTGGCCATGCAGAGGCTGAACATCATGGGCGGCACGGTGGCTGGGTGGAGGACGCGAAAGGGAGCCCTTTCTGTGGCCACGAAAGGGGGGAAAAGCAGCCTGCGGGGGTGCGGGCAAAGGAAAGACCGAGGGACCGAGCCGTGGCCCGGGAATCCTTGAATCTGTCCAAGGCAGAGTCTGCTTTGTCTCCGAAGAGACGTGAGCCATCAAAGGGCATGTCCATGAGTGACTGTTGGACATCCACAGAAAAATCAGAAGTACGCAACCAGACGTGGCGTGGTAAGGCCACCGTCGTAGCAACCGATCTGCCCAGAGAGTTGGTCGGGTCCAGTCCACAATGGATTGTGAACTTTGCCGCATCTCTCCCATCGTTCACAGCTTTGGAGACAATAGCACGGGCCTCCTCCGGTATCTGAGGCCTCCTCCGGTATCTGAGGCAGGACCTACGCAACCGTATCCCACAAAGAGTGGGTACAGCGGCCCAAAAGGCATGTGGTGTTCACAGAATGCAGCATGAGACTGAAGGAAGAAAACAACTTCTTGCCAAACTTTTCCAGCCTTTTTGATTCACTATCCGGGGATGCGAAGGGAATGCACCTGAAGAAGAGGAAGCCTAGATAACAAGACTCTCATGCGTGGGGTGTTGGGACAGGAATTTAGGGTCGTTCGGAGCGGGCCGATGACGGCGTGCGATAGTCTTATTCACAGGAGCCCCTGTGTTGGGTTTGGACCAGGTACCCAAAAGAACATCAGTGAGGGTTTCATTAAACGGCAAAAGGGGTTCTGAAGTAGAAGCCCCAGGCTGAAGCACCTCTGTCAGGCGATTAGACCTGACCTCAACAGTGGGAAGCTCGAGACCAATGACCTCAGCTGCCTTACTGACCACCATACCATAAGTTGCTCCCTCCGCCATAGCCACGGTAGGAGTAGACAGCATGCCAGTGTCAGGAGAAGTATCCAGACCACTAGCTGCGTCCAATTCCTGAGCCTAGTCCATAGAAGGGTCATCCTGGGATTCATAAAGGTCCAAGGACCCCTCCAATCCCTCCCCATAAGAAAAAGGGTCCGAACACGACCTGGGGTGAATAGGCCCGACGCCGCTCTGACTCCGAGTCATCGGGGATAAGAATTGGGTTGATGTCGATAGTGGGCACTACCAACGTCGGGAGCAGCAACAAACGAATGTCTCAAGGGTGCGACTGGCATCGGTGCGGATCCGCATGCGGGTCCGGAGGTGACCTTGGTGGCTGGAGCCGAAGCTGTCGGCCCTGAACCCGAAGTCCTCTCAGCCGAACCCATTGGGCTCGAAGGCATCGTATCGGGGTCGGACCGCCCAAAGATGAGGCGCAGGGCCTCATAAAACTCTTTAAGCTGGGCTGGGGTCGCTCCAGAAAACTCGGGGAAGCGCAGAGCCGACCCAGACGCAGGCTCTGAGGACGGAGACCTTGTGCGTGGATGCTCCTCCCGTGTCGGCCGAGCGACGAGGCGAAGTCAGAGAGTGATGGGACTTCTTCGACTTGTTCTTCTTCTTACCATGACCTGAGGATTTGAAAGAAGACGAGTGGTGATGACTCCGCGACTGATCTCGAGACCTTCCTCTCGAGCGAGACCGAGACCTACACGGAGTCGAGGTCACGCTCGAGACACCACAGACAAACCCGATGAGGATCTGTAGGAGGCTGGCCTGGCTTATAGTGGGTACCTTGTGGTACTTACACCCTGTGCCAGGTCCAGTTATCCCTTATTAGTAGAATAGAGGTGTTTCCATCAGCTTAGGCTGATAGAAGGTAGCTATGGCAAAGCAGCTTAGGCTGAACTAGGAGACATGCAAAGCTCCTACTATACCACTTATATCATGTAGCACAATACCATAAGAAAACACAACACTCAGAGTTACTAAAAATAAAGGTACTTTATTTTAGTGACAATATGCCAAAATTATCTCAGAGAATACCCTCACTTAGGAGGTAAGTAATATACATAAGTTATATGTACCCAAAACAGGCAGGTAACAGTAAGAAAAGTAGTGCAAACAATGTAGAATCACAATAGGATGCAATAGGTGAACATAGGTCTAGGGGCAACACAAACCATATACTCCAAAAGTGGAATGCGAATCACGAATGGACCCCAGACCTATAGGAAGCTGTAGACGGTCGCTGGGACTGTAAGAAAAGAGTAAGGGTGTCCAAAATACCCCACCCCAAGACCCTAGAAAGTAAGAGTAAAGCTACCCTACTACCCCAGAAAGACACAATAGTCGTGATAAGGGGATTCTGCAAGAACAACAAGCACCAGCAAAACACTGAAGACGGATTCCGGGACGTGAGGACCTGCAAGACAAGGGTCCAAGTCCAAGAGTCGCGATAGTGTCCGGGGGGGCAGGAGCCCCGGAAACCCCGGATGAAGGTGCAAAAGGGCTGCCTCCGGGTGGTAGAAGCCAAAGATTCTGCAACAACGAAAAGGGCTAGTAACTTCTCCTTTGGATGGAAGATGTCCCACGGTGTGCTGGATGTTGCAGAAGTGTTTCCATGCAGAAATACCGCAAACAAGCCTTGCTAGCTGCAAGGGTCTCTGTAGAGGTTTTTGGGTGCTTCTAGGGACCAGGAAGGACCAGGATGTCGCCCCTTGGAGGAGGAGACAGAGGGAGTGCTCAGCAACTCAGAGAGCCCCCGCAGAAGCAGGCAGCACCCGCAGAAGTACTAGAGCAGGCACTTGGAAATTCTGTGAACTCAGAATCACAAAAGGAGGGTCCCACGATGTCAGAGTCCAACTCAGCAGGTTGAGCACTGCAGGACGGAGTGCTGGGGACCCAGGCTAGGCTGTGCACGAAGAAATCTGGGGAAAAGTGCACAGAAGCTGGAGCAGCTGCAAATCACGCAGTACACAGGTTTGCTGTCTGGCGTGGGGAGGCAAGGACTTACCTCCACCAAATTTGGACAGAAGGGGCACTGGACGGTGGGAGACACTTGGAACCAGCGTCTGTGTTCCAGGGACCAAGCTCGTCAGGATGAGAGGGGACCCAGAGGACTGGTGATGCAGTCTTTTGGTGCCTGCGTTAGCAGGGGAAAGATTCCGTCGACCCACAGGAGATTTCTTCTTGGCTTCCAGTGCAGGGTGAAGGCAGACAGCCCTCAGTGCATGCACCACCTTGGAAACAGTTGAGAAAGCCATGAGGTTGAGACGCTACAATGTTGCTGGTAGTTGTCTTACTACTTTGTTACGGTTTTGCAGGTGTCCTGGAGCAGTCAGCGGTCGATCCTTGGCAGAAGTTGAAGAGGGAAGTGAAGAGGAACTCTGGTGAGCTCTTGCATTAGTTATCTGAGGAATAGCCCAGAGGAGAGACCCTAAATAGCCAGAAAAGGAGGCTTGGCTACCAAGAGAGGAGGTTTGGCTACCAAGAGAGGTAAGAACGTATCAGGAGGGGTCTCTGAAGTCACCTTCTGGCACTGGCCACTCAGAGCAGTCCAGTGTGCCCCCACACCTCTGAATCCAAGATGGCAGATGTCTGGGACACACTGGAGGAGCTCTGGGCACCTCCCCTGGGAGGTACTGGTCAGGGGAGTGGTCACTCCCCTTTCCTTTGTCCAGTTTCGCGCCAGAGCAAGGATGGGGGATCCCTGAACCAGTGTAGACTGGCTTATGCAGAGATGGGCACCATATGTGCCCATCAAAGCATTTCCAGAGGCTGGGGGAGGCTACTCCCCCAGCCCTTCACACCTATTTCCAAAGGGAGAGGGTTTAACACCCTCTCTCAGAGGAAATCTTTGTTCTGCCCCCCTGGGCCGGGGCTGCCCAGACCCCAGGAGGGCAGAATCCTGTCTGAGGGGTTGGCAGCAGCTGCAGTGGAAACCCCAGAAAGGCAGTTTGGCAGTACCCGGGTTCTGTGCTAGAGACCCGGGGGATCATGGAATTGTCCCCCAATACCAGAATGGTATTGGGGTGACAATTACATGGCCATGTTCGGAGTTACCATTGTGACGCTATACATAGGTAGTGACCTATGTGTAGTGCACAGGTGTAATGGTGTCCCCGCACTCACAAAGTCCGGGGAATTTGCCCTGAACGATGGGGGGGCACCTTGGCTAGTGCCAGGGTGCCCACACACTAAGTAACTTGGCAACTAACCTTCACCAAGTGAGGGTTAGACATATAGATGACTTATAAGTTACTTATGTGCAGTGGAAAATGGCTGTGAAAATAATGTGGACGTTATTTCACTCAGGCTGCAGTGGCAGTCCTGTGTAAGAATTGTCTGAGCTCCCTATGGGTGGCAAAAGAAATGCTGCAGCCCATAGGGATCTCCTGGAACCCCAATACCTTGGGTACCTAGGTACCATATACAAGAGAATTATATGGGTGTACCAGTGTGCCAATGAGAATTGGTAAAATTAGTCACTAGCCTGCAGTGACAATTTTAGAAAGCAGAGAGATCATAAACACTGAGGTTCTGGTTAGCAGAGCCTCAGTGATACAGTTAGGCACCACACAGGGAACACATACAGGGCATACATTATGAGCACTGGGGTCCTGCTTAGCAGGATCCCAGTGACACAAGGGCAAAAACAAACATACATACAGTAAAAATGGGGGTAACATGCCAGGCAAGATGGTACTTTCCTACAGGATCTGTCACTGAAACCGTACGATGACAGTCCTTGCACAGCTTGAAACGCTCGACGCACAATTTCCACAGAAAAGCTCGACAAAATGGTTGAATTCAGCCAAAAAATAGCCAGGGTAGCTCTTCTCCGGATCAGCGCATGGCGCAGAAAGAAAAGAACTGACGTCACTGTGCGAGGGCGGCGTCTATGTACTACTCCAGATGCCATCACAACAACTACGAGGTCAACGACGCCCGCAGAGTCGACCGACGCCACCTACCAACGCGCAAGGTTATTGCTCAAAGAAACATCTCCGGATCCAGTCTGACGCCTGGGGGAAATTCTAAGGTAAGGAATCTGCAACTAGAAGTCTCTATCAGATTTTTGCTTTCTCTTCATACAATCCACTTGAAAGTGAAAAACATACTCTTAAAACATAACTCTACCTGGAACAGAAAGCACTAGGTGAATTTCCAGACACAAACTTGCAGCCAAGAGAGGCAGTTAGATTTGATGAAATATAAAAACTGAACAGAGATCTTGAAGGACTCGCATGCACAAGCACATGGGGTGTAAATCAGAATCAGATTTTGGGGGATCATCGGAGTGAAGGTGAACTATGGGAAAAAGTAGGATGAATTGACTGTAGAAAGGTGTGAGAAAGTAGCCTCTTTCTAGCCTTGTTACACCCACTTTTGGCCTGTTTCTGAGTATATGTCAGGGTGTTTTCACTGTCTCATTGGGATCCTGCTAGCCAGGGCCCAGTGCTCATAGTGAAAACCCTATGCTTTCAGTATGTTTGTTATGTGTCACTGGGACCCTGCTAGCCAGGACCCCAGTGCTCATAAGTTTGTGGCCTATATGTATGTGTTCCCTGTGTGATGCCTAACTGTCTCACTGAGGCTCTGCTAACCAGAACCTCAGTGGTTATGCTCTCTCTGCTTTCTAAATTGTCACTAACAGGCTAGTGACCAATTTCGGCAATTCACATTTGCATACTGGAACACCCTTATAATTCCCTAGTATATGGTACTGAGGTACCCAGGGTATTGGGGTTCCAGGAGATCCCTATGGGCTGCAGCATTTCTTTTGCCACCCATAGGGAGCTCTGACAATTCTTACACAGGCCTGCCACTGCAGCCTGAGTGAAATAACGTCCAAGTTATTTCACAGGCATTTACCACTGCACTTAAGTAACTTATAAGTCACCTATATGCCTAACCTTCACCTGGTGAAGGTTGGGTGCTAAGTTACTTAGTGTGTGGGCATCTGGCACTAGCCAAGGTGCCCCCACATCGTTCACAGCAAATTCCCCGGACTTTGTGAGTGCGGGGACACCATTACACGCGTGCACTATACATATGTCACTACCTATGTATAGCGTCACAATGGTAACTCCGAACATGGCCATGTAACATGTCTAAGATCATGGAATTGTCACCCCATTGCCATTCTGGCATTGGGGAGACAATTACATGATCCCCCGAGTCTCTAGCACAGACCCGGGTACTGCCAAACTGCCTTTCCCAGGGTTTCACTGCAGCTGCTGCTGCTGCCAACCCCTCAGACAGGTTTATGCCCTCCTGGGGTCCAGCCAGGCCTGGCCCAGGAAGGCAGAACAAAGGACTTCCTCAGAGAGAGGGTGTTACACCCTCTCCCTTTGGAAAAAGGTGTCAGGGCTGGGGAGGAGTAGCCTCCCCCAGCCTCTGGAAATGCTTTGATGGGCACAGATGGTGCCCATCTCTGCATAAGCCAGTCTACACCGGTTCAGGGATCCCCCAGCCCTGCTCTGGCACGAAACTGGACAAAGGAAAGGGGAGTGACCACTCCCCTGACCTGCACCTCCCAGGGGAGGTGCCCAGAGCTCATCCAGCGTGCCCCAGACCTCTGCCATCTTGGATTCAGAGGTGTGCTGGCACACTGGACTGCTCTTAGTGGGCAGGGCCAGCAGGTGACGTCAGAGACTCCTTCTGATAGACTCTTACCTGTGTTACTAGCCTATCCTCCTTCCTAGGTAGCCAAACCTCCTTTTCTGGCTATTTAGGGTCTCTGCTTTGGGGAATTCTTCAGATACCGAATGCAAGAGCTCACCAGAGTTCCTCTGCATCTCCCTCTTCACCTTCTGCCAAAGGATCGACCGCTGACTGCTCAGGACACCTGCAAAACCGCAACAAAGTAGCAAAGACGACTACTGCAACCTTGTATTGCCTCATCCTGCCGGCTTTCTCGACTTTTTCCTGGTGGTGCATGCTCTGGGGGTAGCCTGTCTCCTTTGTGCACCAGAAGCTCTGAAGAAATCTCCTGTGGGACGACGGAATCTTCCCCCTGCAACCGCAGGCAACAAAAGACTGCATCACCGGTCCTGTGGGTCCCCTCTCAGCACGACGAGCGTGGTCCCTGGAACTCAGCAACTCTGTCCAAGTGACTCCCACAGTCCAGTGACTGTTCAGTCCAAGTTTGGTGGAGGTAAGTCCTTGCCTCCCCACGCTAGACTGCATTGCTGGGTACCGCGTGATTTGCAGCTGCTCCGGCTCCTGTGCACTCTTCCAGGATTTCCTTCGTGCACAGCCAAGCCTGGGTCCCCGACACTCTAACCTGCAGTGCACAACCTTCTTAGGTGTCCTCCGGCGTCGTGGGACTCCCTTTTGTGTCTTCGGGTGGACTCCGGTTCACTCCTCTTCTAATTGCCTGTTCATGTACTTCTGCGGGTGCTGCCTGCTTATGTGAGGGCTCCCTGACTTGCTGGGCGCCCCTTCTGTCTCCTCCTCCAAGTGGCGACATCCTGGTCCCTCCTGGGCCACAGCAGCACCCAAAAACCCTAACCGCGACCCTTGCAGCTAGCAAGGCTTGTTTACGGTCTTTCTGCGTGGGAACACCTCTGCAAGCTTCTTCACAATGTGGGACATCCATCCTCCAAAGGGGAAGTTCCTAGCCCTCTTCGTTCTTGCAGAAACCAAAGCTTCTTCCATCCGGTGGCAGCTTCTTTGCACCCTCAGCTGGCATTTCCTGGGCATCTGCCCACTCTTGACAATGTCGCGACTCTTGGACTTGGTCCCTTTGTTTCACAGGTACTCAGGTCCGGAAATCCACTGTTGTTGCTTTGCTGGTGTTGGTCTTCCTTGCAGAAACCCCCTATCACGACTTCTGTGCTCTCTGGGGGTTATAGGTGCACTTTACACCTACTTTTCAGGGTCTTGGGGTGGGTTATTTTTCTAACCCTCACTGTTTTCTCACAGTCCCAGCGACCCTCTACAAGCTCACATAGGTTTGGGGTCCATTTGTGGTTCGCATTCCACTTTTGGAGTATATGGTTTGTGTTGCCCCTATACCTATGTGCTCCTATTGCAATCTATTGTAACTTTACAATGCTTGCATTACTTCCTTTTGCTATTACTGCATATTTTTGGTATTGTGTACATATATCTTGTGTATATTTGGCATCCTCATACTGAGGGTACTCACTGAGATACTTTTGGCATATTGTCATAAAAATAAAGTCCCTTTATTTTTAGTATATCTGTGGATTGTGTTTTCTTATGATATTGTGCACATGACACCAGTGGTATAGTAGGAGCTTTGCATGTCTCCTAGTTCAGCCTAAGCTGCTCTGCTATAGCTACCTTCTATCAGCCTAAGCTGCTAGAAACACCTCTTCTACACTAATAAGGGATAACTGGACCTGGTACAGAGTGTAAGTACCCCTTGGTACCCACTACAAGCCAGGCCAGCCTCCTACAAAAGGACACTCTTAACGGAACTTCACTTAAAGGCCTAACTTGTTCCATGTTTCTTCCCAGAGCACTCACTGCTTGATGTGGAGACATATTCAAACTGCACGTTAATCTATAAAAGATACAGGGTTGTAGACCAATCTATAGTGTATGCAGCTGCTCTAATAAATTCCTTCTGGGCTACTACTTGGGGTTTTCTAAAGACTTCTAGTATTTCTATAATGTAGAGTTCATAATCATACCTGTTCTCTGCAACTAAATGAAGCTTTCAAATCAGGAAGCGCTGGTGTTACGCGGTGTCGTACTTTCTGGTTGTAGGACGATCCAAGGATGACACTCCTCTATAAAAAAATAACACATTCCATATTTATTTGCTCTTTACTGTATGTACTGCAATGTTGAGATCACAAAATGCTGGTTTTCCTGTCAGACTGATGGAGAATAAAAAGATGGTCACCTTACTATAGAGTTATATTTGGTATAAGCCAGTCTTATTGACACATTGAGTACATTTTAATAAGTATGTCTATCTCTCACTACAACCAAGACCTACTGAGGTCAGATATTGTTAGGGTTTACGTCAGTGTCATCATGCTTAGGGCCTAAAGCGGCTCCTTCTTAAGTGCCGAGGAGCGTCGCCCGCTAACAAAATGCCCCCAGAGCTGACAAAAAATGGTAATTACGTTTATTTACTATCATTTTATTTTTCAGCACCCTGTCCTGAACCAAGTGTCAGGATAGGGTGCGGCAATTGCTGCTGAGTGGCAGCAGGGAGCTCTGCACTTTAGTTTAAAGTGCACATGTCCCTTTGGCCGACCGTCTTGTGACAGTCAGCCAGACATGAGCATTTTAAACTTCTCTAACCCAGCTCTCTTAAGACAGCTGGGTTAGAGAAAGCACAGGCCTCCAGCACTCTTAAGAGCGCAGAAAGATGCAGCTTCCTCCAATCCTGACTCTTCTCTCATGCTGTTTAACAGTATGAGAGCAGCATCAGGATTGGTTAGTGCAGTTTCCTGGATTCCGCTTTGGAGCTTTGAGGAGAGATGAGGAGGATGCTGTGCAGCATGCCATTAAAGTAAGTGCCATTTTAAAAAATGTATTACATTACCAACCATATTTTGCCCGTCCCACCACTAGAAATCCAAGCCATTATATCATTTTCATTTACTCGACAGATTTAGGTAGCCCTGACTTCTATGTACACTAACTCTCTCAAACACACAGACACACTCATTAATTTGTTATCTATTGCTTTCATCCAAAAATGGAATATGAGATATCCTACTATTGATGTTGCTTCATTACATGAATCATTCTTTATTACAATTATACTACAATACTTTATAGCGTCCCAGATCCAAACCTTGAATGGGTTTGTCTACTGTACAATCCTGTAATACTGTGGGGTTGACACAGCAGGATTAACACCTAGGGGTTTACTAGTCGTGGCTCGCTGCATGGTAAAAGGGCGGGGCTATGCGCGGTGGGGGTGAAAGGGTAACAAAATAAACATTCAATTTAAAAAAATAAAAAATAAAAACTTACCTGCCTCGCCGCTGCGCCGCGCCGCTCCTCTTTCCTGGTCACTGGAGATACAGGCTCCCAGCCTGCCCTGCGGCCAATCCTAACTCTGCATGAAAGCAGCATTAGGATTGGCTGGAGCGCCCTGGCTAGGCACTCCCAGGCAAACTGGGAGCCTGTGCCTACTCTCTCAAGCCCGGCAACATAGTGCTGGGTAGGAGAGAGCACAGTGTGCATGTGTGTTTGGCCGACCCGAGACGGCCGGCCAAACTTACATGCTCACTTTGTCCCTGTCAACCCCCATGGCCCACCCCTTTAACAATAAAATGATAATAAACAGAGTTTATTATTGTTTTATTGTTACAGGTTTGCAGCGGCTGATGCTTGCTGAGGGGGGGGGGGCGGGCGACGATCCTCTGCTATAGCAGAGGAACTGTCACTGGGTTTCACTTTCATTTTCATACGCTTAACATGGTGCCATCTCCGCTGCTCCATTGAGAAATATATTTTCCATTACATCAATAAACGGTTACAGTTACTAGGCTAAGGATGTGCTGAATTGCTGAGCACCCACAATCATATTCTGACTTTTTCTTCTAGAAAAAAAGTGAAGCAAAGACCCAAAGTCCACGGTGGCAGGATACTGCACTAGTTAATTCAAGGGCCCAGCAATTTAGCACCCAGGATTAGTGGGTGCAGGAACACAATGCCTACTTTTACCGATAAAACCACCAGGGAGGGAAAAACCATTCCATCCATCCAAGGTCTTCTACTTTCACAGTCTCCAAAGAGGATAGTACGCTTTCTGCTGCACCCCAATGCCTTCCCTATCTGCTAACACCAGAAAGCGCTGCATTTAATATATTTACTTTTTTCTGTTATTTAATTTTTTGTGGGTTGTGACTAATTTTAGGGGCTTGAGTGAGTGATGATTAACATTTAAATATTCATAATTAAATTACATTTTAGTTTATAGTCTTAAAGGTTCTATTTTTGCATTAAATAAATATTTATTTACATGTTAATTTAAAAATGTTGTATTTTTGAAATTTTTGTTTTTCATAATTTTGTTAGATGGGTTGGAGGTTAACTGGGGGACTCGGTGGGCAGTGTTTCTTTCTTTTTTAGCTTACCTAATATAAAGGTAATAAATATAAATATGTGTTGATTATTTTATTTATGTTCATACACTCGTATTTTAAATGTATATTTTAAATGGGCTGCGGGGTTCAATGGAAGATTTGATGGGCAGTATTTAAATTAAAGGTCTTTTAATGAACACATTTATTTTAAATAATTTTATTTTCATACACAAAAATTCAATTTAAAACAATTAAGATTTGATATTGGGTTTCATAAAATTGTATTTCTAACTGGTGTTTTAAGATATGTTGTGGGTTGTAGTGGGGGATAGGGTGGGCACTGTTTCAGTATTAGGATTACTAACTGAAATGAACTTATATTAACCTTTAATTGAATATACTATATTTGAAACTACATAACAGTAAGAAATATGTTATTTCATTAATAAAAATATTGAAATTATATTTAATATTTAAAGATGTTTTTTGGACTGGAGTTAGCAGAGTAAATATACTAACATAATTAAAAAAATTAGCTTTTAGGTTCTGGGTTTAGATTAGCTCATTTGAAACTGTCGAATACATGGTCTTTTTCCAGGGTTTGTGGAAGTGTACTTAAACTTGTAAAGCTAACCACTTACCGAGACAGCCCGCAGAGTTACCCTAGGTTTAAACTGGTCCCCTGTCAATTTCAAACTCTTCCTACAGCTCCAGGACTCTACTCACAGATGATACACCAGAACTCACCAACACACTGATGAAAGATAACTATATTAAAAAGTCTTCTATTTAAAATTCCAGTGCCTCACAAAATGTTTACAATTCACTGAGACCTGCTTGTGAAGCACCTACCTAAAACTTTCTCCCCACCAAAACAAAATTCCAGCTACTTGCCAAGAGCATGCAACAACTAGTCCACACCTGTCTCAAATACATGATCCTGGGCGGATTCTAATTCACCCTGACACCAATCTCACCAACAAGTAACACATCACCAACAGAACCAAGACTGCTTGGTAGATTTTCTCTGCTGAAGAAAATCAAGCCATTCCTCCCAGAGAGCGTCTTCAGGACTACTGTTCAAGCGTTTGCACTCTTACATCTTGATGGTGGCAATGCCGTGCTCCAAGGCCTATCAGATCCCACAATGGTCCCTCTTCACAGTAACCTACATGTTACAACAAGCCTCATCAAGGATTTGAGGAAATATAACCACATCCAACCCACTCCCCATGAAATTCCATTGCCTTCCCTTGCTAGCCCACACCATCTTCAAAACCAGCTGTGACACACAGCCATCAAGATGAGCTGGCACCCCTGCCTGTCTGGAGGTCAAGCTCAACATTTCTAGTTCTCTTGGCACACCCACAGCCAGGACACCAAAAGAATGGAGAGAAAGAAGTTTAAAAAAGAAAAAACAAGGCAACAGGCATTCTCTATGTAGGCACCCAGGATCTTGTCCAGCATCCTGATATCCATCAAACTACCACCAGCTGCTCCAATGTTAGGAAAAAGATGAAGACACAGTTTTTAAATAAGAGTACAACATTATGCACTAACATTCCATTTTCACTCTTAGAAACCAGTTACCCCTCCACCCACATGTTTACTGTGTCTCTGCCTTTAACAATGTACAGCACTTTGCTGGGTTTTAGCTAATGTTGCACTATGTAAATACCACATACACACATATTCACTTTGTTAGAAATTGGGTTGTTGGTTGACTGGGTTGTAACCCATGGTCAAACAGTAACCACAGTCCTAGTCAGGGTAAGGCTCAAGCAAACCCTAAAGTAACCTGTGCTCACCCTCTGGTAGCATGGCACAGAGGAGTCAGGATTAATTTGGAGACAATGTGTAAAGTATTTATGCAACACTTCAAACAGTAAAACAGCGAAAACACCACACAAAAGGATTCCAGACGAGTTGAGAAAAACAGGTCAAGATTTAATAAATAAAACAAGACCAAAATGACAAGAATCCAAATAGTAGAACTTGAGATATGGTTTTTAAAACAATAAACTTTAAGACAGCACTTAGAAGCCCAAAGTGCCAACAGGGGATATCTAATTGTCCTGGATCAGGACAAAGTCAAAAGTTCAGGGTGACCATGATGGAGCACAGGTCGGATACAGGGACCCAGTCAGGCCCAATGAACGAAATGCTGGTTGTGGAGAGTTACCTGGGCCTGAAGCAGAGATGGGTCACATGGCCGTGGCGATGCATCAGTTCCGAGATGTAGCAAGGCTGCAGTGCGAGGACCTGATGCGTCAAGAGGGCTTGTCATGCAAAGCCCAGTGTTGAGGATGTGGCACGCAGACGAGGTAATGTTTTGGATCGGATCCATGCAGTAGACCGATGCCAAGGTTCAGTGTCACTGTTAAGGCTGCTGTCAATGAAAGAGGTGAGGAGCTTGTGCCAAGAAAAGTGTTGTGCAGTAGCTGTTTTGAAGAAAATGCACTGATCCTAAGATAAGGGGTGTGTTGGAAGCAGGCCCAGTGTGTGGTGGACCCTTCTGGTGTTACACCTTACACTGGGTCCTGGCAAACTTCAGTGAGTTAGTGTTCATGTCTAGACAGTCAGGGCTCTCTAGGGTAGCTTTGGTGAGCAGCCAAGACTTATCAAGAAGGCAGGAAAAGTGCCTGCAATACCAGAGTAGTCACACAATAACTTATCACACATGAAAGGAACCACACAGTGTTGCAAAAATAATTATAGGCACACCAAGCTAGACTACCATTCATATACCCTCTCTGGAGGTATGCACACACAAAATATACTCTGGAAAAGCATAAATAAGCAAGAGCCATATGGGGGGCCCTAACCATATAGTAAAAAAAAATGGAATGCACACGGGTGTCTCCCACCAGAGTGTATGGAGTAGTTAGGCAAGGGCTGGGGGAGAGTGGAACCTCAAAAGGTAAGTACCTAGAAGATCCCCAGCGGCCAGGTGCAGAGAGGTAAGTTACCCGGTTCTCAAACAGGCTAACATGGGGACATTGCAGTTTGAGAATGCAGAAGCAGGACTGGACCAGTGGAACGTAAGGATGGATTCTGGGTGAGGAGGACCTGAAAAGGAAGGGGACAGAGTCCATTCCTCACAGGAATGTCCAGGAGGGGCAGGAGCCAATGCCCACCCTTCTGTAGCTGGAGATCCAGATCGAGATGATGGCTGAAGTCCAGCTGTGGGGTCCAGGAGCTACAGAGGAGTCCCAGAAGTCACCATGAGCTGTCCCTCGACGGTCACTGGATTGAAGATAGGTCAGGGGTCAGGAGGACCACCAACAAGAACAAGCAAATGGAAAAGAAGCTATTGGAGGTTTTGCAGAGCTGTGGAGGACTTTGCTGGTGACTCGACCCTTGGAAGGGAGTCCAGTCTGACCCTCAGGATGCAGGCGAATCAGCAGAAGCAGTCGGAGCCCCCACAAGCAACCCACTGGCAGCATGCACAGTAAGTCGCAGTGCGGCCCAGGTAGCACACCGGAAGAGGAGTCTCACGTCCCTAGAGCAGCAGAGAGGAGATTGCCCTTGCAGAGATAGAGTTCTGGAGGCTGGGGCTACTTGAAGCCTGAAGATCCCTCGGAGCAGGAGTCAGCAAGTTTTGGTTGGTGCAACAGTAGCAGTGCACAGGGATTCTGTCGCAGTGTAAGAGGCAAGGGGTCACCGTTTCAAACTTTGGATAGAAGGCAGAGAGGGCCCAGAGGATCTCTTAAAGCCACCACCTTTGTTGGAGAATGTTCACAGATCTGGAGGACATAAGATCCCACTAGCCGGACGTTGTTGCTTTAGGTGCCTGCGGATGCAGGGGAGTGACGCCTTCACTCCAAGGGAGATTCCTTTTTGATTCTTGGTGCAGCTGACGTCTTGCCGACCCCAGAGGATGCACAGTGGTGGAAATGTTGCAAAATGCTGAATAGAGCCACGGAATCAATGCTGCAAGGAGAGGTTGTCTTAGGCAGTGCTGTCTTGTTCAGTTCCTGGGCAGTCCAACAGCAGTTCTGGAGGCCAAGAGCAGAAGATGTCTTTGCAGAGAGGTCCTGGTGGAGTCTTGCACAACAAATCTAGAGACCCACCCTCAAGGAAGTCCCTACATATCCCAAAAAGGGGGTTTGGTCACTCTCTGGGGTGGCCACCTATCAGGAGGGGTCACTGACATCAGCTACCTGGCCTACCCAGTCAGATGCTCCCAGAGGCCTCTGCCCATCTTGGTTTTAAGATGGCAGACCCAAGTGGCCACCTGGAGGAGCTCTGGACACCACACTTGGGGTGGAGCTGGAGAGGGGAGTGGACACCCCTTTACTTTGTGTGTTTCACGACAGAGCGGGGACCAGTGGTCCCTGGACTGGTGCAAACTGGATTATGTAAGGAGGGCACCAAATATGCCCTTCAAAACAGTCCGGTGGCTGGAGAGGCTACCCCTTCCCATCCAAGTAACGCCTATTTCCAAAGGAAAGGAGGTTGCACCCCTCTCCTACAGGAAAACCTTTGTTCTGCTGTCTGCTGTTCGAGCTGATCAAGCAGCAGGAGGGCAGAATTGTGTCTTGGGGGCTGCAGCAGCACGGGTTGCAGCAGCGCGGGCGGCTTTAGACACTGGAAGACTAGTTGGAGCAGAACTGAGGGATCCTCTAAGAAACCTTCCAGAGTGCATGGAATCATGTCACCAATACTGGCATCAGTATTGGGGTATGATTCCTACATGTTTGATACCAAGCATGCCCAGGTTCAGAGTTACCATAATGTAGCCTAACCACTGTTAGTGACACAGCTAAAATGGCTTTCCCACCCCTGCAAAGTCCAGGTAATTGGAACTGGAGTTTGTAGGGGCACCTCTGCTCATGCAGTGGTGCCACACACAGTGGGACCTGCACCCTGCCCTTTAAGCTTAAAGGGCCTTCCATAGAGGTGACTTACAGTGAACTGGTGCATTGACCAGCAGTGAAAGGGTGCATGCACCTTTTCACGCAGGCTGCAAATGGTAGGCCTGCAGAGTTTGCATGGGCTTCCATGGGTGGTATAATACATTCTGCAGTCCACGGGGGACCCCTGGTGTACCAATGCCCTGGGTGCCTAAGTAACATCCACCAGGGACTTACAGGGGCACACCAGTATGCCAATTGCCAAAACAACCAAATTTAGTGGAGAGAGCACGATCACTAGGGTCCTGATTAGCAGGATCCGAGTGAAAGCAGTCTAAACACACTGACATCAGGGCAAAAAGTGAGGTTAACCATGCTTGAAATAGGGCACTTTCCTACAGGGTGCAGCAGAAATGCGTGTCTGGTTGCGTTGGTTCCAACCCACAAAGTAGCAGTGATGCATCGGTTCTGTTCCTTGCAACAGCAGCAATGCATCGGTTCTGCTCCTGAAGCAGAGCATGCTTCGGTTCTGCCAGAGAAAAACACCTTAGACCCACTTCCAAGGATGTAGGCCTGGGGTGGCAACACCTGGCAGAGCAGAATCATAAATGTCAGAGTCCAGGTGCAACAGCAGGGTGATTGGATGTCTTTTATGTCCCTGAAACTCCAGATCAGGAGGCCAGTGAGCTAGCCATTGGAGTCAGTCTGGGCTCAAGTGATTTAAGCCCAGTCCTTCTCAACCAGGTAAGGAACCAGCTGGTAGCAAGGCAGCACAGCTAGACAGAAGTCCAGCAAAGTAGCAGTCCAGCAGAATCCTTCAGCAGCACAACAGTCTTTCTTCCTGGCAGAGAAGTTCCAGGTCAGAGGTCCAGTACTTATGCCCAGTTGGGTCTTGGAAGTGGGAGACTTCAAAGACAAGCCTTAGAAGTGCACAGAGCCTCTGCCCTGACCTCAGACTCACTACAAGGGGTTATGCAGCCCTTTGTGTGGGGACAGGACATAGCCCATTCCGGTGTAAGTGAGGCTGTGCCCAGCTCCTCCCTCCCATCCTGCTTGATGACCCATCAAGTCACATCTAAACTTTGCTGTCTAGGGGGAATATACTAAGCCCAGCTGTAACCCATCCCAGACAAGCAGCAGGTACAAAATGGCTAAAGTGAGAAATGCCAACT
Source organism: Pleurodeles waltl (assembly GCF_031143425.1). Lineage (NCBI taxonomy): Eukaryota > Metazoa > Chordata > Amphibia > Caudata > Salamandridae > Pleurodeles > Pleurodeles waltl. The sequence continues at coordinate 141,729,185 of NC_090446.1, read as the reverse complement.
TTCTAAATGTGGCATTTACAGAATTACAATTTAAAATCTGACTTTACAATAAGTTGTGATTTTAAATTGTGACACAAGAGACGCCAAACTCAAAAAGTTTATATTTTCTAGATTGGGAATTACACTTATACAATAGAATAAGGTAACACCAATGTTATCCCATGGGAGAGATAGGCATTGCAGTAGTGAAAAACGACTTTGAGAGTTTTTCACTATCATGACATGTAAAGTAAAACTTAAAAGTAAATGCCCTGTCATTTGAATACATTTCACTCTACCCTCTGGGTTGTCCAAGGCCTACTTTAGGGGTGACTTATATATATATAAAAAGGTAAGGTTTAGGTCTGGCAAAAGGGTTATTTTGCCAGGTTGACATGGCAGTGTAAAACTGCACTACTGCCACTGCAATGGCTGGCATGAGACATGGTTAAAAGGCTACTTAAATGGATGGCACAATCAATGCTGCAGGCCCACTAGTAGTATTTAATTTACATGCCCTGGGTACATGTAATACCACTTTACTAGGGATTTATAAGTAATTTAAATATGCCAGTTGAGGATAAACCAATATTACCACTTTTAGGAGAGAAGGCCACAAGCACTATAGCACTGGTTAGCAGTGGTAAAGTGCACAGAGTCGAATACCAGCAAAAACACAGGTCAGAAAAAGTGGAGGAGTGTAGGAGGCTGGCCTGGCTTGTAGTGGGTACCAAAGGGTACTTACACTCTGTACCAGGTCCAGTTATCCCTTATTAGTGTAGAAGAGGTGTTTCTAGCAGCTTAGGCTGATAGAAGGTAGCTATAGCAGAGCAGCTTAGGCTGAACTAGGAGACATGCAAAGCTCCTACTATACCACTGGTGTCATATGCACAATATCATAAGAAAACACAATAAACAGATATACTAAAAATAAAGGTACTTTATTTTTATGACAATATGCCAAAAATATCTCAGTGAGTACCCTCAGTATGAGGATGCCAAATATACACAAGATATATGTACACAATACCAAAAATATGCAGTAATAGCAAAAGGAAGTAATGCAAGCAATGTAGAATTACAGTAGATTGCAATAGGAGCACAAGGTATGACAAGGTATAGGGGCAACACAAACCATATACTCCAAAAGTGGAATGCGAACAACGAATGGACCCCAAACCTATGTGAGCTTGTAGAGGGTCGCTGGGACTGTAAGAAAACAGTGAGGGTTAGAAAAATAGCCCACCCCAAAGACCCTGAAAAGTAGGTGTAAAGTGCACCTATATTCCCCAGAGAGCACTGAAGTCGTGATAGGGGGTTTCTGCAAGGAAGACCAACACCAGCAATGCAACCAAAGTGGATTTCCGGATGAGAGTACCTGTGGAACAAGGGGACCAAGTCCAAGAGTCGCGACAAAGTCGAGATTGGGCAGATGCCCAGGAAATGCCAGCTGAGGGTGCAAAGAAGCTGCCACTGGATGGTAGAAGCTGTGGATTCTGCAAGAACGAAGAGGGCTAGAAACTTCCCCTTTGGAGGATGGATGTCCCACGTCGTGAAGAAGCTTGCAGAGGTGTTCCCACGCAGAAAGACCGCAAACAAGCCTTGCTAGCTGCAAGGGTCGCGGTTAGGGTTTTTGGATGCTGCTGTGGCCCAGGAGGGACCAGGATGTCGCCACTTGGATGAGGAGACAGAGGGGGCGCCCAGCAAGTCAGGGAGCCCTCATAGAAGCCGGCAGCACCCGCAGAAGTACCGGAACAGGCACTTAGAAGAGGAGTGAACTGGAGCTCACCCGAAGACACAAAAGGGAGTCCCACGACGCCGGAGGACAACTCAGGAGGTTGTGCACTGCAGGTTAGAGTGTCGGGGACCCAGGCTTGGCTGTGCACGAAGGAAATCCTGGAAGAGTGCACAGGAGCCGGAGCACCTGCAAATCACGCAGTACCCAGCAATGCAGTCTAGCGTGGGGAGGCAAGGACTTACCTCCACCAAACTTGGACTGAAGAGTCACTGGACTGTGGGAGTCACTTGGACAGAGTTGCTGAGTTCCAGGGACCACGCTCGTCGTGCTGAGAGGGGACCCAGAGGACCGGTGATGCAGTCTTTTGTTGCCTGCGGTTGCAGGGAGAAGATTCCGTCGACCCATGGGAGATTTCTTCAGAGCTCCTGGTGCAAGAAAGAGGCAGGCTACCCCCAGAGCATGCACCACCAGGAAAACAGTTGAGAAGGTGGCAGTATCAGCGATACAAGGTTGCAGTAGTCGTCTTTGCTACTTTGTTGCGGTTTTTCAGGCGTCCTGAGCAGTCAGCGGTCGATCCTTTGGCAGAAGGTGAAGAGAGAGATGCAGAGGAACTCTGATGAGCTCTTGCATTCGTTATCTAAAGAATTCCCCAAAGCAGAGACCCTAAATAGCCAGAAAAGGAGGTTTGGCTACCTAGGAAGGAGGATAGGCTAGCAACACAGGTAAGAGCCTATCAGAAGGAGTCCCTGACGTCACCTGCTGGCACTGGCCACTCAGAGCAGTCCAGTGTGCCAGCAGCACCTCTGTTTCTAAGATGGCAGAGGTCTGGAGCAGACTGGAGGAGCTCTGGGCACCTCCCCTGGGAGGTGCAGGTCAGGGGAGTGGTCACTCCCCTTTCCTTTGTCCAGTTTCGCGCCAGAGCAGGGCTGGGGGATCCCTGAACCGGTGTAGTCTGGCTTATGCAGAGATGGGCACCATCTGTGCCCATCAAAGAATTTCCAGAGGCTGGGGGAGGCTACTACTCCCCAGCCCTGACACCTTTTTCCAAAGGGAGAGGGTGTAACACCCTCTCTCTGAGGAAGTCCTTTGTTCTGCATTCCTGGGCCAAGCCTGGCAGGACCCCAGGAGGGCAGAAACCTGTCTGAGGGGTTGGCAGCAGCTGCAGTGAAACCCCGGGAAAGGTAGTTTGCCAGTACCCGGGTCTGTGCTAGAGACTCGGGGGATCATGGAATTGTCTCCCCAATGCCAGAATGGCATTGGGGTGACAATTCCATGATCTTAGACATGTTACATGGCCATGTTCGGAGTTACCATTGTGACGCTATACATAGGTAGTGACCTATGTATAGTGCACGCGTGTAATGGTGTCCCCGCACTCACAAAGTCCGGGGAATTTGCCCTGAACGATGTGGGGGCACCTTGGCTAGTGCCAGGGTGCCCACACACTAAGTAACTTAGCACCCAACCTTCACCAGGTGAAGGTTAGGCATATAGGTGACTTATAAGTTACTTAAGTGCAGTGGTAAATGGCTGTGAAATAACGTGGACGTCATTTCACTCAGGCTGCAGTGGCAGGCCTGTGTAAGAATTGTCAGAGCTCCCTATGGGTGGCAAAAGAAATGCTGCAGCCCATAGGGATCTCCTGGAACCCCAATACCCTGGGTACCTCAGTACCATATACTAGGGAATTATAAGGGTGTTCCAGTATGCCAATGTGAATTGGTAAAATTGGTCACTAGCCTGTTAGTGACAATTTAGAAAGCAGAGAGAGCATAACCACTGAGGTTCTGGTTAGCAGAGCCTCAGTGAGACAGTTAGTCATCACACAGGTAACACATACAGGGCACACTTATAAGCAGTGGGGCCCTGGCTGGCAGGGTCCCAGTGACACATACACTAAAACAACATATATACAGTGAAATATGGGGGTAACATGCCAGGCAAGATGGTACTTTCCTACAAGGAGGAAGGCAAAATATTTGGGGGATGACCCTGCAGAAAGGGCCATTTCTAACACACTTTCTATGATGTTTGTAGGACAAGAGTTGGAAAAGCAATTCTGACTGCATTTATGCAATTTTCCAAATGTTTGTGGAAATGATTTCAGAATATTACATGTGATTCCCTCCAAAGGTATGCGCCTAACCCAATTTTTATGGGATTCGAGTTAGAATAGTAAATATAACCAACTTTATTTCACCTCTTTTCTCAGTGTGTGGTTAACCTAATTCCCACTCCACCCATAGTTGCACTGTTCCCACTGTTTCTAGGATTCCAGTTACAATGGTAAATCTCACTGCCTTTATTTATGCAATTTCCTGGTTGTTCATAGGGCGGAAGTTGTGATGGTAGCCCCCAAATATACGCACTTATCCCAATATTTGTGGGATTGGAGATAGAATAGTAATCTGCTCTCTTCCCTCCAGTTTATGTACTTTCCCCAACGTTTATGGGATTGGCGATTACGTTGGAGTAGTCAGAGTAATTTTGGTAATTCTGCATTACTCTTTGATGTGAAACTACGCGATTACTCCTCCTTGCATAATTAACAGTAATTTGTGAGGGAAAAAATCCTACTGCAAAAGCACATTTAGTGAGCAGGTATTCCACTTGCAATTCACGTTCTGCTGCATTCAGCGATGTTTCTTAGTGCAATATGCATCCTCCCGTCCATTTTGGACATAGAGGTGCATTTTGCACTATGAGACTAGCCCTAAATGCTGATAATAACTTAGAGGAAAATCCATTTAGGGAGCATGAGTGGCTGATCGCTACGCGTGTTGTGTTGCATTAGCACTATTTCTTAGTGCAAAATGCATCCTCGCACCCATTTTGGATGTGAGGAGGCATTTCTATGTTAAGAAATAGCACTAAATGCATAATTACTAGCGGAATTCCAAGTGCACTCTCACAGATTTCTTAGGTAATTCGATGTGAATTATGTGAGTTATGCCTTGTAAGGAAATGCCTCCTTGGCATGGTTACCCCTGACGTTTTGCCTTCTGTTGATGCCAGTTATGATTGAAAGTGTGCTGGGACCCTGCTAACCAGGACCCAGCACCAGTGTTCTTTCTCTAAAATGTACTTTTTGTAGGAGGCTGGCCTGGCTTATAGTGGGTACCTTGTGGTACTTACACTCTGTGCCAGGTCCAGCTATCCCTTATTAGTAGAATAGAGGTGTTTCTAGCAGCTTAGGCTGATAGAAGGTAGCTATGGCAAAGCAGCTTAGGCTGAACTAGGAGACATGCAAAGCTCCTACTTTACCACTTATATCATATAGCACAATATCATAAGAAAACACAATACTCAGAGTTACTAAAAATAAAGGTACTTTATTTTTATGACAATATGCCAAAGGTATCTCAGTGAGTCCCCACAGTAAGAAGGTAAGTAATATACACAAGTTATATGTACACAAACCCAAAACAGGTAAGTAAGAGTAAGAAAAGTAATGCAAACAGTGAATAATTACAATAGGATGCAATAGGTGAACATAGGTCTAGGGGCAACACAAACCATATACCCCAAAAGTGGAATGCGAATCACGAATGGACCCCAGACCTATGGGAGATTGTAGAGGGTCGCTGGGACTGTAAGAAAACAGTCAGGGTGTCCAAGATACCCCACCCCAAGACCCTGAAAAGTAGGAGTAAAGTAAACCTACTACCCCAAAAGGACACAATAGTCGTGATAGGGGGATTCTGCAAGAACCACAAACACCAGCAAAGCACTGAAGACGGATTCCTGGACCTGAGGACCTGCAAGGCAAGGGGACCAAGTCCAAGAGTCGAGATAGTGTCTAGGGGGGGTGGGGGGGCAGGAGCCCAGGAAACCCCGGATGAAGGTGCAAGGAAGCTGCCTCCGGATGGAAGAAGCTTAGGATTCTGCAACAACGAAGAAGACTAGGAACTTCTCCTTTGGATGGAAGATGTCCCACGTTGTGCTGAAGGTTGCAGAAGTGTTACCACGCAGAAATACCGCAAACAAGCATTGCTAGCTGCAAGGGTTGCAGTAGAGGTTTTTGGGTGCTGCTGGGGACCAGGACGGACCAGAATCTTGCCCCTTGGAGGAGGAGACAGAGGGGGCGACTCAGCAACTCAGAGAGCCCCCACAGAAGCAGGCAGCACCCGCAGAAGTACCGGAGCAGGCACTTAGAAGATTTGTGAACCGGAGCTGGCTCAGAGTCACAAAGGAGGGTCACACGACGTTGCAGGCCAACTCAGCGGGTTGAGCACTGCAGGACGGAGTGCTGGGGACCCAGGCTAGGCTGTGCACGAAGGAAATCCTGGAAGAGTGCACAGGAGCCGGAGCAGCTGCAAATCACGCAGTACACAGGCTTGCAGTCTAGTGTGGGGAGGCAAGGACTTACCTCCACCAAACTTGGACTGAAGGATCACTGGACTGTGGGAGTCACTTGGATAGAGTTCCTGTGTTACAGGGACAGCGCTCGTCTGGATGAGAGGGAACCCAGAGGACCGGTGATGCAGTCTTTTGGTGCCTGCGTTGACCCACAGGAGATTTCTTCTTGGATTCCAGTGCAGGGTGAAGGCAGATGACCCCCAGGGCATGCACCACCAGGAAACAGTCGAGAAAGCCGGCAGGATGAGGTGCTACAATGTTGAAGGTAGTCGTCTTGCTATTTTGTTGCGGTTTTGCAGGCGTCCTGGAGCAGTCAGCGGTTGATCCTTGGCAGAAATTGAAGAGGGAGATGCAGAGGAACTCTGGTGAGCTCTTGCATTCGTTATCTGAAGAATTCCCCAGAGGAGAGACCCTAAATAGCCAGAAAAGGAGGTTTGGCTACCAAGAAAGGAGGATTGGCTACCAAGAAAGGTAAGAGCCTATCAGAAGGGGTCCCTGATGTCACCTGCTGGCACTGGCCACTCAGAGCAGTCCAGTGTGCCCCCAACACCTCTGTTTCCAAGATGGCAGAGGTCTGGGACACACTGGAGGAGCTCTGGGCACCTCCCCTGGGAGGTACTGGTCAGGGGAGTGGTCACTCCCCTTTCCTTTGTCCAGTTTCGCACCAGAGCAGGGCTGGGGGATCCCTGAACCGGTGTAGACTGGCTTATGCAGAGATGGGCACCATCTGTGCCCATCAAAGCATTTCCAGAGGCTGGGGGAGGCTACTCCTCCCCAGCCCTTCACACCTATTTTCCAAGGGAGAGGGTGTAACACCCTCTGTCAGAGGAAATCCTTTGTTCTGCCTTCATGGGCCTGGGCTGTCTGGACCCCAGGATGGCAGAATCCTATCTGAGAGGTTGGTAGCAGCAGCAGCAGCAGTGAAAACCCCAGAAAGGCAGTTTGGCAGCACCTGGGTTCTGGGCTAGAGACCTGGGGGATCATGGAATTGTCCCCCCAATACCAGAATGGTATTGGGGGGACAATTCCATGATCTTAGACATGTTACATGGCCATGTTCGGAGTTACCATTGTGACGCTATACATAGGTAACCTATGTATAGTGCACGCGTGTAATGGTGTCCCCGTACTCACAAAGTCCAGGGAATTTGCCCTGAATGATGTGGGGGCACCTTGGCTAGTGCCAGGGTGCCCGCCAACAAAGTAACTTGGCACCCAACCTTCACCAAGTGAGGGTTAAACATATAGGTGACTTATAAGTTACTTTTGTGCAGTGAGAATGGCTGTGAAATAACGTGGACGTTATTTCACTCAGGCTGCAGTGGCAGGCCTGTGTAAGAATTGTCTGAGCTCCCTATGGCTGGCAAAATAAATGCTGCAGCCCATAGGGATCTCCTGGAACCCCAATACCCTGGGTACCTAAGTACCATATACAAGGGAATTGTATGGGTGTACCAGTGTGCCAATGAGATTTTGTAAATTTAGTCAATAGCCTGCAGTGACAAATTTAGAAAGCACAGAGAGCATAAACACTGAGGTTCTGGTTAGAAGAGCCTCAGTGATACAGTTAGGCACCACACAGGGAACACATATAGGCCACAAGCTTATGAGCACTGGGGTCCTGGCTAGCAGGATCCCAGTGACACATATCAAACACACTGACAACATAGGGTTTTCACTATGAGCACTGGGGCCTGGCTAGCAGGATCCCAGTGAGACAGTAAAAACACCCTGACATATACTCACAAACAGGCCAAAAGTGGGGTAACAAGGCTAGAAAGAGGCTACCTTCCTACACCTTTGTTCCCACAATTGGCATAACCCTGGCACCCAGGTAAGTCCCTTGTGAATGGTACCCCTGGTACCAAGGGCTCTGATGCCAGGGAAGGTCTCTAAGGGCTGCAGCATGTCCTATGCCAGCCTGGGGACTCCTCACTCAGCACATGCACACTGCCTCACTGCTTGTGTGTGCTGTTGGGGAGAAAATGCCTACATCGACATGGCACTCCCCTCAGGGTGTCATGCTCACATCCTACTGCCTGTCACATAGGTAAGCCACCCCTCTAGCAGGCCTTACAGCCCTAAGGCAGGGTGCACTATACCACAGGTGAGGGCATATGTGCATGAGCACTATGCCCCTACAGTGTCTAAGCAAAACCTTAGGCATTGTAAGTGCAGGGTAGCCATAAAGAGTATATGGTCTGGGAGTCTGTCAATTACGAACTCCACAGTTCCATAATGGCTACACTGAAATCTGGGAAGTTTGGGATCAAATGTCTCAGCACAATAAATGCACACTGATGCCAGTGTGGGATTTATTGAAAAATACACACAGAGGGCATCTTAGAGATGCCCCCTGAATACCAGTCAGACTCCTAGTGCTAGGTTGACCAGTTTCTGCCAGCCTGCCACAACCAGACGAGTTTCTGGCCACATGGGATGAGTGCCTTCTTCACTCTGTGGCCAGGAACAAAACCTGCACTGGGTGGAGGTGCTTCTCACCTCCCCCCTGCAGGAACTGTAACACCTGGTGGTGAGCCTCAAAGGCTCATGCCTTTTATTACAGCACCCCAGGGCATCCCAGCTAGTGGAGATGCCCGCCCCTCTGGCCACTGCCCCCACTTTTGGCGGCAAGGCTAGAGGAGATAATTAGAAAAACAAGGAGGAGTCACCCACCAGTCAGGACTGCCCCTAAGATGCCCTGAGCTGAGGTGACCCCTGCCTTGAGAAATCCTCCATCTTGAGACTCGAGGATTTCCCCAATAGGATTAGGGATGTGCCCCCCTCCCCTCAGGGAGGAGGCACAATGAGCGTGTAGCCACCCTCCAGGACAGTAGCCATTGGCTACTGCCCTTCTGACCTAAACACACCCCTAAATCTAGTATTTAGGGGCGACCCAGAACCCAGGAAATCAGATTCCTGCAACCTACACAAACAAGATGGACTGCTGACCTGAAAGCCCTGCAGAGACGACGGAGACAACAACTGCTTTGGCCCCAGCCCTACCGGCCTGTCTCCAGACTCAAAGAACCTGCACAGCAACGCATCCGACAGGGACCAGCGAGCTCTGAAGCCTCAGAGGACTGCCCTGAAACCAAAGGGCCAAGAAGGACCAAGAAACTCCAGAGAGAAGCGGCACTGTTCAAAAACAGCAACAACTTTGCAACTTCTAAGGAACTCACTCTTCCCGCCGGAAGCGTGAGATTTCACACTCTGCACCCGACGTCCCCGGCTCGAGTTCCAGGCGACTGCAACCTCGTGAGTAACCTGAGACGACCCCCCTGCACCCCCACAGCAACACATGCAGAGAGCATCCAAAGGCTCCCCCTAACCGTGACTGCACCCTCAGCCCCCAGGATCAAAAGGAACCGAACTCCAGTACAGGAGTGACCATCAGGCGACCCTCTGCCTAGCCCAGTCGGTGGCTGGTCCAAGAAGCCCTTCTGGGCCCTGCCTGCAACGCTAGAGTGATCCCCGGGTCCCTCCATTGACTTTTATTGAAAACCCTACTCCTGCTAAGCACACTGCACCTGGCCGCCCCTGTGCCGCTGAGGGTGTGTTTTGTGTGGCTACTTGTGTTCTCCCCCCAGTGCTCTACAAAGCCCCCCATGTCTGCCCTCTGAAGACGCAGGTACTTACCTGTTAGCAGACTAGGACCGGAGCACCCCTGTTCTCCATAGGCCCCTATGTGTTTTGGGCCATCCTTTGACCTCTGCACCTGACCTGCCCTGTGTTGCTGGTGCGGTGACTTTGGGGTTGCCTTGAACCCCCAACGGTGGGATACCTATGCCCAGGAAACTGAACTTGTAAGTGTCTTACTTACCTGAGAAACTAACCAATACTTACCTCTCCCAGGAACTGTTGATTTTTGCAGTGTCCACTTTTAAAATAGCTTATTGCATTTTAACCAATACTGTGTATGTTACTGCTCTAATTCAAAGTTCCTTACTTACCTGTGTGGAGTACCTTGCATTTTATGTATTTACTTCAAATCTTGAATCTTGTGGTTCTAAAATAAATTAAGAAAATATATTTTTCGATATAAAAACTATTGGCCTGGAGTTAAGTCTTTGAGTGTGTGTTCCTCATTTATTGCCTGTGTGCGTACAGCAAATGCTTAACACTACCCTCTGATAAGCCTACTGCTCAACCACACTACCACAAAATAGAGCATTAGAATTATCTAATTTTGCCACTATCAACCTCTAAGGGGAACTCTTGGACTCTATGCACACTATCTTTTACCTTGAGATAGTATATACAGAGCCAACTTCCTACATTGGTGGGTCAGCGGTGGGGTCTAAGACTTTGCATTTGCTGGACTACTCAGCCAATACCTGATCACACTACTAAATTCCAAAAATTGTCATTAGAAACTGATTTTTGAAATTTGAGCTATTTTTCTAAATTTTTTAAAGTCCTGCTAGGGCCTTGGGTAAGTCCCTGTTAGCACTTCTTTTAAAGTTTAAAAGTTTGTAAAAGTTTGGATTTAAGTTCTAGAAGTAGTGTTTAGATTCTTAAAAAGTTATCCCAACTTTTAGAGTGATAATGTCTAGCACAGATGAGATGGTGGTGGAACTCATCTGCATCTAGGGATGTCGGAGTTAAGGACTCTCTGTAAGCTAAAACATATAAAGACTGGATCCAACCCTACCAAAGTAAAGCTCCAGGAGCTTTTGGCAGAGTTTGCAAGGGACCACCCCTCTGAGGATAACCGTGCAGATGGGGAAATTAGTGAACATGAGGATGATTTCCCCCCTCCTGTCCTAATCAGGGAGAACAGGGTTTCTCAAACCCTGACTCCACAAGTAATAGTCAGAGAGACTGGTTCTTCCACAGGGGAGACCAGTAACTCTGGAAGCATTGAGGGCAGCCTCAATGAAGATGACCTCCTGTTAGCCAGGATGTCCAAAAGATTGGCTTTGGAGAGACAGCTCCTAGCCATAGAAAGGGAAAGACATGAGGTGGATTTAGCTCCCATCAATGGTGGCAACTTCAAAAGGGTCAGAGAGAATACTGACATCCTAAAGATCCCCAAAGGCATTGTAACAAAATATGAAGATGGTGATGATATCACCAAATGCTTCACAGCTTTTGAGAGGGCTTGTGCAACCGGAAAAGTAAACAAATCTCACTGGGGTGCTCTCCTTTGGGAAATGGTCACTGGAAAGTGTAGGGATAGACTCCTCACATTCTCTGGTAAAGATGCAGAATCCCATGACCTCATGAAGGCTATCCTGATTGAGGGCTTTGTATTTTCAACTGAGGAGAATAGGATTAGGTTCAGGGGTACTCAAAAATCCTCGAGCCAGACCTGGGTTGATTTTGTTGACCTGTCAGTCAAAACACTAGATGGCTGGATAACTGGCAGTGGTGTAAATGATTATGATTGGCTGTATAACTTGTTTATGAAAGAACATCTGTTAAGTAATTGTTTCAATGACAAACCGCATCAACATCTGGTAGAACTAGGTCCAACTTCTCCCCAAGAATTGGGAAAGAAGGCAGACCATTGGGTCAAGACTAGGGTGACCAAGACTTCCACAGGGGGTGACCAAAAGAAAGGGGTCAGGGGTCACAAAGCCTCCCCAGGGGAAGAGTGTTGAGACATCCAAGGGAAAAAGTAAAGAGTCTTCTACAGGGCCCCAAAAACCTGTCCAGGATTGTGGGCCCAGACCCTCTTCACAGTCCTCAAATGGATATAAGGGTAAAAACTTTGATCCCAAGAAGGCCTGGTGTCGCATCTGTACTCAGCATGGACACCAAACTGGAGACAAGGCCTGTCCAAAGAAAAGTCCCACAACCAATACTACTCCAATTAGCACTGGAATAGCCAGTCTCCAGGTGGGATCAACAGTGTGCCCAGAGCAAATCAGGGTTCACACTGAAGCTACATTAGTCTGTGAGGGTGGGGTGGACCTAGCCACTCTTGCTGCCTGGCCGCCAAACATGCAAAAATACAGGTAGCAGCTCTTAATCAATAGGACTAGAGTAGAAGCCCTGAGAGATAAAGGTGCTAGTGTCACAATGGTGACAGACTAACTGGTTTCCCTAGGACAGTACCTGGCTGGACAGACATATCCAGTCACCAATGCTGACAATCAGACTAAAGTCCATCCCATGGCAATGGTAACTTTAGAATGGGGAGGGGGTCACTGGCCTGAAACAGGTGGTAGTCTCCTCTGCAATTCCAGTAGAATGTCTGCTAGGGAATGATCTGGAGTCCTCGGCGTGGGCTGAGGTAGAGCTCAAGACCCATGCAGGGTTTCCCTGAACTGGTGTGTGTCAAGACAAGGGCACAGAGCTGGGCTCAGGGTGAAAAAGAAGTGTTGGAGTCTGGAATAATGGCCCAACCTTCCAAGAGAAAAGGAAAGAAGACCGGGGAACCAGCTTCAACACAGCACAAGAAACAGAACCTCTCTTCCCAGGAAGATGTTCTATCCCCTAAAGGAACTGAGTCCATGGAGCTGGAGCCTTACCAGGTTGAGCTCTTGGGCCCAGGGGGACCCTCAAGGGAACAGCTGTGTAAGGGGCAAGAAACTTGTCCCTCTCTTGAAGGCCTAAGACAGCAAGCAGCTGAGCAAGAAATAGGTAATGTCAGTGGAACCCACAGGGTCTATTGGGAAGATGGACTCCTTTACACTGAGGCAAGAGATCCCAAACTGGGTGCCACTAGGAGACTGGTAGTGCCTCAGGATTTTAGGGAGTTCATTCTGACCTTAGCCAATGACATTCCCCTTGCTGGGCATTTGGGACAAATCAAGACATGGGAGAGATTTGTCAACCATTTCTACTGGCCCAATATGTCCCAGAAGGTAAAGGAGTTTTGCACCTCCTGTGTCACCTGTCAAGCCAGTGGTAAGACAGGTGGCCATTCAAAGACCCCCCTCATTCCAATTCCAGTGGTGGGGTCCCATTTAAAAGAGTGGGAGTGGACATAGAGGGTCCACTGGAACCTCCCACAGCATCAAGGAATCAGTATATCCTAGTAGTAGTGGATCATGCTACTAGGTACCCTGAAGCAATTCCCACCAGGTCCACTACTGCCCCTGCAGTAGCCACAGCACTCATTGGTATCTTTACCAGAGTGGGATTTACCAAGGAGGTGGTTTCTGACAGAGGTACCAACTTCATGTCAGCTTCCCTAAAACACATGTGGAATGAGTGTGGGGTGACTTATGAATTCACCACACCATACCATCCACAAACCAATGGTCTTGCTGAGAGATTTAACACAACATTGAAGGGCATGATCAGGCGGCTCCCTGAAAAACTCAAAAGCAGATGGGATGTCCTCTTGCAATGCCTGCTTTTCACCTACAGAGAGGTGCCACAGAAGGGAATAGGGTTTTCCCTCTTTGAGCTTCTGTTTGGCCATCCTGTTAGGGGACCACTGACACTTGTAAAAGAAGGATGGGAGAGACCTCTCCATTACCCTAAACAAGGTATGGTGGACTATGTACTAGGCCTACGTTCAAGGATGGCAGAGTACATGGAAAAGGCAAGCAAAAACCTTGAGGCCAACCAACAACTCCAGAATTTGTGGTATGACCAAAAGGTTGCTATGGTTGAGTTTCAACCAGGGCAGAAAGTCTGGGTTCTGGAGCCTCTGGCTCCCGGGGCACTTCAGGACAGATGGAGTGGCCCTTTCCCAGTTCTTGAGAATAAGAGTCAGGTCACCTAGTTGGTGGACCTAGGCACTAGCGGGACCCCCAAGAGGGTGATTCATGTGAACCACCTCAAACTCTTTCATGATAGGGCAGATGTAAACATGTTAATGGTTACAGATGAGGACCAGGAAGCTGAGAGTGAACCTCTCTCTGATCACCTCTCCACTGACCCTAAAAATGGCTCAGTAGATGGATTTATCTATTCAGACACCCTCTCTGGCCAACAGCAGGCTGACTGCAGGCAAGTCCTCCAGCAGTTTACTGAGCTCTTTTCTTTAACCCCTGGTTAGACACACCTGTGTACCCATGATGTGGACACAGGAGACAGCATGCCTGTCAAGAATATAATATTCAGACAGTCTGACCAAGTTAAGGAAAGCATCAAAGTGGAAGTCCACAAGATGCTGGAGTTGGGAGTGATTGAGCACTCTGAAAGTCCCTGGGCTAGCCCAGTGGTCTTTGTCCCCAAACCTCACACAAAAGATGGCAAGAGAGAGATGAGGTTTTGTGTGTACTACAGAGGGTTCAACTCTGTCACCAAGACAGATGCTCACCCCATCCCAAGGGCAGATGAGCTAATAGACAAATTAGGTGCTGTCAAATACTTAAGTACCTTTGACTTGACAGCAGGGTACTGGCAAATAAAAATGGCACCTGGAGCAAAAGAGAAAACAGCATTCTCTAGACCTGATGGGCACTACCAGTTTACTGTGATGCCCTTTGGCTTAAGGAATGCTCCTGCCACTTTCCAAAGGTTGGTGAATCAAGTCCTTGCTGGCTTGGAGTCCTTTAGTGCAGCATATCTTGATGATATTGCTGTCTTTAGCTCCAACTGGCAGAATCACCTGGTCCACCTGAAGAAGGTTTTGCAAGTCCTGCAAGCAGCAGGCCTCTCTATCAAGGCATCTAAATGTCAGATAGGGCAGGGTACTGTGGTTTACTTGGGTCACCTTGTAGGTAGAGGCCAAGTTCAGCCACTCCAACCCAAGATCCAGACTATTCTGGACTGGGTAGCTCCAAAAACCCAGACTCAAGTCAGGGCATTCCTTGGCTTGACTGGGTACTACAGGAGGTTTGTGAAGGGATATGGATCAATAGTGAAACCCCTCACAGAACTGACCTCCATGAAAATGCCCAAGAAAGTGAACTGGACCCTGGACTGTCAAAAGGCCTTTGACACCCTGAAGCAAGCTATGTGTACAACACAAGTTTTGAAAGCTCCAGATTATTCAAAGCAGTTCATTGTGCAGACAGATGCCTCTGAGCATGGGATAGGAGCAGTCCTGTCCCAAACAAATAATGATGGCCTTGTCCGGCCTGTTGCTTTTATTAGCAGGAGGTTACTCCCCAGGGAGCAGCGTTGGAGTGCCATTGAAAAGGAGGCCTTTGCAGTGGTTTGGTCCCTGAAGAAGTTGAGACCATACCTTTTTGGTACTCACTTCATAGTTCAAACTGACCACTGACCTCTCAGATGGCTATGCAAATGAAAGGAGAAAACCCTGAACTGTTGAGGTGGTCCATATCTCTACAGGGAATGGACTTTATAGTGGAACACAGACCTGGGACTGCCCATGCCAATGCTGATGGCCTTTCCAGGTTCTTGCACTTAGAAAATGAAGACTCTCTTGGGAATGGTTAGTCTCATCCTCTTTTGTTTGTGTGGGGCTGGGGGTTGTGTAAGGAAATGCCTCCTTGGCATGGCTTGTTGCCTTTTGTTGATGCCAGTTATGATTGAAAGTGTGCTGGGACCCTACTAACCAGGCCCAAGCACCAGTGTTCTTTCCCTAAACTGTACCTTTGTTCCCACAATTGGCACAGCCCTGGCACCCAGATAAGTCCCTTGTAAATGGTACCCCTGGTACCACGGGGACTGATACCAGGGAAGGTCTCTAAGGGCTGCAGCCTGTCTTATGCCACCCTGGGGACACCTCACTCAGCACATGTACACTGCCTCACAGCTTGTGTGTGCTGGTGGGGAGAAAATGACTAAGTCGACACGGCACTCCCCTCAGAGTGCCATGCCCACCTCACACTGCCTGTGGCATAGGTAAGTCACCCTCTAGCAGGCCTTACAGCCATAAGGTAGGGTGCACTATACCACAGGCGAGGGCATATGTGCATGAGCACTATGCCCCTACAGTGTCTAAGCAAAACCTTAGACATTGTAAGTGCAGGGTAGCCATAAAGAGCATATGGTATGGGAGTTTGTCAAACACGAACTCCACAGTTCCATAATGGCTACACTGAAATCTGGGAAATTTGGTATCAAACTTCTCAGCACAATAAACACACTGATGCCAGTGTGGAATGTATTGTACAATGCGCCCAGAGGGCATCTTAGAGATGCCCCCTGAATACCAGGCCAACTCCTAGTGCTAGGCTGACCAGTTTCTGCCAGCCTGCCACAACGAGACGAGTTTCTGGCCACATGGAGAGAGTGCTTTTGTCACTCTGTGTCCAGGAACAAAGCCTGTACTGAGTGGAGGTGCTTCTCACCTCCCCCTGCAGGAACTGTATCACCTGGAAGTGAGCCTCAAAGGCTCATGCCTTTTGTTACAGCACCCCAGGGTATCCCAGCTAGTGGAGATGCCCGCCCCTCCGGCCAATGCCCCCACTTTTTGCGGCAAGGCTTGAGGAGATAATTAGAAAAACAAGGAGGAGTCACCCACCAGTCAGGACTGCCCCTAAGGTGCCCTGAGCTGAGGTGACCCCTGCCTTTAGAAATCCTCCATCTTGAGACTGGAGGATTCCCCCAATAGGATTAGGGATGTGCCCCCCCTCCCTCAGGAAGGAGGCACAAAGAGGGTGTTAGCCACCCTCCAGGACAGTAGCCATTGGCTACTGCCCTCCTGACCTAAACACAACCCTAAATCTAATATTTAGGGGTGACTCAGAACCCAGGAAATCAGATTCCTGCAAGCTACCCAAAGAAGAAGGACTACTGACCTGAAAGCCCTGCAGAGACGACGCAGACAACATCTGCTTTGGCCACAGCCCTACCGGCCTGTCTCCAGACTCAAAGAACCTGCACAGCGACGTATCCGACAGGGACCAACGACCTCTGAAGCCTCAGCGGACTGCCCTGAAACCGAACAGCAGCACTGTTCAAAAACAGCAACAACTTTGTAACTTTTTAGCAACTTCTAAGGAACTCACTCTTCCTGCCGGAAGCGTGAGATTTCACAACACAAAAAGATGATGGACGGAGTGCTGAACAATGCAAACGCTCACCCTCAGTCATAGATCTGAGTTTAGTACATCGTTCTTTTGCTCACCATGCCACCCCAGTTTGGACCCAGCCATATGCAAATCACTCTTGACCCTGTTCTTCATGGGAACAGTCCAGCATGATCTGCCAAGCTAGGTCCTCACTGGACCGGAAAAAAGCATCCTGGGACCGGTTTCAGGGTTTGACCCTTCATCAGCCAGGCTGGCTTGAATCCAGTGGAACAGTGAGCAAGGCACCCACGTCTGGTCATGCCCTTCCCACTTAGGGCAACTTTAGCAACACAAAAGGATGATGGACGGAGTGCTGAACGATGCAAACACTCACCCCCAGTCACAGATCTGGGTTTAATCCATCATTCTTTTGCTCACCATGCCACCCCAGTTTGGACCCAGCCATATGCAAATCAGTCTTGACCCTGTTCCTCATGGGAACAGTCCAGCCCGAACTGCCAAGCCAGGTCCTTACTGGACCGGAAACAAGCATCCTGGGACCGGTTTCAGGGTTTCACCCTTCATCAGCCAGGCTAGCTTGAATCCAGTGGCACAGATGCCCTCTGTGCACATTTTGTAATAAATCCAACACTGGCATCAGTGTGGGTTTATTACTCTGAGAAGTTTGATACCAAACTTCCCAGTATTCAGTGTAGCCATTATGGAGCTGTGGAGTTCATTTTGACAAACTCACAGACCATATACTTAATATGGCCATACTGTACTTACAACGTCTAAGAATAGACTTAGACACTGTAGGGGCATATTGCTCATGCAGCTATGCCCTCACCTGTGGTATAGTGCACCCTGCCTTAGGGCTGTAACATCTGCTAGAGGGGTGACTTACCCATGCCACAGGCAGTATTTTGTGTGCATGGCATCCTGAGGGGATGTCGACTTTGCCTTTTTCTCCCCACTAATACACACAATCTTCAATGGCAGTGTGCATGTGTTAGGTGAGGGGACCCTTAGGGTGGCACAACACATGCTGCAGCCCTTAGGGACCTTCCCTGGTCACAGGGCCCTTGGTACCACTGGTACCTTTTACAAGGGACTTATCTGTGTGCCAGGGATGTGCTGATTGTGGAACAATGGTACATTGTTAGGTGAAAGGACACTGGTGCTGGGGCCTGGTTAGCAGGGTCCCAGCACACTTCTCAGTCAAGTCAGCATCAATATCAGGCAAAAAGTGGGGGGTAACTGCAACATGGAGCCATTTTCCTACACCTACATTTGTGCAATTGGAATTAAATCAATAAACCTGGCCCTCACCAACATATGGACTTTCACCCATGTCTGTGGGCTGGAGTTAGTATAATACCTCTGCACTCTTGCCAATGTTAGTGGTACTGGAATAAGAATAGTACATTTGTCCCACTCACACAAGTAAGTTCCCCAATGATTGTGGTATTGTAATTCAATGAGTAAATCTACAATCTTGAAAACGTATGTGTATTTTCACCAGTGTTTGTGGGGCTAGAGTTAGAATAGCAAATCTGACCCCTTTTATTTATGCACTGTCCACCAGTGGCGGCTAGTGACATTTGAAAGTGGTAGGGCTGAAAAATTCGAGATGAGTGCACAGTGGCGAGCGAGCAAGCCTGACTGACAATACAAGGGTTTGAGGGGGGAGAGGTTTCCCCCCAGAGAACATTTTGAAAAAATTAATGGGCAAGTAGTGCATTTTCAAGAAAAGTTGAGAGAACAAAAAGGTTAATAAAGCAATTGTGAAAGTGTTGTTATGCCATTAATAAAGAGAGTTCATATGATAATGATGTAGGCAGCTGTTCCTGTTCCTTATAACGACAGAACTTCATAACAGACTCTGAGATAACAATGTAGAGTTAGCATACATACAGTCCTCTGCTATCATGATGAAAGGAGCCCTCCCCCACAGAGCGGAGACTAACTCAGGAGGAAAGTAACATTAATACACAAAAGGGAACACAGCGCTTGTGCTTTGCAGGAAATCATATCATTGAGCTGGGAAGCTGGGAGTGCCAGCTTGCAACTTCCTCATGATTTCACAGTTCCTTAAGCGTCTCGGATGCACCAGGAACTTTGCACATGGAGCTAATGATCTCATTTCTGCTGAAGGTTTGCAATTTTGTGAGATAAGCTTTTATTGTTCCTCCTGCAAATACTGTGTTACTGATGACACTGCTGTAATTATAGTCTGTGTCACAGAGTGCACTGCACAGTCCACCACAGTTCGTAAAAGAGTGCTACCTGTTGTCAGGGTCAGGAAACAATACATACTAAAAATCATATTTAACAGAGAAAAAAATGACACATGGTTTACTGTAGAGAAGATAGGAAGCCAATGAACTGAGGAAATTTAACACCTTCACTAGTGTTTCTCAGTTAATGGAAACACTGTCAGGCTCCAATAAATCAAACAAGAACAGCACCTTTGGTGTCCATTTAAAAACCACAGCAGTATGCCTTGTGCTCACTCTTGCTGAGCGAGGAATGGGCATAAGTGCAGAGGAGCACAAGTTCCCACCTGCTGCGACGGCTTTGAAAGCCTTTTTAGGGTCGAGCCTGCGTTGCATGCGCTCGCGCATGCGTATCGCAGCGAGACGCTTTAGGGTTTAGAAAAGGGCTCGGAGCCCTGTCGACCTCACGTCAGTGATTTTAATTGGTTTGTGGGCTTGCTTAATAAAATCTGCTTGCTTTCATTAGTCGAATGCATCGACCAAGTACAGAAAACATGCGAGGCTCGCTGTTTTCTGTCCGGCTCGTGGACTACTTTTTCTCTAATTTACTAGCGCGATTTCGCTTGGCAGAAGTCGAGCGCTTTACATAGTTAATTGCACTTTTTTGGGTTATGTACATAAATGCACTTTTGCCGATAGCTGAAAAGTCGGGTTAGGAGTTTACAACGCTATCACCTCTAACATGAGCAAATGCGAGACCCGTTGCATTGCAAATGCTTGTTATCTCTTTGTCCCCAGAGTACACTAAATAGTCCTTTCACACCACGTGACTCTGGTTAAAGCTCACAGGGATTCAATGTAGGAGATTAACATTTGAATCATGTGCACTGCTGCCATGGCGGGGAACAAGAGAGGGGTGTGCTGCATGGCATCAGTGTCCGTGCTTGTTCATTTGGTAATCATTTCTTGACACCTTGAAGAAAAGGCACTCAAGGGAGGAGAACTGGGAAACTTTTCCGGAGTGAAGGTTAATTTACGATATGATACCCAGGGAGGCAGGAGGGAGGGAGAATGGGGAGGCAATGTTTAGAAGGGGTGTGAAAAGTGGCAAACCTTTTTCTAGCAATCTTCTGGTGTTGTCTGTAAAAACTATGAAAAATACCTTAAGTGAGTAAAGTTTTACTTGAGTTGAAAATCTGGACTTTTCAAGTGTCATTTCTGCTGAGTTCCCCAAGAGGGAAAGCTAAGCAAGTCATGGCTTGCACACAAAATGCTCTATTATACATGACTGATTTATGTTAAGTAATCTTTAAGAGATACTTTACAAAAGTCCAAAGCCACCATACAGACAAATAAATTAGTAAATACATACAAAAATAATGTTAAAACTGTGCTTTTGGATCCGTACTGTCTTTTCACATATTTTTTTAAATCTCTACCAGCTTGCTCTAGACTAAATTTTGGACTATGGAATCCTGAGGCTGCTGGGGGTGGGTCTGATTCACGACACCCACATTCTAGCTAACAACTTGTGTATGTGCCCTTGACCTGTTTATAGGGGTCAACAAGCTAATCTTCATAGTGATGAAACTAGACCATGAAGGCAGCTTGGATACACAGCTGGCCTTATTCTTTATGTCTGGCCTGTTCTGTACATTTAAAAAGCCTGGTTACCACATTCCTTTTAATTTTGTAGACCACGGGACAGCAAAAAGTTTCAGGCAGCTCACAAACTGCAGTGTTGTGGAAAACAATATACCTAGCTAGTATTTCCTTTCCTGATCTTGATATGTTTCAGAACTGGTTTATTTATTTAGTAAACACCAGTCCTGGTAAATGCCCAAAAAATCACAAATGTATTTGGCATCAAACATTTTACAGATCATAGTTCAAGTTAATCAAACATTTTTATAACAAATTAAAACGTGAGCCAAATTCACTTTTACAATAAATAAATGTAAGCTTTCCCTGGGGAGCAGCTCAAAGCGTAACAATCACCACGCAGCCAAAGGTCAGTGTGTATGTGAAGGAAACTGTGACTTATGCTAGCATGTGGTGCCTTCCTTCCCTTGGGAAACAGAACGAAATGCAGTTGGGAGTTTGACTAACATGGAATCCAGCCTTAATAGTAGGTTTTCGCTGGCAACCAATGATAGCATGCTTTTAATTTGCTTGCCAAAGTGCACTTCCTGAACTGATAAAAATAAATAAAAGCAAAACTTAACAACGCTTCCACGTGCTCCACTCCCTGTTTTGTGTTCAATGGAGTCAGCAGGAGTCCTCCTGAAGCCGAGCCTCAGCCAACTCCTCTCCACGAATCCTGACGCTGCTGTCATGCTGCTAATAATGTTAGCAGCATGATAGAAGCGCCAGGATAGGTCTAAGCAGGCTGACTTGACGCTCCTGCAGGCACTGGGTGCCTTTGCCTTCTCTCCACCCGGCTGTCTAAGACTGCTGAGTAGAAAGTTTTAAAATGCACTTCAGACCAAAGGAACATGCGCATTTTAAACTGGAGCAGTTAGCAACACTGCTCCCTGCTGCCAATCAGCAGCTGTGGCCTCGCCCAGTGCTGCCATTCGGCTCGATTGAAATGAAAAATGAAATGGTAATGAAATCTCTTCATTACCATTTTATTTGTGATACATCCTGCACTGCCACGTGGGGGGGGGGGGGGGGGGGGGGTGGGGGGGTGGGGAGGGGGCAGTGCAATATCAATTATTTTGCTTTTAAAAGTAATCTTAGGGCTTCATGAGTTTGGCGGATGGGGTTACTCTGTCACAAGCAAGACGGATATCCCGTCTGCTATATTATAATAGTATTATATCCTGTGGGAATCATAATACGGCAAACAGGAAATCTGTTAGGTTTGTGACTGAGTAACTCATCCGCCAAACTCTAAATCAGGCTCTACGTTTTCACAGTTATCACCATTTTTCAAATGTATTAGTTTTTTATTAATGTAACAAATAAGTTACTTACCTTTGATAACACCTTTCTGGCAGAGACTCTATCTAACTGCACATTTTTAAGCTTAGGATATTCCCCAGGTATTAGGCTGGATTTGGAAAATTTTGAAGCAGTGCCCCTTCTGGCAGGGAGATGGCAACCAATATGATCTCGACCAGTGTGCAGATGTCTAAAGTAGGATCTTTTTAGGTGAAAGAGGTCAGGTCAAAGAATAGGGAGAAGGCTTGGTCAGTGAGGAATCTGAGGTTAGAGACTCTACCAGAAAAGGAGTTACCAAAGGTAACTAACTTCTTCTTCTGATAGAGACTTCTAAAGCAGATTCTTCACCTTAGAATAGATGCCAGAGCAGTACCTCCCAGGAGATGGGTCTGTCAACTGGAATTATGCTTAGCACACATTGTGATATAGTTGGTAACCACCAAGAAAAAAGAGCCACATAGCTCAACAGTTATACATAGTCCTATCCATTCACCTGGGGCAAACAATGCTTCCAATCCATGCCACCCACGTCTAGAGCCCACCATACTGGCAATATTCATCCAAGCTTCCCCACACCTTTTTCCATTTGTGGAGCACTCCCCTACTCTGATAAACCACCTTCTCTGCCTGCTGGCACCAGTCCATGTCCCACTCCCAATCAGCAACTTTTAGAGGCACGTGGGATCCCCAAATCTATGAAACACTTCGCTCTGCAACCCCTGCTTCTACCGCCAACCACAGCCTGGGGTATCTGGGCCAGTTCAGGTCCCCATGTATGTGCTGAAGGCATTTGCCATCCATTGGTATTCTCAGGTTAGGAACTGTTAGACCTGTCAGCA
This sequence comes from Pleurodeles waltl, assembly GCF_031143425.1. Classification (NCBI taxonomy): domain Eukaryota; kingdom Metazoa; phylum Chordata; class Amphibia; order Caudata; family Salamandridae; genus Pleurodeles; species Pleurodeles waltl. The sequence continues at coordinate 141,706,276 of NC_090446.1, read as the reverse complement.
CTTGGCATGGATTCCGCCTTTTTGGCTTCTGACCTCTTGTTTTGTTTGATCCTGTACTGAATTTCTTTTTTTGCTGGCTTTAGGACTCTGGGCACTTTTCTGGGCACTTTACCACTGCTGACCAGTGCTAATGTGCAAGTGCTCTAGGTCTAAAAGGTATTGGTGATCGGTTTATCCATGACTGGCATATTTGATATACTAATATGCCCCTAGTACAGTGCACAGTGTGTGTCCAGGGCCTGTAATTCACATGCTACTAGTGGGCCTGCAGCACTGATTATGTCACCTATCTAAGTAGCCTTGTAAACATGTCTCAGACCTGCCACAGCAGTGTCTGTGTGGGCAGTTTTAATTGCCAGTTCAACCTGGCAAGTGCACACACTTGCCAGGCCCAAACGTTCCCTTTTACTACATGTAAGTCTCTTCTAAGGGAGGCCCAAAGCAGCCCCATGGGCAGGCAGAAGAGTATTTAAAATGGAGGACATGTACTGATGTGTTTTACATGTCCAGATAGGGAAGCCTGAATGTAAAATATTTCACAATTGCAAGGACTATCTCTCCCATAGGTTAACATGGGATTGCCTTGAAATATCTTTTAAGTGTAATTCCCCATTAGGAGCAGATAGAGAGTTGGAGTTTGGGGTCTCCAAACTCACAATTTAAAAATACATATTTTGGTGAAGTTGTTTTTTAAATTGTAAGTTTGAAAATTCCACTTTTAGAAAGTGGCCATTTTCTTGCTTAACCATTCTGTGCCTCTGTCTGGCTCTGGAATACACGCATGAGCCATGATGACAGTTGGACTGTTTGTGAATCCACTCTATTCAGTCACACAAAGGGGGCGGAGGTGTGCCCTGCATATCCTGATGGGTCTTCCTGGGCTAGAGTATTGGGAGGAGCTGACACTTGCACCTGAATAGGGCTATGTCTGTCCTTACACGAAGCATTCTCTAACCTCAACCCCTTGAAGTGTGTCTGGGGCCAGTACAGGAAAGGCAGAGTCTTGTGCACTACAAATACTTTCCTTTGAAGTTTGCCTACTTCAAAGGCAGAAATTAGTATAAGTGTTGGACATCTGAGACCACAACTTTAGAATCCTTCTGGACTGAGGACATTCTGACAGGAAGAAGAGCTAGATGCTGTAGGAGGGACTGCCACTCTTCCTCTTGAGTTTCTGTGCTGGCCTGCTGCTTCTGTCCTGGGAGAGAAAGGGCTGGACTTTGCTTTCTACATTCTGCTTCCAAAGGATCTCCAATGGCTCGGACTGAGCTTGCCTCCTGTTAGAAGTTTAAGGGATATCAAAGACTACATCTGCCAGCACCTGGGCTCTCTTGCTGCAAGTCCTGACTCACCAAGTGAGTCCAATTCCAGTTCCTGGGCACTTTGGAGTGAGTTCTTGTGTAACCAAGTAGAAACCAAATACATCCACTCCAGAGTGATTTCAGATCCGGCGCCGATGTCGGACTTCGTGCTGCTTCTTGCACTGGCGCTGTCGTCCCCACTGAGTGCAACAACCATGACCGATGCTGCAGGCCCGACGCCACTGCAGCACCTCTGAAGTCCTGCACAACGTGAGCCCTGAGTGCTGTGTCACCGACATCCGTTATACCTGACTCTGCCACAGCACCTGTGGCACTGTGGTGTGATTGTGACACCGTGAAGTTGACACCTTGGGGGTCATTACAACCCTGGCGGAGGGTGTTAAAGGTGCGGCAATACTGCAAACAGGCCGGCGGACCAAAAAAGGGAATTATGACCCTGGCGGAAACCGCCAACAAAGACAGCCACTTTAACACACCGCCCGCCACGGCGGTACAGACAAGCAGTGCGGCGGTCACCGCCAACAGACAGGGGGAAGACAATGTACCGCCCATAGTATCACAACCCGCCAATCCGCCACCTTTTCCGGGGCGGATTCACCGTGGATAAAAACACGGCGGAAACAGTTACTGCAATGGGAAAATGCTCACCTCAACACATCCCACGAGGAAAGAGGACTCCATGGAGCCCGAATTACACATTCTTCCGGCCCTTGTATTCCTACTCATCTACGAAGACCAACAGCGGCGCGGCCGAAGACAACAGTGAGTACAGCACCTACGACATGGGGGAGGGGAGAGGCAAAAGTTAGGGGGACACCCACGAAACACTCCCACCCCCACCCTCACATATTACAACATACACACCAATGCATCCAAAAAAATCACAGTAACAACCCACAATCCCCCCCGGAAGAATGCAAAGACAAAGCAAAATCTGTTCAAACATTGTAATGTATCAATATACATGTCTGTCAAAAATATACAGATATATAAGAAAATCAGCCAGAAATATATACATTACGAGAAGTAGTGCAGATATGCACATAGCAATGTCCGTGCACCACTAGTCCAAAAATGCATGGGCGAGGCCCACAAAAGATACCTGACCTCAATCGGAGAGAACACTGCCGGGGCATCAGATAGAAATACTACAGGCACCTCAGGGGGAAGGGAAGGGGGGGCTTCTCACCCGGATGACTGCAAAGCCAGATCCACGACGGGGCTCCATGCCCATTGATGTATCCTGGGGAGTGCAAAGCCACAGTCTCTCAAGTCTCTACAGTGGGTGGCTTGCCCACTGTACCTTCCTGGGGAGTGCAAAGCCACAGTCTCACAAGTCTCTACAGTGGGTGGGTTGCCCACTGTACCATCCTGGGGAGTGCAAAGACACAGTCTCTCAAGTCTCTACAGTGGGTGGTTTGCCCACCGCCATATCCTGGGAAGTGCAAAGCCACAGTCTCTCAAGTTTCTACAGTGGGTGGGTTGCCCACTGCCATATCCTGGGGAGTGCAAAGCCACAGTCTCTCAAGTAGTTAACATCCGCCAGTGGCTCTGGAGGGGGACTGGTGGCCAGACTGGATCAGTCTCCCCGTGAAAGTTCATGTCCCGTCACTGTCCCAGATGCACATGGGATAAGGATGCTTGATGTGGCGGTCTTTACATTCTTACCCGGTGCATGCCCTGTTCAGCGGTGCTTTGCCATGGCGGTGCTTGCCCTGTTCAGCGGTGCTTTGCCATGGCGGTGCTTGCCCTGTTCAGCGGTGCTTTGCCATGGCGGTTCTGGACTGTTCAGCGGTGCTTTGCCATGGCGGTCTCTCGACTGTTCAGCGGTGCTTTGCCATGGCGGTCTCTGGAACGGGCATTGGTGTGTGGCATGACGATCCCTAGACTGGGCATTGGTGTGTGGCATGACGTTCCATGGACTGGGCATTGGTGTGTGGCATGACGATACCCAGACTGGGCATTGGTGAGTGGCATGACGTTCCCTCATAGCGCACCGGGGCTGTGGCAGCCGGGTCCCTCCTGGGCACTGACTCCGGCGGTGGTCTCCTGACCAGTGACGATACTTGGGCCCTCCTGGGCAATGACTTTGGCGGTGGTCTCCTGACCAGTGACGATACTTGGGCCCTCCTGGGCACTGACTCCGGCGGTGGTCTCCTGACCAGTGACGATACTTGGGCCCTCCTGGGCAATGACTCAGGCGGTGGTCTCCTGACCAGTGACGATACTTGGGCACTCCTGGGCAATGACTCAGGCGGTGGTCTCCTGACCATTGACAATACTTGGGCACTCCTGGGCAATGACTCCGGCAGTGGTCTCCTGACCAGTGACGATACTTGGGCCCTCCTGGGCACTGACTCCGGCGGTGGTCTCCTGACCAGTGACGATACTTGGGCCGTCCTGGGCAATGACTCCGGTGGTGGTCTCCTGACCAGTGACGATACTTGGGCCCTCCTGGGCACTGACTCCGGCGGTGGCGGTGGTCTCCTGACCAGTGACGATACTTGGGCCCTCCTGGGCAATGACTCCAGCGGTGGCGTTGGTCTCCTGACCAGTGATGACGGTGCTGGAGGTGGCGTCTCGACCGCCGGGAATGATGCCGCCCTTCTCTGCCGTGAGACTCACAACAGGCTGGGCAGACTTCCTCTGGCCCTTCCCCACCTTTGGTGGAGTCACAGCTGACTCTCCAATCCCCTTGGGACCCCTGTGAGTTGTTTTCCCACCAGGAGTCTTCACACAGTCCTGTCGTCCACTTTCCAATTTCAAAGCCTTTACAGGGGGTGGGCTGCCAGTGCCTTGGCTCCCGGTCATACTGCCTGCCCTGGTGGCCGGTGCACTCCACATACCTTGAAGAGGCACCACTGGTATTGGAGGCTTTTTGGCTGAGGTGCTACGACGGGACTGATGAATTGGGGGGGGGGAGGCAAAAAGGTCAACTTTACACAGGGACAGTTTCTGATGAACACTGGGATGGGTAGTTGGAGGGGGTCTGGGAGTGGAGGAAGAGGAGGTGGTTGTAGGAGGTGTCACTTTAGGTGTTTTGGGTGCAGGTGCAGGTACTGGAGGCTGTCGTGAAGTGGATGGATGTTGGGTGTGTGGTTGCCGGTGTTTGTGTACTTTGGGAGGGGGTGTCACAGACACACTGTGAGAGGACACAGGGGACGTGTAAATGGCAGTGGAGGTGGTGAGTGCAGGTGAGCGGCTTGTGGTGCTGGGTGTCCTGGTGCGATTCCTGGTGCCTGTAGATGTGGTGCATGCAGGTGTGTGTAGACGAGACTGGGAGGGAGGAGGGAGAAGAGGAGGAGGGGGACACAGTGGAGGCAGTGGATGTTGCTGTGTCTGTATGTGGGTGAGGCTTGCGTGAGTGCCTGTGGGTTGTGTGGTGCCTATGTTTGCTTGAGCTACTTGTGTGTGCTGACTTGTGTGCATGCTGGTCTGTAGGTGTGCGTGGGATGGGCTGGGGTACAGGGGTTTGGGTCTGGGTGGAGGAGGTTGGAGGGGGGAGGCTAGACACAGGGACAATGGCTGCCATCAGTGCTGAGGCCAGAGATTGCAGAGTTCGCTGAAGGACAGCCTGACCAGAATGAATGCCCTCCAGGAATGCATTACCGTGTTGCAACTCTCGTTCTACACCCTGGATGGCATTCACAATGGTAGACTGCCCAACAGTGAGTGACCTGAGGAGGTCAATGGCCTCCTCCCTGAGGGCAGCAGGGGTGACTGGGGCAGGGCCTGAGGTGCCTGGGGCGAAGGTGATGCCCACCCTCCTGGGTGAGCGGGCACGGGGTGAACGCTGAGGGGCTGTTGGGAGGGCGGTGCTGGTAGGGGAGGTGGCGGCTGTACCTGTAGAAGGGGGGCGCACAGATGGTGCTGCCACCTCAAGGGAGCCCCCATCGGCAGACAAGTCCGTGTCGCTGGTTGGTGATCTGGTGGCCGACGTGAAGATCCCCTCGCCCTCCGTCCCACTGGTGCATTCTGAGTCCGTGGTGTGGCCATCCATGGCCATGTGGGATGCAGCTCCCTCGTGCTCCGATGCCACTGTACCTCCGTCTGATGATGCTGATGCACAAAAGAACAGGGAGAGCACAAAAAGAGGGGGAAAGACAGAAGAAGAACAGGTTGAGTGCATGGCATACCGCTACCGTTGGCGGACAAGACAGACACAGCAGCCCCCTGCATTACGCCGTGCTCCTGGCCTCTGCATATGCAATTCCTGGGATATGGCCTACATCGCTATGGTGGACATCTGCACACATGGATGCCACATGGGCAACTATACCTGTACTTGATACTGTACTGAGGTGGGGTAGAGTGCCACATGGGCTGCATTACAGAGGGGCCTAGTCTATGCATTTCTGGCTGGCCTAGGTACACCCACAGCCCTCCTCCCCCACCCAGACCCCTCTACTGCGCGCAAAGTCCGCAGAATGAGGTTGTACTCACCCCCTTGTGTCTGCTGTGATGCCCTCAAGCGCCCATCCAACTCCGGGTAGGCCACCGCCAGGATCTGGAACATCAGGGGGGTCATAGTGCGACGGGCACCCCTCCCACGTTGGGAGGCCATCCACAGCTGAGCCTCCGCCGTCGTCTTGTTGCAGCGGCGAATGTCCTCCCATCTTTTACGGCAGTGGGTGCCCCGTCTCTGGTGGGCCCCCAGGGTCCGGACGTCCTTGGCGATGGCACGCCAAATGTCCCTCTTCTGGTGGGCGCTGACCTACATGACATGCACAAGGGAATAAGAGAAGTCATTACCAACTGCACCGTCGATGTGAGTGGCCCCCCTCCCTACTCCAGCCATGTGGCCCATTCATTGACATGCATTAATGTTCCCTGAACTCTGCCCCCTTCCCTCTTCCACCCAGCCCTCTCCACCCAGGTCTAGCCCATACAACGTGCTCCCTGTGTACTAACCTGTTGGTCTGGAGGACCGTAGAGTAGCGTGTACTGGGGGAGGACCCCATCTACCAGTTTCTCCAACTCCTGAGCAGTGAAGGCAGGGGCCCTTTCCCCAGACGCAGCAGCCATCATCCCTTCCAGACCAAGGTCACAGCAGCAGTTGCAGTGTAGGTCCCCTCCTGTCGAAGGTCCGGTATTTAGTGATTGAACAGATAGAAAATGGTGGTGACGTCTGCGGAGGTGACGTCCGCGGCGCTGCGTATCATCACCACCGGCGCACCTGTTCATTGGCTCCTGGGACCCATAGGGTCCTATGTGAACCAATGCAGCATTGCGCTGCGGTCTATGACCGCCTACCGCAACGGTGTGCAACGCCAGCGCAGTTACCTCACAATCCCATTGTCCCAGTGTAGAGGTCAGGCAGCCGCCATTTCAGGGGCCCACATGGCTTCATTTAATTCTGCGTCACACATAGCTAGGCCTACACTCAACACACATACAGGAAGGGTTTTGTGTGTCGTGTCGTGTTCTGTGTAACTGTGGGTACATACCTGGATGAAAATTGACTTTATCGTCGCTCTTGTCCTTCGTAGGCGCCGTCAGCTGGGACATGTGAGAAGATGGCGGAATCCTCCGGTGTACCGACCGCTAGTTGACCTGTTGACAATGGAAGAGCGACATGTCATCGTCACCTACAGGTTTGACCGTGCCACAATCCAGGAACTATGTACCCAGTTGGAGCCAGACCTAATGTCACCAATCCGCCATCCCACAGGAATCCCCCCTGACGTGCAGGTTCTGTCAGTGCTCCATTTCCTTGCAAGTGGCTCTTTTCAGACAACAGTGGCCATTGCATCAGGGATGTCCCAGCCTATGTTTTCCAACGTCTTGTCCAGAGTGTTGTCTGCCCTGCTGAAACACGTAAGGAGATACATCATTTTCCCTGAGGTGGAGGATTTGCCTACAGTTAAAGGTGACTTCTATACCCTTGGACATATCCCCAACGTCATAGGTGCCATTGATGGGACCCATGTAGCTCTGGTCCCCCCCCACAGGAGTGAACAGGTGTACAGAAACAGGAAGAGTTATCATTCTATGAATGTACAGGTGGTCTGTTTGGCAGACCAGTACATCTCCCAGGTTAATGCTATGTTCCCTGGCTCTGTGCGTGACACCTACATCCTGCGGATTAGCAGCATCCCTGATATGATGGGTCAACTCCAGAGGCACCGTGTATGGCTATTAGGGGACTCTGGTTACCCCAACCTTTCCTGGCTACTGACCCCACTGAGGAATCCTAGGACCAGGGCAGAGGAACGCTACAATGAGGCCCATGGGCAGACTAGGAGGGTGATCGAACGCACCTTCGGCCTCCTTAAGGCCAGGGTCAGGTGCCTCCATATGACAGGTGGTTCCCTATTCTACTCACCGAAGAAGATGTGCCAGATCATCATCGCCTGCTCGATGCTTCATAATTTGGCTTTACGACGCCAGGTGCCTTTTCTGCAGGAGGATGGTCCAGATGATGGTGTTGCGGCATCCGTGGAGCCTGGGGACAGTGATGAGGAGGAAGCTGAGGAAGAAGACAACGACAATAGGGAGTCAGTCATACAGCAATATTTCCAGTGACACACAGGTGAGAACATTTTCAGATTTTACATTACATTCACTGTCACACGTCTTCCTCTATCCTGTGTGTAATTACTTGGGATTATTTGGTAATTGAGTTGTTTCTTTCCATTACGGTTTCACAGGTGCACTGCCCATCTGGGCATAGGAAGAGGAGCTGGGGCAGTTCAAGTATGGACAGGGTAACAAAGTGGGGCAGTGGGGGGACAATCAGGGTGGTCTCATTTCCTGGCGGGGGTCTTGCCATCTTGCTCTGTCCTGTTCCTGAATCTCAGGGACCGCTTGCGGGGTGGTTGTCCGCCTGCAGGGGGTGGGGTGCTGGTGTGGTGGTCCTGTGGCAGGGCGTCCTGTCCACTAGCGCCGGCAGAGGTGGTGGGCAGTTCATCATCCATGCTAGTGTCAGGGGCCCCTTGGAGTGCCACGGTGTCCCTCAAGGTCTGCTGTATGTCCTTCAGCACTCCTACGATGGTGCCCAGGGTGGAGCTGATGGTCCTGAGCTCCTCCCTGAACCCCAAATACTGGTCCTCCTGCAGGCGCTGGGTCTCCTGAAACTTGACCAGGACCGTGGCCATCGTCTCCTGGGAGTGGTGGTATGCTCCCATGATGGAGGTGAGGGCCTTGTGGAAAGTGGGTTCCCTTGGCCTGTCCGCCCCCTGTCGCACAACAGCCCTCCCAGTTCCCCTGTGTTCCTGTGCCTCCGTACCCTGGACCGTGTGCCCACTACCACTGCCCCCAGGTCCCTGTTGTTGTTGGGGTGGTGGGTTAGCCTGGGTTCCCTGTAGTGGTGGACACACCGCTGATTGACCTGTCCTGGGTAGGGAGGTTTGGGCCCGCTGGGTGGGTGCTGTGCTGGTGTTACCAGAGGGTGGAAGGTCAGTGTTGGGCTGTGCCTGTGCGAGGGGAACCGACTGTCCTGAGGCCCACGATGGTCCGGGCTGGTCATCAGGCTCCAATAGGGCAGAGCTGCTATCGTCACTGTGGGCCTCTTCTGGGGGTGGAGTGCTGTTGTCTGGACGCTCTGGTGTGGTGACGGTCCTTCGTGTTCCTGCAGGGGCATAAGAGCATGATTATTGCATGTGTGTGTGTCATGGTGTGCAATGGGTGGGTGACCGTGTACCCCAGTGCTAGCATTCCTGTGTGGGGGCTTGTGTGATGATGGTTAGGGGGTTGTTCTGGGTATGTGCAGTGGGAATGCTTAGGTGATAGGTGTCCATGCTTCGTTGTGTCATGCAGGGCTTGGTGTTGGGATGTGTAGTTTGTGTTATTGGTACATTATTGAGGATTTGGGGTGATAGGGGAGGGTGTGAGGGTGGGGGTGTGTGATAGCATGCAGGTAGGGTGGGGGATATGTTAGTTAAGATTTGACTTACTAGTGTCCCATCCTCCACCGACTCCTCCGAGGCCCTCTGGATGCATGATGGTCAAGACTTGCTCCTCCCATGTTGTTAGTTGTGGGGGAGGAAGAGGGGGTCCGCCGCCAGTCCACTGAACCGCGATGTTGTGCCTGGAGACCATTGAACGCACCTTCCCCCGTAGGTCGTTCCACCTCTTCCTGATGTCCTCCCTATTTCTTGGGTGCTGTCCCACAGCGTTGACCCTGTCCACTATTCTTCGCCATAGCTCCATCTTCCTGGCTATTGATGTGTGCTGTACCTGTGAGCCAAATAGCTGTGGCTCTACCCGGACAATTTCCTCCACCATGACCCGGAGCTCCTCCTCAGAAAAGCGGGGGTGTCTTTGGCGTGCCATGGGGTGGTGTGTGTGATGTGTGGGGCGGTGTGAGTGTTGATGTGTGTGGTGATGTGTCGTGGTGTGTGGTGTTTTGTGCGTGGATGTTGTGTTGGTGATGGTGTTGTGTGCCTCTGCGTGGTGGGATTGTCTGATCTGTGCTGTGTCTCTGGCCTTCGTGATAGATTTTTGGTCGTAGGGGTTTGTGGGTGATGTGGGTGTGTGTTTTATATTGCGTTGGGTGTGTGGGAGTGTTGTTTGTATGTGTGTCAGGTGTGTGTATTTGGAATTGTTCAATGTGGCGGTGTTTTGGAGATGTGTGTGTATTTTGAGCGCGGCGGTGTGTACCGCCAATGGAATACCGCGGTTGAAAGACCGCCGCGTGTATTCGTGGGTCGTAATAGCATGGGCGTGTTTCTGTTGGCGTGGAGGTGGAGGTTTTGTTTTTGCCAGTTTATCACTGACCTTTGGTGTGGCGGACTTGTGTGGGTGTCTGAATTTCGTTGGTTTCCGAGATGTGTGTCATAATAGCTGTGGCTGAATTCCGCGGCCGCAGCAGTGTATTGGCGGTCTTCTGCACGGCGGTAAGCGCCTTTTACCACCAATGTTGTAATGACCCCCCTTGTGTCTTGACCTGCTGGATTCATCAACCCCACCGGATCGCAAGGAACTGACGTCTCGCCACTCACGCTGCATCACCTCCCCTGCAACTGTAACGAACAGATGCCTCACCTCCCCTGCTTTGCAGTAGGAAAGTAACGCCTAACCGCCCCAGTAGCAGTAAGGAACCGATGTCGCATCGCCTCCAGCGTCGCCTCACCTCCCCGACTCCGTGCAACGCTTTTGTTTCCTCATCCTTTTCTAAGGTACTGTGCCTGGGATCTGTGCGACTCCAAGAACGGCCCACACTCCTTCGCGAGTGGCATCAGGCTGTTGAGAACGGCCCAGTCAAGATGTTGTAACAGCCCTAGCTGGAGCTATTGTGTTTCTAAGAGCTCTACTGAGATTTAGGCCCTCATTACAACCCTGGCGGTCGGTGCTAAAGTGCCAGTAATACCGTGAACAGGCTGGCGGTAATTACCGCCAAATTATGACCATTGCGCTGAGAGCTCAGACAGCCACTTTACCTCACTGACCGCCAGGGCAGAAACAACAGACACCATGGCGGTAGCTGCCTACAGCCAGGCGGAAGCCAATGTCCCGCCCACCGTATTAAGACTCTGCAATCCGCCACCTTTTCTGGGGCTTTACCAACAACATCAAAACCCTGGCGGAAACACTGCAAAGAAGTGAAAGGACTCACCATTGGAGACATAGGGAACAACCACGCCGCCAACTGAGCCCGAGCTGCATGTCTTCCCAATGATTTTCTACGTGCTGCTCCACCATGGACACCAATGATGGTGAAGACGACGACAGTGAGTAGAGCCGCCTAGCACACAGGGGAGGGGGGAGGAAAAAGAGAGTCACACACACACACACACACACACAACACACACCCAACACCATACACACAACCATCTGCAGTAATAAAACATATATACCCTGTACCTCGGATGAATATTGCAAAGACAACAGGAATTTACTAAAGTGAGTGTAATAAGATCAACACAGTAGAAATAGGAAATATACAATGTAACTGGTATATACAAATGTACAGTTCAAGGGGCACTGCCCAGTCCTCAGTGTGCATGGGCCACAGGGCCACAGGCCAAAGTCCAAGGCCCCACTTGTCACCTGCACCAACACGGAGAGACAACTGCAGGGGCATCAGTTGGAAAATAGGCAGGCACCTCAGGAGGACAGAGAATGGGGGGGGCACCTCAGCCAGCAGATGGAACAAGACCACTGGTTCTGGAGGGGGCAACATGCCCCGTGCTTGGTCCTGGGGAATGCAAGGCCACAGTCTCTCAAATGGGTGACCTGCCCACATGCTCTGGAGGGGGCAACATGCCCTGTGCTTGGTCCTGGGGAGTGCAAGGCCACAGTCTCTCAAGTGGGTTACTAGCCCACATGCTCTGGAGGGGGCAACATGCCCTGTGCTCTGTCCTGGGGAGTGCAAGGCCACAGTCTCTCAAGTGGGTGACTTGCCCACATGCTCTGGAGGGGTGTAGTGAAATGTTTGTTTTTGACCACTGACTTTGTGTTGCACTACTTCGCACCTGGACTAGCTGTCTAATGTTCACCAATTGCAGATTACATTTTGTATTCAGTTTAGCCGCTTCTTGACTTTATCGTAACATCAGACACTGCCATTTTAAATGTGTTAGGAATAGTCCACATTGTAAACTGTGCTTGTTTTCGTATTCTTTCTCACCGAAGAGCTAGGACATATTATCACCCAACAGTTAGTCAGTCAGCACGATAAGAATGTACCAGACTTCTGTTTTTTGTGCAAGCAGGGAACAGTTTGGCCTTGAGAGAGACAATTTGAGAGACTGCCCAGTTCCAACCTGTTTCTTTCAACTCTGACCTACCTTAGCCAGCATGTTCTTTTTTATGGGAGGGTTTTTTCCAAAAAGCCCTCTCCGGTACTTTAAGATATAAAAAGGTGGCCCTGCTCAGTAGTGGTGAAATTTCCAAGACCTCGGTCGGGATTAGACGTCGAATGCCTTACCTATCTGTCCCGTGAGGGTGGAGATCTCTTTCTTGCAGTTAAACAGGGTCATCTTCTTGCTGGCATGAGAAAGATGAAGAGCTTGGCAGGCCCTACGGTGATGAATTTTTACTTTATTCTTTGCATAATCATAACTACATATATTTGCTGTGTACATTGCAGTTGAGAATCATTTTGGTATATTTTCATTTCATTGCTATGACTATGTTTGAACAAGTGCTTTCAATCTGGTAACCTCCTTTTTTAGGAACCTTGTGGTGAAATAATAATAAATGTCTTCTTTGAACTGAGAAGTGCATACCAGAGATTTTTGCCAGCTCAGTCATTAGTGAAAGCAAAACAAGGGGGCAACATGCCCTGTGCTCCTTATCCTGGGGAGGCTGGGGTTGGTGGGTGTCTTACCCACTGGTTCTGGAGGGAAATCGTGCCCAGTGCTCTTGATCCTAGGGAGGCTGGGGTTGGTGGGTGTCTTACCCACTGGTTCTGGAGGGGACATCGTGCCCTGTGCTCTTGATGCTGGGGAGGCTGGGGTTGGTGGGTGTCTTACCCTCTTGTTCTGGAGGGGGCATTGTGCCCTGTACAAGGTCAGTCTCTCAAGTGGGTGTCATACCCACTGGTTCTGGAGGGAGCATTGTGCCCTGTGCTCTTGATCCTGAGGAGGCTGGGGTTGGTGGGTGTCTTACCCACTGGTTCTGGAGGGGGCATTGTGCCCTGTGCTCTTGATCCTGGGGAGTGTAAGGTCACAGTCTCTCAGGTGGGTGTCATACCCACTGGTCCTGGAGGGGGCATCGTGCCCTGTGCTCTTGATCCTGGGGAGGCTGGGGTGGGTAGGTGTCTTACCCACTGGTTCTGGAGGGGGCATTGTGACTTGTGCTTATTGATCCTGGGGAGTGCAAGGTCACAGTCTCTCAGGTGGGTGTCATACCCACTGTATTTGCAGGAGGCAGCCCGCACAGCAGCTCATGGACGCAGGATTACATACTGTCCGCCAGCGGTGACGGCTGCCCAGTGGTGGTAGTGGTCATGCTGCTGGTGGGGGGAGGCTCATGCCCATCCGCTGCAGCCTCGGATGGCTGCCCACTGGTGGTGGTGCTGCTGCTGGTGGGGGGAGGCTACAGCCCATCCCCTGCAGCCTCAGACGGCTGCCCACTGGTGGTGGAGGTGCTGCTGCTGCTGGTGAGGGGATGCTCCAGCCCATCCCCTGCAGCCTCGGACGGCTGCCCACTGGTGGAGGTGGTGGTGCTGCTGCTGGTGGGGGGAGGCTATAGCCCATCCTCTGCAGCCTCGGACGGCTACACAACCATGGTTGGTGGTGGGGGCTCCGTCTGAGTCCCTGCCCCAGTCCCCTTGTCCTTCCTGCCTGCTGGTGCTGGCTCCTTGCCCTTCCAGGCTGGTGCTGGCTCCTTGCCCCTCCTGCCAGCAGCTGGGGCTGGATCATTGCCCTTCCTGGCAGCAGCTGGGGCTGGCTCCTTGCCCTTCCTGGCAGCAGCTGGGGCTGGCTCCCTGCCCTTCCGGGCAACAGCTGGGGCAGGCACCCTTTCCTTGAGGTTGCCTGGTGTAGGCTCCTTCACCCTCTGCACAAGTGCCCTGGATCCTTTCCCACCACAAGTAGGTGTGGAGACTACTGGGCCCGTGGACTGGGTGGCTGAGGTGCTTGCCTGGGTTTTTGCCACCCTGGCCAGACGTGAAGGACGGAGAGGGGGGAGGCGTAGGGAAGAGGTCAATGGTGGAGAGGAAAAGCTTCTTAGGTACATTGGGACGGGAAGAGGGACAAGGTTTGGGAGTGGAAGAAGAGGGAGTGGTTGTAGGAGGTGTCTGTCTGCTGAGTTTGGGTGCAGGTGCATGGGCTGGATGCTGTTGTGAGGTGGATGGCTGTTGGGTGTCTGAGTGCTTGCGTTTGTGTACTTTAGGAGGGAGGACAGACAGTGGGAGAGGACACAGGGGACGTGTGCATGGCTAATGTGGCGGTGACTACCAGTGAGGTGTGTGTTCTGCTAGGTGTGGTGGTGATGCTGGTAGTGGATGAGGATGTAATGCATGCAGGTGTGAGTGTGGAGACAACTGGAAGGGAGGTGGAGGAGGAGGAGGAGGGGAAGGGGGAGACAGTGGAAATTGTGGATGTTGGTATGTCTGCATCTGGATGGTGTTTGTGTGAGTGCCTGTGGGATGATGTGTGGTGCTTGTATTTGCCAGTGCCACTCTTGTGTGTTGTCTTGTGTGCATGCTCGTCTGCCTGTGTGCTTGGGATAGGTTGGGGTTGAGGGGAATGGGACTGGGTTGAGGAAGTTAGAGGGGGAAGGGTGGAAACAGGAACAATGGCTGCCATCAGAGAGGAGGCCAGAGCCTGGATCGATCTCTGTTGGGCCACAAGCCAGTATGAATGTTAGTTTGTTGCATTTGGGCTGCCAGCCCCTGGATGGCATTCACAATGGTTGACTGCCCCTGGATCTCAGGAGGTCAATAGCCTCCTCACTCAGGGCAGCAGGGCTCACTGGGGCGGGGCCTGAGGTGCCTGGGGCGAAGGAGATGCCCACCCTCCTGGGTGAGCGGGCACGTGCAACCCGATGAGGGACTGCTGGGAGGGTGGTGCTGGTACGGGGTGGCGGATGTACCTGTAGCTGGGGTGGTCACAGAGGTGTCTGCCACAACCAGGGAGCTTCCGTTGGAGGAGGTATCTGTGAACTGTCCCCTTCAGTCTCAGCCATGGTGCTCCCCTCGTACTCCATCATCCCACTGGTGCCCTCACCATCGGTGAACTCTCCCTCCTGGGTCCTGTGGGCTGCAGCTCCCTCCATCGCCGGTGCCTCAGCTCCTCCACCAGATGATGCTAATGCACATAAGGACAGGGTGATGAAACAAAAAGGGGGGGAGACAAAGGATACACCTGGTCAATGACTGCACCAACACCACCGTTGGTGTACACACCACTCTCACACACAGGGAACAGCCCTACGCACTATGCATTGCACTACCAGTTATTTTGCTAGCCACCAAGGCATGAGGAGGGGCACACACCACCAAATGCAGCACACCTGGGACCCACACAGCCGTGACCAGTTGTGGATGCCTACAAGCTAGGTAGCAGGATTATCCCTTCAGGACCCTTGCCACCAGGTGACCTACTCTGCACTGGGCTAGGGGCACTCACTGACACACATCTCCCACCCAGATACCACCCTACCATGTGTAAGTTGTAATGATGGGCACTGTATTCACCCCCTTGTGGCTGCTGTGATGCCCTCAAATGCCCATCCAGCTCAGGATAGGCCACTGCCAGATTGAGGGCCATCAGAGGGGTCAGGGTTCGACGGGCGCCCCTTCCTCGTTGGGAGGCCATACCCCAGCGGGGCCTCCGCCGTCTTCCATGCCCAGCGTCTCAGGTCCTCCCACCGTTCCGACAGTGGGTGCTCCACCTGCCATAGACCCCCAGGGTCCGCACATCCTTGACGATGGCACACCATATACTATTCTTTTGATGGGCGCTGACCTGCAGAGGTAATACACACAGGAAAATAGTATCAGTCAGACAGTCCTGCCTGTTACAATTATGGCCCACCATACCCCTTCACATCACCATTTACACACACATGGCCTAGCACACACCAATACTCCGCCCAGAGGACATCCACCTACCCCCCCTTACACGAGGCCTTCACACACACCGCTCCATGCATTCATTCCACATGCATCCTGCTCACAATCTACTCACCTGTTGGTCTGGAGGCCCGCCGAGGTGAAGGAAGGGGCCCTTTCCCCAGTCACACAGGCAATGGTAGGTTCCAGACACAAGTCACAGCAGCACATGCAGTGTAGGTCCTCTCCTGTTGAAAGTCAGGTAGCAAGTGAGTGATCAGATAGAGAATGGCGGTCACGTCCGCAGCAGTACATACCTTCACCACCAGCGTAGATCACCATTGGCCACTGTACCCCATAGGGCCCAATGTTAACCAATGAGGAGTTGCACGACAGTTCCTGACCGCCTCCAGTAACGGTGCACTACGTCAGCGGAATTACCTCACTTCCACCTGTCCCTCCACACAGGACATGCAGACGCCATTTCAGGGGTGAGGGGGCAGGCCCTGGATGATAACTGAGTCACAGTTAAAATGTTGACATACAGGACAAATCCCACTTACCCATTACAAATTGACATCATGCATTGTACTGTTGTGGCTCCAATGTTCAGTTTGTGACCGGCTCCTCACTCCTTTGTTCCTTAGATTGCTACCGCTGCAGATGAATAGGAGACGGAGACATACCCCGTGTATAGACCCCTGGTGGATTTTGCAACACTGGAGGACAGGCACATCATACTCACCTATAGACTTGACAGGGCCACAATCACAGAGCTGTGTGCCCAATTGGAGCCTGACCTAATATCTGCTATCCGTCACCCCACTGGGATCCCTCCTCCTGTGCAAGTTCTATCAGTTCTCCATTTCCTGGCAACTGGTTCTTTCCAAGTGACAGTGGGCTTGGCAGCAGGAATGTCACAGCCAATGTTCACAATAGTGCTGACAAGAGTGTTGTCTGCCCTGATTAAACGCATGTGCAGCTACATTGTTTTCCCCCAGCTGAAGGATTTGGCCACACTGAAGGCTGACTTCTATGCAATGGGACATATCCCCAACATAATTGGGGTGACTGATGGAACTCATATTGCATTTCTCCCCTCCCCATCATAATGAACAGGTGTTCAGAAATCGTAACAGTTTCCACTCCATGAATATACAGATGGTGTGCCTGGTGGACGAGTACTTCTCCCATGTCAATGCTAAGTGTCCTGGGTCGGTGCATGATGCCTTTATCCTGAGTAATAGCAGCATCCCAAATGTGATGGCCCAACTACAGAGGCACAGGTTGTGGCTAATAGGTGAGCCCTGGTTCCCACCCAGTAGGTGTTGGTGTATGGGTATGGTGTGGGCCATATGGGATAGTGTGTGGCTAAATGTTGTCCCTCGATATTTGCAGGTGATTCTGATTACCCCAACCTATCATGGCTTCTGACCCCTGTGAGGAATGCCAGGACAAGGGCAGAAGATTTTAAAATGAGGCACATGGGCAAACAAGAAGGATAATTGAAAGAACCTTTGGCCTCCTGAAGGCCAGGTTCAGGTGCCTCCATCTAACAGGTGGATCCCTGTGCTACTCACCCAAAAGGTCTGCCAGATAATTGTGGTATGCTGCATGTTGCACAACCTTGCCTTGAGACGCCATGTGCCTTTTCTGCAGGAAGAGGAGGCTGGAGATGCCTGTGTGGCAGCAGTGGACCCTGTGGACAGTAAGGATGAGGAGGCAGAGGATGAGGATGAGGACAACAGAACATCAGTGATACAACAACACTTCCAATGACCCACAGGGAAGACAATGTGACTTCACATTTCATTGTCATTATTTTGTATATCTTTGGCACTGGCATGCTGTTATTTCCCACTTCTATGCCCACTTATGGTACCCTTTGGCAATTCATTTTACAGATGTTGGTGCCCCACTATCGCCCCGGTGTGATCACTGCAGCCAAATACAGGTCTTTCCTATGTGCACAATTACTATACAGTTGAATTGCAATGTTTGAACCTGGTTAAGCGAACACATACTTTAAAAATGTAACATACTCCATACTTGTTTTTTTTCCACAGGTGTTTATTGAAGTGCTAAGAAGAAGAGGGGCAAGTGCCTTGGGATGGGGTGATGATGGAGGAAAGTCCAGGGTATGTTCCAATCTATTTGTAGCACAAGTGCATTGTCCAAGGGGACATAGGAAGGGGAACAATGGCAGTTCAAGGTGAACAGGGTGACTGAGTGGGACACAAAGGTGATAATCAGGAGAGCCTCATTTCCTGGCGGGGTCTTGGCAATAGTCTCTGGCTTCTGCCTGAATCGCAGGGAACTTTTGCAGGGTGGTTCTCCTTCTGCAGGGGGAGGGGTTCTGGTGGCCTGTGAGTCCTGTGGCGGGGCCTCCTGTCCACTAGCGGCAACACTGTCCCTCCTGCAGCCGCCTGTTCTCCTGTACATTGTCTAGGATCTGGCCCATCGTGTCCTGGGAATGTTGATATGCTCCCAGGATCTCACTGAGTGCCTCCTGGAGAGTCGGTTCCCTGGGCCTGTCCACCCCCTGGCGCACAGCACTCCTCCCACTTTCCCAGTTGTCCTGCGCCTCTGTCCCCTGAACCGTGTGCCCACTGACCCCAGGTCCCAGATTGTCTTGGGTATGAGGTGTGCGCTGGGGTCCCTGTAGAGGTGGACACACTGCTGATTGACATGTCCTGGGGACAGATGTGTGGGTACGCTTGGTGGGTGCTGTGGTGCTGTTTCCAGATGGGGGAGGCTCTGAGGTGGTGTGTGTCTGTGCCTGGGTAACCGACTGTCCAGAGGTCCCTGATGGGCCAGGTTGGTCATCCAGATCCAGGCGACCAGAGTTGCTGTCATCACTGTGGGCCTCTTCAGATGGGGAACTGGATACTGCTGGCACCTCTTCTTTGGTGACATTGGCTGGAACACCTGTGGGGATGTAAATGATGTGTTATTGTTTCTGTGTGCGACATATTGTGCATTGGTGGGTTGCCCTATTTGGTTGTATTTGCCCTGGCAGCTTTCACTTGTGTAAGTTGGTATATGGTGGGCTAGCTGATTCTCTTTAGTGTGCATGCTTTGGTGATAGGTGTCCATGCAGGGCTGTGAGTGATGTCCATGCATTGGTAGTGCATGCAGGGCTGGGCATTGGAATGAGTGGGATGTGATGGTGGGGTGTGTGGGAGGTGGTGGAGTGATGGGAGTGAGGGTGAGGGTATGTGATGGCATGCAGGTAAAGGGGTAGTAGTAGTAGTATAGAGTTGAACTACCAGAGTCCAGTCCTCCTCCTCCAGCCAGGCCCTCAGGATGCAAGATTGTCAAGACTTGCTCCTCCCATGTTGTTAGTTGTGATGGAGGAGGTGGGGGTCCACCGCCATTCTTCTGTACAGCGAGCTGGTGTCTTGCTGCAAGGAATGTACCTTCCCCTGTAGGTTGTTCCACCTCTTCCTGATGTCATCCCTAGTTCTTGGGTGCTGTCCCACGGTGTAGATCCTGTCCATGATTCTCCACCATAGCTCCATCTTCCTAGCTATAGATATCTGCTGTACCTGTGTTCCAAACAGCTGAGGCTCTACCCTGATGATTTCCTCCACCATGACCCTTAGCTCCTCCTCTGAGAATCGTAGGTGTCTTTGTGGTGCCATTGTTCTTGTGTAAGGTGTGTAGGTGAGGGTGTGTAGGTTAATGTGTTGGGGTGTGTGATGTTGGGTGCGTGAGTGGTGTATAGGTGTGAGTGGTATGTGGCTCTAGTTGTGTCAGTGGTCTTGCTGTCTCTCTCTGGTGGCAATTAATTGTAGTCGTAAAGGGTTGTGGGTAATGTGGTTGTGTGTTTTATAGTGGTGTGAGTGGGTGTGTGTGTATGGGTTTCAGGTGTGTGTTATTTAAATTGACCAATGTAATGTTGTTTTGTTTGTGTGTGTGTATTTTGAGCGCGGCTGAATGTACCGCCAATGGTTTACCGCGGTTGAATGTCCGCCGTGGAGGTTCATGGGTCATAATGTGATGGGCGTAAGTCTGTTGGCGTAACGGTGTGGGTTTGGATACCACCAGTTTATCACTGACCTTTGGTGTGGCGGACTTGTGTCTGTGGCTGAATAGTGACGGATTGGTGTGTGTGTGTCATAATATGGTGAACGGATATCCGCCGTGGCGGCAGTATGTTGGCGGCAGTCAGCGTGGCGCTAAGTGGGATTTACCGCCAATGTCATAATGAGGGCCTTAATCTTTAAAAAAAATTATCTTGGCTTGTGTATGTTGGATTTACGTTGTTTTTGTCTTGTTTCACTCAGATATATATAGGCTATTTTTCTAAACTGGTGTGGAGTACTAGTACTTTTATAGTGTTTTCACTGGGTTATTGTGTGCGTGTGTGTGTGTGTGTGTGTGTGTGTGTACAAATACTTGTGTTACCTCCTCCTAATAAGCCTGTAGAGCCGGACAGCCCCATATGGTATAACAAAAGGTGCCCTCCTGCCCACAGCCTTTCAAGCGAAGGGGGGAGCTTCCCTTCCCAATCCTGTGTAACAGCGTCTTAGTGTAGATGGATCTATGGAGTATTCAGAGCTGTACAAGTCTAAACCCGGCATGGATCACAATGTGCAGTGGTCCCTGAAACACCTCAGCCCACTAATTGTCATCCCCGAGGTCTGTACTCCACTTGTCACGCAGCACACTATGACTATCAGGAGTGGTGTTTTGAATCTCTTTGTAGGTGAGTGAGACAGCCTTGTACTGCATCGGGTCCAAGAGAAGTCCATCTTTCAGATACGTCGACTCCGCCACTTCCTCTTCCCTGAGCACATGTACCCTGACTCTGTGCAGGGGTGTGGAATTTAATAAAATATCTACTTGTCCATAGGACATGTCCCTTCATAAATCTACTTGTCCTTTAAAAAATATACTTGTCCCTTTGGTGCCATGTAGAGCAGACACACATTATGGCAGCAATCTCATTATGTAAGAGCTCTGATAAAAGCCTCTCTGAATATGCCAGGGCTAATACTATAGTAGGTCTTGAATACTAGCAGCTTCCTTATTTTGCCACCTTTCTGCACACTTGGGCTGGAGGCAGCGGTAATCAAAAGTTCCAGGGTTGGATGCCCTTTTGAGACTGTGGAAACATACTACCTTGCATTGTTTACAAGATCTTCCTTAATCTTTTGCAAAACTGGGAAAGATTGGAAACTTACTCCTAAAAAGGGCAGATGTAAAGCTTCTTCCTGGGTTGGAACAAATTGGTTAAAGGGAAAGTGAACTTCTAAGCTCTCAATATATTGTTGCATGAGCAAATCTACGCATACATATATGCTTGTGCTAAAATGCAGTTCTCAAATATTTTCTAGGAGTACAATTTCCTGGTTTACTTCTATAAATTCATGTGAATTAATGAAATATGTAAATCTGCACTAATGCAAAGGCATATAGCATGGGTGCACTTTTGTGACTGCCTTTAACAGGTGGGCTCCTACTTAGGTCTGGCGGTAACCAAGACAGTTTGTTTTTAATACAATTCTATCTTTCTCTCTATCCATCTATCGACTGGCTTCAGTGCAGGTGATAGCAATTTGCTCTTTCACAAGGAGCATTTTGGCACACAAAGTAGTTCTGTTCGGTGTGCTTTTTGAGACCCAAAAATATTTTTGTTTTTTGCCAATGTTTTTACAATGGTGAGGGCCCAGCAGCTCCCACAACAATAACATTTTTACAAAAGTCATTTTAAAATAAGACACGCTTTGACAAAACCAAAAGACTGACCACCACTTTGGATCTATTGGTTTTGCCAGTGCTTGTTTATTTTCATGTTTCTCATAATCTTGTTGAAAGTGGTTTCACTGATTTTCCATTATGAATATTTTTTGGGAAATACTAGCATGCATCAAAACATTTCTCTGAACGGTGCTTCAACGAAACAGTACCTAAAATTTCACAGTAATTTAGCAAAACATTTTTTTTCCTAGTTGCATTTTTTGTGCAAATTTTATTTTGAAAGCAAAGAATCATCAATCTTGCTTTCAAGCTTCTGTAAATATGTGCATCTAATCTGAGAGCATTCTGGGAGTATTACATGTATCCTTATAGTGTTAAACTTTGCAAACATGTGTTTTTACTGGAACCACTGTCAGGACTGCAGTCTGAGCTTACAACATGTACTTTGAGCCCTCACCCTATTAATATTAGCTTTGCATTAATGAACCTTAAATGCAAGCTCAAACAGCATTAGCATATGGGCTCATATATTACCTCAACTGCAGACAATTATCTTCTCTGCTCCATAAACTAGCAACCAAAGGGTCTGTGTTGCAGGGAGTTGGTCCTACTTGTTACAAGGACAAAATTAACACATGAACTTGTTGTCCTTGACCCCAAACAATTTATCCTGGGTGTTGGGCTGTAAAAAAATTCCACACCTCTGGTATGTCACCTACAGTTATCAGTAGTGCTCCAAGTCCTCACAAGGCTGTACTTGCTTTGTAAATTCTCAAACACCTGAAACTCCAAGAGAGTGTATCCCTTGTTTAGGGTCCAAGATGGTCTATGCCCAGGAGACTTAAACTGAGAGAATCTCTTCCATGTCCCCACTTCTATAAGAAGGCCACTGTCCCACAGGGAGGTCTGCTCCTTCAATCACCCAACCCAGACATTTTCTTGCCTCTGTTCATACCTTAACCACTGTCCGTGTGTGTGTGGGGCGTCTGTCCCTCCGCCCCTCCTATTTAATAGCGCACGATAACACTGTGGTCCAATTGCCCAATAGTATCTGAGTAGATCGGGGGTGGGCAGCCGCTTACTGATATACCTCCCGTTTTGGAGCTTTTGGAGAGCTATTTGGGATCCGCTGCCTTCCCAAAGCAGCAGACAGTCTTCATGAACTTCACTGCAGAAAAACTGCCCCAGGTATCGCAAATGGTGTGTTCTGAAGAGCATATAAAAATTGAGGCTGTGCCATCATCTTATAGAGAGCAGCCTTGCCCATCAAAAACAGAGGTAGGGACCTCCAATGGATAACATTGCAGCGGAAATGGACTAGAAGGTCATAGAGGTTCCTTTTAAAAAATTGTGCACTCCCCCGACTGACATATATACCAAAGTAGGTAAAGTCCTCCATTGCCGGCACCCCATCCCTCAGTGGGAAAATACAAGATTTATCCTGATTCATGGAATACCTGGAGTATCTTGTCAACTGACAGGGCGGGCTGCAAGAGGTACTGTAGTACGTCATCCGTAAACCAAAGAGAAAGCAACCATTACAAGGGGAATGCAAGAAGAATGCACACCAAAAAATGCGGGGAAAAGGAAGGAGAAAACAGTGAAAACGAAATACAAGGATGGAGAAGGCTCTCAAAAAACGGGGGGAACCAAGGAGAAAGCAGTGAAAATGAATGAAAAGAAAGGAGAAGGCACACACAAAAAATGGCAGTAAAAGCATGTAGAGCACAGTAAAAACGAGGGAAAAGCAAGGAGCAGGTACACAAAAAATGGCAGAAAAAAGCAAGGAGAAAGCAGCGAAAATGAGTGAAAAGCAAAGAGAAAGCACACAAAAAATGTGGGAAAAAACAAGGAGAAAGCAGGGAAAATTAGGGAAAAGCAAGAAGAATGCACTAAAAAAACGGGGGTAAAGCAAGGAGAAGACAGAAGCAAGAATGAAGCAGCAGCATAGGAAGAGGTGGGCGTGGGACCTGCTCTTCTACAACTAGATTTCCAACTTTAGGAATCTACCCGAAAGATGCTGGTTGCTCCTTCATTCGATCAGTGGCAGAACATTTGGAAATTTCATCTGAGCATTCAGAGCTCCCTAGACTGTGGGCAAGAGTCCTGTTACATATTCCCAGTTTACACCATGGATGTCCACAGATGGCTGGACGCATTTTGCGATGTGAAACAGTGTCTATGCCCTTTAGATATCACATATGCTTTGTTATACCTGGCGAAACTGCTAGTCATCTCCTGCAATGAGACACTGTTTTTTGCCAAACCCAAAGAAGAGTGATCCTGGCTGGAAAGTCGAGAGGACCACCAACGTGTACCCTCCTCTGAAAACAGGGGAGACTGGCAGACTCAAAAACACTGGCAACCTTCTGCAAGAAACACCAGGAATATACGTGGCAAACCTACCAAGGCACAAGAAACAATGGGCAGAGAAGAGGTATTGACAGCGGTGGAACAATCTTCCTTATCCGGACAAAAGGGCCAAGACTTTGACGGTGATGATGGGACTCTTCATGACAATGCACTGGTGGTGGTGAACCCTTGAAGAGTTGCGGGGTGGCCCGCAGATCACCCCAATGACTGTGGACCTATTTCAGTCTATTCGAGTATCATACATGTCTTTTTCCAATTTCTTCCTGTATCTGTCCGATCTGGTGCATGCTGGTTGGAGGTGGCGGGAGGGGAGGATAGCTGTGGGATGCGTTCAATTTAATGCTAATAATATAGTGCGAGGGTGGATTTCTCCACTGTTATGTTGGCGGGGGCCTAGATTGTGGCCCTTATCACCAAACAGACATTGTAGTAGTTGCTGGACCACTGACAGCACTAAGTGGCTGTGACGGATTGAGGGTATGGCCAGGGTGTGGGGATTCGTCACAATGTTTTATGTTTAGAGTTTTTTTTTTTTCGCTGCTCGGTTCCCCTGCTGCTGTGCCTGATCCCTGACATGTTTAGTGGCATTAGCAGCTCACCACACTCATTTTCTATGGCTTCCGGAGACTAAACCATATTGACTTGGAACGTGCAGGGTATGGGCAATCATAGTAAACACCATAGGATCAATTCATACCTACAGAGACACAATATTCAGTTTGTGTGTCTCCAGCAGACCCTTTTAATGGCTGGGAAACTCATTAGGCTACGTAAACGCTGGCGGGTGTGACACTGGATACTACTTACTCAGCTTATGCCAGGGGGTTCTATTCTGGGTGGCTCTGGGGGTTGCCATTTGCCCGAGACAACAGCGTAATAGACCAGGAGGGTCGCTATGTTACTGCATAGGGTACACTGGATGGTGAGCCTCTCATATTTGTGTTCCTATATGCCGATAATGTAGGACAACCCCTTTTCTTTAGCTCTCTCACACCAGCCCTCCTGTAATAACCAAAGTCACCTTCATTCTGGTACGGGAACTTTAATTGCGTCCCGGACCTGGCGCTAGACAGATCCACTCCCCTGGTTGAAGGGGCGCATTCTCACACCACCATTAGGCAGTTACAACAATGCGCCCATGAAATGCAGGTAGTTGATGTATGGTGATGCTTATTTCCACTTCACCGTGAGTATTCATATTACTCTCCCATGCATGTACTCCCCACCAGCATGGATCTGATCTATGGCAGCAGGGCACTGATGTCTGCTTGTATGAAAGCGGAGTATTTGGCTAGAACACTAGCTTCAGCCGCTAGCACCGGCACACATACTGTTTCAAACTCATGTGGGCAACCAGATTAATCAATATTTTATGGAGAATGAAGGTACTGCAGGAATAAGGGAACTGAATGAGATGCATTTAACTCCTTGGGTGCCCTAGACTTAACAGTTGCGTCCTGGGCAGCACCGCTCAGGTGTCCAGGATGTAACCGATTCGCTTCCCAAGGACATAACCGTTAAATCTAGATGGGGGCCCTCGGGAGAAGCGCTGGTGCTCCCACCGAGGGCCTCGCACCCCCCTCCCCTGGGCAGGGATGGAAGGTGAATCGGTTCCCCTTCCACTCCCACCCCTGACTCCCCCGTAATGTCTGATGTCATTGCACCATTAGGCTGATCTGCCCCTGGGGGGAAGAAACCTCTAGACACCAGGGATAATTGTTTTTTGCTTCTTTTTTTTATACATGTGGAGAGCGACCCCTTAGGCAAGGGTCTCTCCCTTGGGATCAAATTTACTTTTTGGCCATTTCTGCCCCATTTGGGGGCAGGTCGGCCTATTTTTATTAGGCCAATCTGCCCCCAAGCGGGCCAGAAGCCAATTGACACCAGGGAGTTTTGCTTTTGATTTATATTTATACATAAGGGGAGCGGCACCTTGGGCAAGGGCCGCTCCCCAGGGAGGGCAAATTATTTTACAGACATTTCTGCCCCTATTATAATTAGGCCGATCTGCCCCCAAGGGGGGCAGAAACCGCTATATATATATTTTGTTTTTATATATATTTGTGGGGAGCGACCCCTTAGGCAAGGGTTGCTCCCTTGGGGGCAAATTTACTTTAAGGCCATTTCTGACCCCCCTTGGGGGCAGATCGGCCTATTTTTATTAGGCCAATCTGTCCCCAAGGGGGCCAGAAATCACTAGACACCGGGGAGTTTTGCTTTTTATTGATAGTTATACATAAGGGGAGCGGCCTCTTGGGCAAAGGCCGCTCGTCAGGGGGGCAAAATATTTGTAGGCCTTTTCTGCCCCCCCGGGGGCAGATCAGCATATTATAATCAGGTGGATCTGCCCCCGGGGGGCAGAAACCCCTAGACACCAGGGATATATTTTTTTGGTATGTTTACTTTATTTTTTTATATATGGGGAGTGAACCCTTAGGCAAGGGTCGCTCCCCTAGGGGACAAATTGTGTTTAGGCCATTTCTACCCCCCTTGGGGGCAGATCCGCCTATTTTTATTAGGCCAATCTGCCCCAAGAGGGGGCAGAAACCACTAGACTCCAGGTATTTTTTTTGTCAGTTTCACGTGAGGGGGCGATCCCTTAGGCAAGGGTCAATCCCCAGGGGTGGCAAATTTGTTGTAGGCCATTTCTGTCCCCCTTGGTGGCAGATCAGCCTATTGTATTTAGGCCAATCTGCCCCCAGGGGGAGGGCAGAAAGCCCTAGACATCAGGGACTTTTTTTGTTGGTTATTTTAATTTTTTATATGTGGGGATCGACCCCTTAGGCAAGGGTCGCTTCCCTGGTAGGCAAATTGTCTTTAGGCCATTTCTGCCCCCCTTGGGGGCAGATCAGCCTATTTTTATTAGGCCAATCTAACCACTAGACACCAGTCATTTTTATTTTTTTGCGTCAATTTCACGCAAGGGGAGCGACCCCTTAGGCAAGGGTTGTTCCCCTGGGGGGGCACATTTATTTTAGGCCATTTCGGGGCCCCTTGGGGGCAGATCAGACTATTTTTATTAGCCCAATCGAAACCACTAGGCCCCAGGGACTTTTTGTTGCGCCAATTTCACACAAGGGGAGCGACCCCTTAGGCAATGGTCGCTCCCCTGGGGGGGTGCAAATTTATTTTAAGCCATTTCGGCTCCCCTCAGGGGCAGATCGGCCTATTTCTATTAGGCCGATCTGACCCGTGGAGGGTGGGGGGCAAAAACCACTTAGGCACCAGGGACTGGTGTGTGTGTATGTGTGTGTTTTGTTTGTGGATGGCAGCCCCTTGGGCAAGGGTCGCTCCCCATGCGGACACATTACTGTTGGCCATAACTGTCCTCCTTGGGGACAGATCGGCCTATTTTTGGAAGGCCCATATGCCTCTAAGGGAGGCAGAAAGCCCACCAAAGACCAGGGAAGATTTATTTTTCAAATTAAGAGGGTGGGGGTATGGACATACCCCCACCCCAAATAAATGGGGCCAAAGTTGTTCTGCTCACCAGTGGGCAGATGGGGCGTTTACCCCCGATCCACACCCCGGGTGGGCAGAAAGTCTACTAGATGCCAGGGAATAAAAATAAATAAAACATATTGTGGAGTTGTGGCTACCAACCAGTATAGGCCTGGTTAAGCCCCCTCCCCAACTGAAGGGGGTAACAGTCTTACAGCTCTCCCCCGCACACTAAAACATCTTATCCCACGGCAAGCAAGAGGACATTTGATTATTTTGGGTTCTGGTTTTTTATTTGGGCCATGAGAGCTTGGCTACCTCTAAAAATCGTCCCATTTTGAATCGTGAAGGCTGCACTTTTTGGACTTTGAGATGTTCCCATTTAGAAAAAATCACAGGACCTAGACACATCTGAAAATTTAACATCTGGGTGATTTCAGGGTGGTGTGCTTCACATGCACCCGCACCATTTTCTTACCCAAAATGCCTTGAAAACCTCTAACTTTGCTAGAAATCACACATTTTGCCCACATTTTTGTGATGGAACCTTCCCGAATCCACAGGAATACACAAAATTCCTACCACGCGGCATTGTCTCATCTATACCGATAAAAATTGTGCCGCACTTGTCAGCTTAAAAATGTTTTTTTTCAAACTGCTCCAACTCAATTTCGATATGTTTTTGGCTCTTCCCTGTCACAGGCACTTGGCCCACCTATACAAGTGAGGTATCATTTCTACCGGGAGACTGAGGGGAACGTTGGGTGGTAGGAGATTTGTTTGACTGAGGTTTGCAAAGGATTCTGGGTAACAGAACCTGGTGAGAGCCCCACAAGTCACCCCATCTTGGATTCCCCTAGGTGTCTAGTGTTCAAAAATGTGTATGTTTGGTAGGTTTCCCTAGGTGCCGGCTGAGCTAGAGGCCAAAATCCACAGTTAGGCACTTTGCAAAGAACAGGCCTGTTTTCTTTGGGAGAATGTGATGTGTCCACGTTGTGTTTTGGGGCAATTCCTGTTGCGGGCGCTAGGCCTACTCACACAAGTGAGGTACCACTTTTATCTGAAGACTTGGGGGAACGCTGGGTGGAAGGAAATTTGTGGCTCCTCCCAGATTGCAGAACTTTCTGTCAACGAGTGTGACGAAAAAGAGTTTTTTTGGCCCAATTCTGAGGTTTGCAAAGAATTCTGGGTAACAGAACCTGGTGAGAGCTCTACAAGTCAACCCATCTTAGATTCCCCTAGGTGTCTAGTTTTAAAAAACGTGCAGGTTTGGTAGGTTTCCCTAGGTGCCGGCTGAGCTAGAGGCGAAAATCCACAGCTTGGCACTTTGTAAAAAACAGCTTGGTTTTCTTTGGGAAGATGTGATTTGTCCATGTTGTGTTTTGGGCATTTCCTGTCACGGGCCCTAGGCCTTGCCACCCAAGTGAGGTACCATTTCTTTCAGCAGACTTGGGGGAACGCTGGGTGGGAGGAAATTTGTGGCTCCTCTCAAATTCCAGAAATTTCTGTCACCGAAATGTGAGGAAAAAGTGTTTTTTGGCCAAATTTTGTGGTTTGCAAAGGATTCTGGGTTACAGAACCTGGTGAAAGCCCCACAAGTCACCCCGTGCTGGATTTCCCTAGGTGTGTAGTTTTCAGAAATGCACAGGTTTGGTAGGTTTCCCAAGGTGCCGGCTGAACTAGAGGCAAAAATACACAGCTTGGCATTTTGCAAAAAACAGCTCAGTTTTCTTTGGGAAAATGTGATATGTCCATGTTGTGTTTTGGGGCATTTCCTGTCACAGGCGCTAGGCCTACCCACACAAGTGAGGTACCATTTTTATCTGGAGACTTAGAGGAACACTGGGTGGAAGGAAATTTGTGGCTCCTCTCAGATTCCAGAACTTTCTGTCACCAAAATGTAAGGAAAAAGTGTTTTCTTTGGCCAACTTTTGAGGTTTGCAAAGGATTCTGGGTAACAGAAGCTGGTGAGATCCCCGCAAGCCACCGCTTCTTGGATTCCCCTAGGTGTCTAGTTTTAAAAAACGTGCAGGTTTGGTAGGTTTCCCTAGGTGCTGGCTGAGCTAGAGGCCAAATTCCACAGCTATGCCCTTTGCAAAAAACAGGTCTGTTTTCTTTGGGAGAATGTGATGTGCCTACATTGTGTTTTGGGGCGTTTCCTGTTGCGGGCGCTAGGCCTACCCACACAAGTGAGGTACCATTTTTATCGGGAGACTTTGGGGAACACTGGGTGGAAGGGAATTTGTGGCTCCTCTCAGATTCCAGAACTTTCTGTCACCAAAATGTGAGGAAAAAGTGTTTTCTTTGGCCAACTTTTGAGGTTTGCAAAGGATTCTGGGTAACAGAACCTAGTAAGATCCCCACAAGCCACACCTTCTTGGATTCCCCTTGGTGTCTAGTTTTAAAACATGCAAAGGTTTGGTAGGTTTTCCTAGGTCCCGGCTGAGCTAGAGGCCAAAATCCACAGCTAGGCACTTTCCAAAAAACACAACAGTTTTCTTTGGGAAAATGTGATGTGTCCATGTTGCGTTTCCTGTCATGGGCATTAGGCCTAACCACGCAAGTGAGGTACCATTTGTATTGGGAGACTTAGGGAAACACAGAATAGCAGAACAAAAGTTATTGCCCCTTGTGTTTCTCTACATTTTGTCCTTCCAAATGTAAGACAGTGTGTAAAAAAGACGTCTATTTGAGAAATGCCCTGTAATTCACATGCTAGTATGGGGACCCCAGAATTCAAAGATGTGCATATAACCACTGCTTCTCAACACCTTATCTTGTGCCCATTCTGGAAATACAAAGGTTTTTCACTCTTTATATTTCACCAAATGAATTGCTGTACGTATACCCGGTATAGAGTGAATACCCATTGCAAGGTGCACCTCATTTATTGGCTCTGGGTACCTAGGGTTCTTGATGAACCTACAAGCCCTATATATCCCTGCAACCAAAAGAGTCTAGCAGACATAATGTTATATTGCTTTCAAGACTCTGACATCGCAGGAAAAAGTTACAGAGTGAAACGTGGAGAAAAATGGCTGTTTTTTTACCTCAATTTCAATATGTTTTTATTTCAGCTGTAATTTTCCTTAGAAAAACCTTGTAGGATGTACACAAATAACCCCTTGCTGAAGTCAGAATTCTGTCTACTTTTCAGAAATGTTTAGCGTTCTGGGATCCAGCACTGGTTTTACACCCATTTCTGTCACTAACTTGAAGGAGGTTGAAAGCACAAAAAAAAGTAAAAATGGGGTATGTCCCAGTAAAATGCCAAAACTGTGTTGAAAAATTGGGTTTTCTGATTCAAGTCTGCCTGTTCCTGAAAGCTGGGAAGATGGCGATTTTAGCACTGCAAACCCTTTGTGGATGCCATTTTCAGAGAAAAAAACACAAGCCTTCTTCTGCAGCCCTTTTTTCCCATTTTTTGTTTTTTTAAACGAGGTTTTCGCTGTATTTTGGCTAATTTCTTGGTCTCCTTCAGGGGAACCCACAAACCCTAGGTACCTCTAGAATCCCTAGGATACTGGGAAAAAGGATGTAAATTTGGTGTGGGTAGCTTATGTGGACAAAAAGTTATGAGGGCCTAAGCGCGAACTGCCCCAAATAGCAAAAAAAAGGCCTGCCACCTGACAGGGAAAAGGCTGGGCAGCGAAGGGGTTAATGTGATACTGTGGGGGTAGTCTATGTCCACACAGTTTGGTAAGAGGCGTTGGCTCCAAATGGAGATACTTGATATACAGGGGTGACTGCAGGCTACTAAACAGGACTGGGTAACAGACCCAGAGAGGATCCACAAATTGGAACACATCTGATCCAATTACAGGGAGGCTGCCCAGTGCATAACTGCTTTTGATTATAGAGATTACTAAGCATCAGCATGACCTAGGAGACAAAGCAAGCTGCTTATTGGCCTGGCTGCTAAACTCTGATTGCCCCTCTAACGTTATAGGTCCTATTCGCACACCCAGAGGGAGTGCAGTGAATTCCTAACTGGCCATTAATATGGAGTTGGAAACGTATTACAGGACGCTTTACTGAGCATCTTTCAGCGTACACCTGGATGCGATTACTGCATACCGATGCCCCCTTGACATGTCCCCTCTTAATCCATTGTGGAGACAGGAACTATATGAATACCTGATGCTAGACGATGTCAAACTGACCATCAAACAGATAGCTAGGGGCAAAACGTCCGGTACTGATGGGCTACCTATAGAGTTTTACTGCACATTCTAAGCATTCCTTGCTCCATGACTTTTGGATGTGTATGGAAAAGCCAGGGATTGGTGCAGACTACCAAACAGCATGTGGGAAGTCTTAATAACAGTACTCCCAAAACCTGGAAGGGATCTATTGGAGGAGGCATTCTGTCACCCCCTCTCCTTTTTAACCTTGACTACAAGGTGCTGGCGAATAGACTAACCCCAATGATGCATACAGTGATTCATTTGTATCAGAATGGGGCCATACCGTGCAGGAACACATTTTTGAACCTTCACCAGTTATTTGGTGTCATAGACTGGGCATGTTGAGGGGAAACACCTGAGCCTTTAAGCCATCCCCACTAGGGGATAGCCCCATACTTTGGAAGTATCACACCTTCAAATACTTGGGAGTACAAATATATCACTCAGAACATGACCTTGTGGAGGGAAATACGGGGAAGGCCTTGACTTCGATTCAAGAGTTGCTGCCCTTTTGGATGCAGTTACCCCTATCATCCATGTGGAGAGTGTCCATTGCCAAAATGCTAGTCCTTCTCGACTACTTTATTTTTTTGTGGCACTCCCAGTGATATTAAAAAAACATTCTTCCTAGACCTGCAGCGCCTGTTGGCATCACTGATCTGGGTTAATAAAAGGCATAGAAGGAAATTGGGCACCCTAAATGCTATATTGGAGAAGGGGAAGTTAGGTGCCTCCTAATTATGAGCTTTACTACACTGCAGCTCAACTTTGGTGGCTGCTTCAATGGCTGCTGGACACCTCCAATCAGAAAGTCACTAGCTGGGTTCTGATTTCGGAGGCATTCCATTATTGGAGTGGTTTCTAGACTCCCCCCCCATATTGTGTTTTCCCCAGTGCTTTATTGAAGGAGGCAACATGGTGCTAGAATACATATACCGCTGTAAAAGGGTGATGGGTTATGCACCTAGCCTCCCTTTCTGGGCACTCTCACAGTGCAGATGGCTGAGAGAGATTTATCAAGTGGGAGCCTGGTCTACAGCTGGATTCAGGACTTGGGGAGACATAATAGTAGAGGACAGACTTTGTACCTTTGTGGACCTGATGGAGCAGGGCACGCTAGACCAAGGTCAGTTTTTCCTATACTCTGCATTAAGGGAGTAGCAGGGACATTATGGAATTTCGACAGGAGCCCTGTACAGGTGGCTGCCCCATTAGAATTGATGAAAACATTAAAGGGGCCAGGAAAGGTTTTTTCACACATTTATGGAATCCTGCTGGGCGATGGTGTGGATATTACCTTCCCAGATCTTAAGCGCTGGTGGTAGTAAAAAGTATCTGTAGAACTGCAGGATACTGCATGGCGGAGATGCTTGGATCTGTTAGAACAAGTACAGGAAATGCACGATTAAGGTTTACACAATTTAATTATTTGCATCACACATACCTTTCCCTGACAGAATAGCAAAAATGTACCCAGATGCTAGGACAACATACCGGAGATGTTCGCAGGTTGCTGCAGATTTTGTTGATATGGTGTGGCTTTCCCCTGTGATTGTGGTCTATTGGCTAATGGTAACCTCGTGTATCTCAGATGTCACTGCCTCAATATTACCACGTGACCCTGTGATATGCCTTCTTCATTTCGGGGTACTGACGAAACGAACGAAACAATTCCAAGCTCTATCACTGGTATTAGCAAAAAGATATAGGCCCTCATTCGGACCTTGGCGGGCGGCGGAGGCCGCCCGCCAAAGTCCCGCCGTCAAAATACCGTACCGCGGTCGCAAGACCGCGGCGGGTATTTTGACTTTTCCCCTGGGCTGACGGGCGGCCGCCGAAAGGCCGCCCGCCAGCCCAGGGGAAAACGACCTTCCCACCATGAAGCCGGCTCGTAATCGAGCCGGCGGAGTGGGAAGGTGCGACGGGTGCTACTGCACCCGTCGCGTATTTCACTGTCTGCTATGCAGACAGTGAAATACTAGCGGGGCCCTCTCACGGGGGCCCCTGCAGTGCCCATGCCATTGGCATGGGCACTGCAGGGGCCCCCAGGGGCCCCGTGACACCCCCTACCGCCATCCTGTTCCTGGCGGGCGAACCGCCAGGAACAGGATGGCGGTAGGGGGTGTCAGAATCCCCCATGGCGGCGCAGCGAGCTGCGCCGCCATGGGGGATTCAAATGGACCGCCGGTTTTCCATTTCTGACCGCGGCCAAAGCGCCGCGGTCAGAATGCTCCCGCCCCCGTTGGCCCTGGCGGTGCAACACCGCCAGGGTCATAATGAGGGCCATATTGCCATATCTTGGATGGCAACTACTGTTCCCCTGGTTACTGCATGGTAGAAAGATATGATCCGTTGGGCATCTGCAAAGCTCTCTGTTCAAATGGATGCCAGAGCTTGAGGTGGGAGGTGTAACCTTATGGAACATTGGAATGATAATCTGTCCAGGCTTATTGCTATGCTTACCGCTCCTGAGCAGATTGATGAGGCCCAGCCATAATATCCAACATCGCAGCACTTTAGGTGGTGTAACCTGCCTCTATTTTTATTCTGGAATTGGGGACCGGGAAAGGGATGCGGGGAGATGAGCTTAAGTGATTGTATTTTCTGATCATTGTTTTCTCCTTATTTTGACACATGATTTTGATGATCATTGTTATTATGGAATTGTGTTAGTTCTTCCATTGATATGTGTATGTATTGTTGCACAGGGCACCTGACCCACACAACAGTACTGTAATATCCTGATGTAAACTGTATATGCCACGAGAAAAATGTATACAAATATATGAAAAAAATAACTATGGCCATGTTCAGCAAATCTTAAAACTATGGGCCTGATTTAGATCTTGGCAGAATGGGTCCTACTGGCGTTTTTCCATCAGATAATCCATTCATGGACTAGGCGGTCCGCCAGCTCCATTCAGATGCTAGCGGGCCCACAGATGACAGTCTGTCGGCAAACTGCTGTCACTGAAGAATTTCTCACCCATGTTGATGGCATCACAGGCAAAAGTGGTGGGACCATAGCAACTTTTGCCACCGGGCCAATCGAGATATACCTCCCCGCCGACATAACTGTGGCGGCTAACCTCCACACCTGAGTTGGTGCAATTAAAGTCATATAAGCTTGAGATTTACCTTTTTTGTACTTTTCCACTTTCTTGCCGCCATGAACCCAATCATACAAGTCCTACCGTTGCTGCTGCTTCTGGACCACGACGAAAACCAAACCCGTCATTGCTGGTATCGAAGGTAAGTGACTGTTTTACCTGTTACAATTGGAATTGTCAGTGTACATTGGCTCTGGACTTGTGCATGTTTACAAAATGTACAAGTTACTTACCTTTGGTAACGCTATATCTGGTAGGGACATATTCTAGTTGCAGATTCCTTACCTTTGAATTCCCCCAGGCGTCAGTCTAGATCCGGAGATTTTTCTTTGAGCAGTACCTCTGCGCACCGTCAGGTCGTGTTGGTCGACTTCGCAGGTGTCGTTGGCGTTGTGTTCGCCGTGATGACGTCGCAGTCGTAAATAGGTGCCACTCCGGCGTGCTGACGTCAGTTTCTTTTCACGACTTTCCACACCAGTAACGAGGAGCCATGAAGAACACTGAGTGGTGAGCCAATACTAGGGCCCTTAAAGGGAAGTGGCTGTCCCTAGAAATCAGTTTGCAGGGCTGGGAGGATGGGCGGGCGGTAAGGAATCTGCAACTAGAATATGTCTCTACCAGATATATTGTTACCGAAGGTAAATAACTTGTACATATAATAGAGACTTCTAGTTGCAGATTCCTTACCTTCGAACAGATACCCGAGCAATATCATCCCCGGTGGAGGGCGGTGAACCAAGATCACACCAAGAAGTCCTGCAGGACCGAACGGCCAAAATAGCCATCCCTATGGACCTGACTGTCCAGGCAGTAGTGTTTGGTAAAGTGTGCAGAGATGCCCACATTGCTGCCTGACAGATGTCCAGAACTGGAACGCCCCGTGCTAGCGCTGTGGTAGCAGCAGTAGCTCTAGTCGAGTGAGCACGCAAACCTTCAGGAGGTTGCTTCTTAGCCAGAGCATAGCACATTTTGATGCATAAGAGCACCCGTCGTGAAATGGTCCTCTTCTGCACAGGCTTCCCCGTCTTTGCATCCACATATCCCACAAAGAGTTGATCGTCCACCCGGAAGTCTTTGGTACGATCAAGGTAGAACGCCCATGCTCTTTTTGGGTCCAGATGGAGGAGTGAGGGATGTGGGGGTAAGGTAGGCAAGGTGTAGGGAAATGGCTCCCTGTTGCAGTTACCCCCCACATTTTGCCTGATATTGATGCTGACTTGACTGAGAAGTGTGCTGGGACCCTGCTAACCAGGCCCCAGCACCAGTGTTCTTTCACAAAAATGTACCATTCTTTCCACAATTGGCACACCCCTGGCACACAGATAAGTCCCTTGTAAAAGGTACCAGTGGTACCAAGGGCCCTGTGACCAGGAAAGGTCCCTAACGGCTGCAGCATATGTTGTGCCACCCTAAGGGACCCCTCACCTAACACATGCACACTGCGATTGAAGATTGTGTGTGTTGGTGGGGAGAAAAAGGCAAAGTCGACATGGCATCCCCCTCAGGATGCCATGCCCACAAAATACTGCCTGTGGCATAGGTAAGTCACCCCTCTAGCAGGCCTTACAGCCCTGAGGCAGGGTGCACCATACCACAGGTGAGGGCATAGCTGCATTAGCAATATTCCCCTACAGTGTCTAAGTCTATTCTCAGACATTGTAAGTACAGTGTGGCCATATTAAGTATATGGTCTGAGAGTTTGTCAAAACAAACTCCACTGCTCCATAATGGCTACACTGAATACTGGGAAGTTTGGTATCAAACTTCTCAGAATAATAAACCCACACTGATGCCAGTGTTGGATTTATTAAAAAATGCACACTGAGGGTATCTTAGAGATGCCCCCTGTATTTTACCCAATCCTTCAGTGCAGGGCTGACTGGGCTGTGCCAACCTGCTGCTGAGAGACGAGTTTCTGACCCCCTGGGGTGAGGGCCTTTGTGCCCTCTGAGGTCAGAAACAAAGCCTGCTCTGGGTGGCGGTGCTTCACACCTCCCCCCTGCAGGAACTGTAACACGAAGCAGTGAGCCGCAAAGGCGCAGGCTTCGTGTTACAATGCCTTAGGGCACTCCAGCTAGTGAAGATGCCTGCCCCCTGGACACACCCCCCACTTTTGGCGGCAAGTCCAGGGGAGATAATGAGAAAAACAAGGAGGAGTCACCCACCAGTCAGGACAGCCCCTAAGGTGTCATGAGCTGAGGTGACCCCCACCTTTAGAAATCCTCCATTTTGATTTTGGAGGATTCTCCCAATAGGATTAGGGATGTGCTCCCCTCCCCTCAGGGAGGAGGCACAAAGAGGGTGTAGCCACCCTCCAGGACAGTAACCATTGGCTACTGCCCTCCTGACTTAAACACCCCCCTAAATTTAGTATTTAGGGACACCCAAGAACGAAGGAAATCAGATTCCTGCAACCTGAAGAAACAAGAAGGACTGCTGACCTACAAGCCTGCAGAGAAGACGGAAGACAACAACTGCTTTGGCTCCAGCCCTACCGGCCTGTCTCCTGATCCGAAAACCTGTAACCAGCGATGCATCCGACAGGGACCAGTGACCTCTGAAGCCTCAGAGGACTGCCCTCGACTAAAGGACCAAGAAACTCCAGTGAGCAGCGGCCCTACTCAAAACCAGCGACTTCTTTGCAACAAAGAAGCAACTTTCAAAGACTTGAGACTTCACACTCTGCACCTGACACCCCCGGCTCGAGATCCAGAAAACAAACACCACAGGGAGGACTCCTCGGTGACTGTGAGCCTGTGAGTAGCCTGAGATGACCCCCCTGAGCCCCCACAGCCATGCCTGCAGAGAGAACCCAGAGGCTCCCCCTGACCGCGACTGCCTGTAACAATGGACCCGCCGCCTGGAACCAGCACTGCACCCGCAGACCCCAGGACCTGAAGGAACCAAACCTCAGCGCAGGAGTGACCCCCAGGCGACCCTCTGCCTTGCCCAGGTGGTGGCTGTCCCGAGAAGCACCCCCTGTGCCTGCCTGCACCGCTAGAGTGACCCCCAGGTCCTTCCATTGATTCCTATCTGAAACCCGACGCCTGCTTTGCACCATGCACCCAGCCACCCCTGTGCCATTGAGGGTGTGTTTTGTGTGCCTACTTGTGTCACCCCCAGTGCTCTACAAACACCCCTTGGTCTTCCCCCGAGGACGCGGGTACTTACCTGCTGGCAGACTGGAACCGGAGCACCCCTGTTCTCCGTAGGTGCCTATGTGTTTTGGGCACCTCTTTGACCTCTGCACCTGACTGGCCCTGAGCTGCTGGTGTGGTAACTTTGGGGTTGCCTTGAATCCCCAACAGTGGGCTGCCTATGCCCAGGAACTGAGACTTCTAAGTGTCTTACTTACCTCACAAACTAATCTTTACTTACCTCCCCCAGGAACTGTTGATTTTTGCAGTGTCTACTTTTAAAATAGCTTATTGTCATTTTAACAAAGACTTTATATGATATTGCTTTTATTCAAAGTTCCTAATTTACCTGTGTGAAGTACCTTGCATTTCATGTGTTTACTTCAAATCTTGAACCTGTGGTTCTTAAAATAAACTAAGAAAATATATTTTTTTCTATATAAAAACCTATTGGCCTGGAGTAAGTCTTTGAGTGTGTGTTCCTCATTTATTGCCTGTGTGTGTACAACAAATGCTTAACACTACCCTCTGATAAGCCTACTGCTCGACCACACTATCACAAAATAGAGCATTAGAATTATCTAATTTTGCCACTACCTTACCTCTAAGGGGAACCCTTGGACTCTGTGCACACTATTTCTTACTTTGAAATAGTATATACAGAGTCAAGTACCTACACAAGGTGATGGACTGCCCGACATGGAAGGGTCTCACTACTTTAGGTAGGAAAGAAGCCTTTGTGCGAAGTACCACTTTGTCAGGATGTATTGCCAGAAAAGGTGGTTTAGATGAAAGAGCCTGGAGCTCACTTACTCCAGGAGAGGTGATGGCAACTAAAGAGACAGTCTTGATGGTTAAGAGCCGTAAAGGGCAGTTGTGAAGTGGCTTGAACGGGGCATACATAAGGTATTTTAATAGTAGGTTTAGATCCCATTGTGGCATGATGAAAGGGATAGGTGGAAAAAGATGCAAGAAACCTCCCAACAATGGGAGATTTAAATAAAGAAGGCTGATCTGGTAACCTCAAGAAAGCAGAGATAGCAGAAAGATATCCCTTAATGGTACCCAGAGTGGAGCCCTGTTGGGCAAGGCAAAGAATAAAGATAAGGACCTGAGAAAGGGGAGCAGATAGAGGATCGACAGATTTATCGATGCACCATGCCACACATTTCTTCCAACAACAGGCATATAGGGTTTTGGTTGAGGGACGCCGGGCTGCCAAGATAACGTTACAGACTTCGGGTGGCAGGTCAAAAGACGTCAGCTGTCGCGGCTCAATCTCCACCCAAGGAGGCGGAGGGTGGACAGGTTTGGGTGGATGACCCTCCCCTGCTGCTGTGACAGAAGATCCTCCCGAAGATGCAGTCTGATCGGAGGAGCAATGGTCATGGTCAGCAGCTCAGGATACCAGAATCTTTGTGCCCAATCTGGAGCCACCAGGATTACTTGGGCCCAATCTTGCCTGACCTTCTTCAGAACTCTGGGCAGAAGTGGTATGGGCGGAAAGGCGTACAGGAGGCCTGAATTCCACTTGTGACGAAAAGCGTTTTGCCGAGCGAGTGCCGTCTTGGAAACCCCAACGCGCAAAACAGCTGTCATTGCGCGCTCTCTACAGAGGCGAACAAGTCTAACCATGGTTCTCCCCACTGAAGGAAGAGACCTTGAGCCACCTCCGGATAGAGATGCCATTTGTGATCGACCACGAATCGTGGCTGAGTTTGTCTGCCCTGGCGTTCAGGGAGCCCGGCAGGTGTTGAACCACCAGGGAAATGCCCTGATGTTCCAGGCAAGTCCAGAGGTGAAGAGCCTCTTGACAAAGGGTCCATGACCCCACTCCGCCTTGATTGTTGCAGTACCACATGGCGGTGGTGTTGTCTGTGAACACCTGCACTGCTTTCCCTTTGAGAGATGGAAGAAATGCTTTTAATGCTATTCAAATCGCTCGGAGCTCCAGAAGATTGATATGGAGACCAGTTTCCGCCAGAGACCAGAAGCCTCTGATCTCCACCTCTCCCATGTGGCCACCCCATCCCAGGAGTGACGCATCTGTCACTACTGTAAGATCTGGTTGAGGAAAGGAGAGGGATCTGCCTTTGACCCAATCCTGATTCATTAACTACCACTGTAGGACTCTCGCAGTTCCTTCTGAGATCTGGACCTTGTCGGAGAGATTCCCCTGATGCTGCGCCCACTGGAACTTCAGGTCCCACTGCAGAGCCCACATATGCCATCTGGCCTTTTGAACTATCAGGATGCTGGAGGCCATGAGGCCCAGCAGCCTCAGAGTCATTCTCACCGAAATCCAGGATAGAGGCTGAAACATCGGTATCACAGCCCGAATACCCTGGACTCGCTTTTCGGGAGGATACGCCCAAAACTGCACTGTATCCAGAACAGCTCTGATGAAAGGGAGCGTCTGAGAAGGAGTTAGGTGTGACTTCAGCATGTTGATAGTGAACCCGAGCGAATGCAAAAGGTTCGCCATAGTCTGGAGGTGGGAGATGACTCTTTGGAGCGAGTTTGCCTTCAACAGCCAATCGTTGAGGTAGGGGAAGACTGGGGAAGACCCCTAACCTGCGCCGATGAGCTTCCACCACTGCCATCACTATTGTGAACACCCAAGGGGCACTGGTAAGGCCAAAAGGGAGCATGGTAAACCGAAAGTGCTTGTGGCCTACCACAAATCGTAGGTAACATCTGTGGGCCGACAAGACGGGAATGTGGAAGTGTGCATTTTGCATGTCCAACGCTACCATCCAGTCTCTGTGATCCAGGGCAGATAGTACCTGAGCCAATGTCAACATTTTGAACTTCTCCTTTTTGAGGAAGAGGTTGAGGGACCCAAGATCCAATATAGGACGAAGACCCTTGTCCTTTTTCGGCACCAGAAAGTAGCGGGAATAGCAACCAACTTCTGGCAACGGAACCCTCTCTATAGCTCCTTTGGCCAAAAGGGCTTGGACTTCCTCGCGGAGAAGCGCCATATGATCCTTTGATATGCGATTCTATGAAGACGGTGCGGCTGGAGGATGTGTCGCGAAGGGGAGGGAGTATCCCGCTTCGGACAATCTGTAGAACCCACCTGTCTGAGGTAATGGATTGCCATTGGGAGGGGTGATGGTGACTCCTGCCACCAACTGGTTCGTGGTGTACCCGCGGACTAGGAAGGTTTGGAGGCTGAGGAGGGGACGGGCTTGGACTGGGTGACCCGCTGGCTCCCTGATCCCCTGGGGCATGGGATCCCGCATTCGCAGTTGCGCAGGGGCTGTACAGCATGCGCAGGTTGATGGCCGGGGGAAAGGAAGCAGCTGGGTGCCCCTTCGGTAGCCACGAAGGGGGTGAAAGTCAGACTGCTGGGGTCTAGGAGCAGGCGTGAGGCCAAGGGACCGGGCCGTGGCTCGGGAATCCTTGAAGCACTCGAGCGTTGAGTCCGCCTTGTCTCCAAAGAGACGTGTGCCATCAAAGAGCATGTACATCAGAGACTGCTGGACATCCCCTGAGAAGCCATAAGTTCGAAGCCAGGCGTGGCGTCTCAATTCCACCGTCGATGCAACCAATCTGTCGTCCGTATCTAGTCCACAACAAATCATGAATTTTGCTGCATCCCTCCCATCTGTCACGGCTTGGGAAAGGACAGTCCGTGCCTAATCCGGAACTCTAGGCAGCACAGGGGAGGTGTCTAGACCACTGGCATCACCCAACTCCTGCACCCAGTCCATTTGGGGGGTCTAGCTGGTATTCTAAAGGGTCCAGCGTCCCCTCCAAACTCTCCCCGTAGCCATACCCATAAGCATAGGGGTCTGGATCAACCCTGGGCCCAGGAGAGCCCATAGAGAATGGAATCAGCGTTGAGCGATGTCGTTCTGGCTCCGGGTCGTCAGTTATGAGAATGGGATTGGCGTCGATTGTGGGCCCAACTGACATCAGGAGTGTCAACGTCTGACCCGACGCCGGGGAAGGTTGCTGTGGCACGACCGGCGTCAGGACGTATTCGAGATTGAATCTGGAGAAGCCCTCCGGAGCTGAGGCCGAAGCTGATGACTTCGAACCTGAGGGGGCCCCCACCAATTCACCTGTGCCCGAGATCGCCAAAGTTGGGTCAGTCTGCCCAAAAATGAGGCGCATTGCCTCATAAAACTCTCTGAGCTGGGCCGGAGTGGCTCCGGCTCCTGGGAAGTCAGCAAGCGCGGAGCGGACCCAGATGGAGGCTCCGAAGACGGAGGCTTAGAGCATCAACGCTCTTCCCGCACCGCATCATCCGAGCGACGGGGTGGGGTGAAAGAACGGTTGTCCTTCTTTGACTTCTTTTTTTTATGACCCGAATGTCCCGATGACTTTGAGGACAAAGAACAGAGGTGACTCCGCAGCTGATCTCGAGACCTTCCTCTCGAACACAGTGAGCGCCGCGGAGTCAAGTGTCGGGATGCCATAAACTTAAGGGACCACTCCTTCAAAGCTCTCGGGTTCATGGCCTGACACTCGGAGCACGAATTTGCTTTGTGATCGTGCCCCAGGCACCAAAGACACACGAGGTGCAGATCCGTCACCTACATCATTCGGTGACAGGAGTCGCATGGCTTGAAACCGGTCTTGCAGGACATCCCTCGACGCATCCACGACCTCGTCAAAAAGAATTCAGCAAAAATGTCGCAGTAGTCTAAAAATGACTTAGGTAGCTCTCTCCAGATCTGCGGGTAGGCTGGCGCAAAAAAGAAAAGAACTGAGGTCAGCACGCTGGGGTGCCGCCTTTATACGACCTTGACGTCATCACGGCAAACACGATGTCAACGACGCCCGCGGAGTCAACTGACGCCACCTGACGGTGCGCAGAGGTACTGCTCGATGAAAAATCTCCGGATCCTGACTGACGCCTGGGGGAATTCAAAGGTAAGGAATCTGCAACTAGAAGTCTCTATCAGATATTTGCAAGCCATAGTGCAATAATGTATCATGCATAAGTGTGTAATGTGGTAGTTAAAGAAACACACCTCAATATTTAATTTTCCTCTACCAATTAGGTCCTAACTGCCGTCGTGCCAATGGGCACCTAGACAAAAAGTCACATTAATCCCTAATTCAAATAGTGTCCATACAGGTATGTATAATCATTTTCCCTAAACTACCAAATTAGATACATAAACATTACACATTATTGTAACTACATAAATCCAATACAACATAGTAATTGCACTACACAATGCAACAAATGGGTTTACCCAAAATGTACATCTAATGTCACCTCTAAACTTAAAACATGTCATAGATGTATCAATGTCACAATTCCCCCATCCAGTGCATTTTTTGTATCTCATTAGATTTAATCTAACTCAAAAGTGTTTTTTTCATGTGTAATACATATGTTTTTATTATTAATACTTATCAATCTTAAATAAACACACCTGCATTTAAAAGTTACAAATATATAAACATGTAAAATGTTGGTGTGTGTCCGTTATCATGATGAAAGCTTGCACAAAAATTAACATGTCCATAGCAAATGTTCATCACTATTGTATGCACTAAACAAATATGTCAAAAATGAAACTTTTTTTGTCACTGTCATAAATGAATTAAGTTAATGTAACTCACATATGCATTAATAACATTGTCATCAATCAATTAGTAGTAATTTAAAAATGTCATGGCAAAATATTTGAAAATAAATGAGAATTTATTAAACAAGAGATACTTCTCGCAGGATCAGAAAATAACTAAAACATGTTATGAATAGTCCATTCAAAATGTTGGTACACAATTTGGGCTTCTGGCCCAGAACTTGCCTGCTAATGCCACTGCCAAGGACAACATCCTCATTAAAGGGCATCTAGTGGGTAGAGCAGGCACTTCAAAGATCTTTCTTGGGAGGGGTGCATTTAATTTTATTTGGGGTCAAGAACAGGTAATCAGTAAAGGCAGGTGGAGGACAAGAGGTAGAAGGGGTGGCAGAGGGTGGGATTTAGGAGGTAGAGGGAGCTGTAGTGGCTGTTGTGTGTATGTCTGTTTTGCAAGTGCATGTGAGTCTGGTCTATATGGTATAGGTTTGAGTGTGTATGTCTTGGAAGGTGGGTGTGTGTCTGTATATTTGTGGTTTGTCGGTGTAGTGTATTCAGGTCATTTTGAGTATGTGCATCTGGTGGGTGTTGTTTTGTGTACATATGTGTGTGTGTGTGTGACTGTGTGTTTGGATGAATGTGATATAGAGGTAGATGTGGTTGTGATGCTGATGGGTGTGCTGGCGGTTGTGGATGTGGTGGTTGTGCATGTGTCTGTGGTGGTGAGTGTTGTGGTTGTGTCTGTGATAGTGGGTGTTGTGGGTGCTGCGTTTCTCTGTTGGAGTAGGTGCGTGCAAGGAAGTGAGTGTACTTTGGATTGGCATGGGAGGTGGGATTTCTGATGAGGATTGGATAGAGGTAGGGGCACAAGGTTGGCCGGTTGGAGGGCTTAGGTCAGTGCAGAGGCTATCTTCACAAGGGATCTCTGAATGTCAGAAACTGAACTTTGAATGGCATCCAGGAATGTATACATCTGTTGCATTTGGCAACCTAGCCCCTGGATGACATTCACAATTGCTGTCTGGTTACAGAGTTGCTGCATAAGAGGTCAGTAGCCTTTTTACTGAGCACAGTCGGGGGTAAGAGGCAGGGGAGGAGGTGCCGGCAGCAAAGGAGATCACGTCCCTTTTAGGGGGGCAGGTTTGGCCAACTGTGGGTGGGAGCAAGAGGGACGATGGAGATGGAAATCTGGGTGGCAGACAAGGATATAAATGGAACACGTCCTGTCGGGTCCACCACCACTAGGGACTGGTCTTCTGTGGAGGCCTCCGAAGAAGATTTGGAGGTGATGGCCTCCATGTCATTCCCCTTGCCCTCCATGCCACTGTGTCCATCGGTGTCCAATGTTTCTCTACCCAACACACAGTGGCCAGCTGCTTCCTCACCTTCATGGCCAATGTCTCCTTTGTCTGCTGCTGCAGATGCTGAAAAGACACATACAACAATTTTATTATATCTGTGCATATCAAAATGGTCACAAGGTTATCTG
Source organism: Pleurodeles waltl (assembly GCF_031143425.1). Lineage (NCBI taxonomy): Eukaryota > Metazoa > Chordata > Amphibia > Caudata > Salamandridae > Pleurodeles > Pleurodeles waltl. The sequence goes on along the minus strand of NC_090446.1, from coordinate 141,661,516 downwards.
GCAAAACATTTCCTAAATTCAATTTTTCATCTGCTTAAAGTCCACAAAATGTAGGTATGCTTTACCACTGACCCATGCATGTAGGGAACCTATTATGTACCTATTTGCTTAAAGTTCAAGAAATTACCATCATGAGTTCCATTTAATTTTAGATCATTTCACTTAAAGACTTCAAATTCCTCATTGAATTGTTTAACACCTCCGAATGGTACAGCTTGGTTGTTTTGATAGTGAACTCATGTTATCAAAAATGAATATTTAGCAAAGAAACGTTGTACTGTGTACATTGTCCATCTGCAAAAGTCCCTTTCTATAACTCCTGTACTTTTACATTGAGCCATCATCTGGCCATAACAAAGGAAGCAAAAATGTTGTTTTGGGATACGTGTAACTATGTCACCAATGTATACATATTCCTGTCTGTTTCAATCAATAACGTTTGCCTACTAAATTCATGTGCGTTGAAACAGACTGAATTACATGCACATTTTTGAAGGAGTAAGTCTTCTTGCCGATCTGTTACTGGCAACATGAACTACTTGAATCTTACATTAAAATATATTTATCAAATATATTTGCTAAGAAATGTCATTGTACTCATGCTCCTAGTAATTTTTGACCAGATGCTCAGTATTGTTTGGTCATTATACCAACTCACCAATGGGAAGTCAGAAACATCCATCATAAGTGCATTGTATGCCATGTCACCTGTAATAGGTCCAACATTACCTCCTCACATTTGTGATGGAGTATCACACCTGACAGGATCCTCAATTGGGGCCTATTTGGAACAACTGTCCTTCATAATATAGACAAAATCCTGGCACCTTTTTTTTCTTAGGTAAGCATTTGTCTGATGAAAACAGGCCTTGGGTTGTGATAAGGAATCTAGCGCCAATCTTCACCACAAATCAATTCACAAAAAACATTATTATATACCTTTTGCAAAACTTACACCTTCCAGAAATCCTCTTGTGTGTTGGATGTGTATCAACCTTTATGTTGATGCCATCAATCATTGCTGTAACAAATAATAGTTAACTAGCAATAAGAACTCAAAAACAAACGTACCCCCTTGTTGTTGCTGTTGGTCTCTCACCTGCCCTTCAAGGTCCAGCTAGCCCACCAAAAGTATGCAGGCCATTAAGGGCAATCAGTGTGGGGCGCACGCGCTTCCCACTTTGGGAGGACTGGCCTACTTGAACTTCTGATGACTTGTGTGTCCAGCACTGTAGGTCCTCCTAACTTTTCTGCTTCTGTATTCTGTGCTGTTTTTAGACTCCCAGGGTCCCCCCCTTCTTGGCGATTACCTTACATAGCGCCTTCTTTTGATGGGTGTTGACTTTTATGGATGAGGAAAAAGAAAGAAAAATATGTTTTGTCTGTATTGCTGTGACACATATTTTATAAAATCTCTCACAAGCATTTCTAAAACGTTAGTACAGATTATTTACCAAACTTTGTTTTCCTTGGAAATACTAATTTGCACTAACCTGTTGAGTACCCTCATCACTTTTAGTGTCCTCAATTTACAAAACCAGGCCACAAACCTCATCAATGCAGGGGTTTGAAACATTTCCTGTAGTGAGAGCTACTTCTTATCAGTGCAAATCATTGTGAGCTGCTGAAGGCTAAACAATGTGTACATTGTAAGCACCCCCCCCCCACGTACAGCTTAATTGGGTTAATGCCTAATGTTTTTAGAGCCAGATACTATGGTTTTAACCACATACAATGACTAAGGGCATATGGAAGGGCTGCCATGTGTGTCAGTGAGAGCATGGTTTTGGGTGATGTATTAACAAATGTGTGTAGGAATGGGACATATATGTATAAGTGATTGAGAGCCTCATATGTACTTGCAGTACAGGATATACCTTCCCCCAGATGTGGCACCATTACATGGATGATGCATACAGATAATTATTTAGCAGAAAATGGGATACATTTAAAGTGCTAAAAAAAATTCAGACAAGTCCATAACGTGAAAATGTTTTCTAGCACATTACATTTCTCTCATTTGGACATACGGTTATATTTTTCACTTAGGTGGTCATTACAACCCTGGCGGACGGTGTTAAAGCGGCGGTAAGACCGCCAACAGGCCGGCGGCAAAAAAAATGGAATTATGACCGTGGCGGAAACCGCCAACAAAGACAGCCACTTTAACACTCCGACCGCCACGGCGGTACAAACAAACAGCATGGCGGTCACCGCCAACAGACAGGCGGATGACAATGTACCGCCCACAGTATCACAACCTACCAATCCGCCACCTTTTCCGGGGCGGATTCACCGCAAACAAAAACACGGCGGAAACAGGACTTCTAAGGGAAAACGCTCACATCTACACACCCCACAAAGGAACCAGGATGCCATGGAACCAGAGCTGCACATTTTCCTTGCCCTAATCTTCTTGCTCCTCTACCAGGAGCACGAACGCCGGCGGCGAAGACCACGGTGAGTACTGCACCTACGGGGAGGGGGAAGGGAAAAAACAGGGACACACACACGCAACACGCAACACCCCCACCCTCACCCACTACAACACACACACTAATACATCATGACACATTACAGTTACACCCCCCAACCCCCAGAAGAATGCAAAGACAAAAGGAAATGAGTGTAACCAATGTAATATATTAAAATCCAGTACGCAAAAACAGATATACACTATTAACAAATATATAAACCAAAAACAGGTATAGCTCCATTGAAGTCCGTGGAACAGTGGGCCCACACGGCATGGGTGAGGCCCACACTCAATACCCGAACATGACGGAGAGAACACTGCAGGGGCATCAGATAGCAATAAAACAGGCACCTCAGGGGGAAGGAAATGGGGGGGCACCTCAGCCGGTTGAGTGCATGACGCCAAATCCACGAGGGGGCCCCATGCCCACTTTTCAATCCTGGGGAGTGCAAAGCCACAGTCTCTCAAGTCTCTACAGTGGGTGGTTTGTCCACTGTTCAGTCCTGGGGAGTGCAAAGCCACAGTCTCTCAAGCCTCTACAGTGGGGGGGTTGCCCACTGTTCAATCCTGGGGAGTGCAAAGCCACAGTCTCTCGAGTCTCTACAGTGGGTGGGTTGCCCGCTGTTCAATCCTGGGGAGTGCAAAGCCACAGTCTCTCAAGTCTCTACAGTGGGTGGTTTGCCCACTGTTCAATCTTGGGGAGTGCAAAGCCACAGTCTCTCAAGTGGATAACAGTCTCCACTGGTTCTGGAGGGGGCTTTGTGCCCAGAGTGCTTCATCCTGCCAAGGACAGAGGTAGTGGATGCCTTTCTCCACTGGTTCTGGAGGGGGCTTTGTGCCCAGAGTGCTTCATCCTGCTCATGGCGGACACGGTAGCGTCAGTGCCCTTGGTGCTCATGGGCCAGCGGTGCTTGTGGCGGCGGTGTCCTTGGCAGCGGTGCTTGTGGCGGCGGTGTCCTGTTCAGCGGTGCTTGTGGCGGCGGTGTCCTGTTCAGCGGTGCTTGTGGCGCCGGTGTTGTGTTCAGTGGTGCTTGTTGCGGCGGGGTCCTTGGCAGCGACTCAGCTGCTGGCGGTCCTGTCTGGCCCAGCGGGGCTGGTGCTGGCGGTCCTTTCTGGCCCAGCGGGGGCTGGTGCTAGCGGTCCTTTCTGGCCCAGCGGGGCTGATGGCGGTGGCCTCCTGGGCAGCGGGGCTGATGGCGGTGGCCTCCTGGGCAGCGGGGATGATGGTGGTGGCCTCCTGGGCAGCGGGGCTGATGGTGGTCTTCTCCGCCGTGCTGCTCTTCCCAGACTTGCTGAGTTTCTTGTGCCCCTTCCCCACCTTGGAAGGTGTTGCAGCTGACTCCCCACTCCCACCTGTACCCCTGTGAGTGGCTTTGGTGGCTGGAGTCTTCCCCCTCTCCCGCTGGGCACTGGCCAACTTTTGATGCTTTACAGGTGGGGGACTGTCCGTGCTGTGGCTCCTTGCCACACTGGCTGCCCTGCTGCCTGGTGCACTCCAGAATCCGGTGACTACTGGCACCACTGGTCCCGGAGATGTTGTGGCTGAGCTGCTAGGTTGGGACCTGGAGAGTCTGGCCCTAGGAGACTGACGGGGTGGGGGAGGTGAGGGAAAGAGGTCAAGGGTGGACAGGAAAAGTTTCTTGGGAACACTGGGACGGGTAGCTGGAGGGGGTTTGGGAGTGGAGGAAGAGGTTGTGGTTGTAGGAGGTGTTCGTTTGGTGACTTTGGGTGAAGTTGCATGCGCTGGAGGCTGTCGTGAGGTGGATGGCTGTTGGGTGGGTGTGTGCCTGCGTTTGTGTATCTTGGGAGGTGGCGTCACAGACACACTGGGAGAGGACACAGGGGACGTGTGAATGGTAGTGGGGGTGGTGACTGCACGTCAGCGGGGTGTGGTGGTGTGTGTGCTGGTGATGGAAGTAGTGGCTGTAGATGTAGTGCATGCAGGTGTGGGTGGAGACGAGACTGGGAGGGAGGAGGGAGACGAGGAGGAGGGGGACACAGTGGAGGCAGTGGATGTTGGTGTGTCCGCATGTGTGTGATGCTTGCGTGAGTGCCTGTGGGATGTGTGGTGCTTATGTTTGCCAGAGCTTCCATTGTGTGTTGACGTGTGTGCATGCTGGTCTGATGGTGTGCTTGGGGTAGGCTGAGGTACCGGGGTGTGGGTCTGGGTGGAGGAAGTTGCAGGGGGGAGGCTAGAGACAGGGACAATAGCTGCCATCAGTGCTGAAGCCAGAGTCTGAAAAGCTCGCTGAAGGGCTCCCTGACCAGAATGAATGCCCCCTGCACTACGCCGCACACTTGGGGTCCACTGTTCAATCCCTGGGACATGGCCTACAAGGCTATGGCTGACATCTGCACACATGGATGTCACAGGAGCCTGACTAGGTGTAGTTGGCACTGTACACAGGTGGGGTGGGGTGGCTCAGGGTCTGCCAGAAGAAGGGGACCTAACTAGCACACTCGCCCTGGCCTAGGGAAACCCACAGCCCACCTCCCCCACTCAGACACCTCCACTACGCGCTGAATCAGCTGAATGAGAGTGTACTCACCCCCTTGTGGCTGCTGTGATGCCCTCAAGCGCCCATCCAACTCCTGGTATGCCACTGCCAGGATCCTGAACATCAGGGGGGTCATGGTGCGACGGTCACCCCTCCCACGTTGGGAGGCCATCCCCAGCTGGGCCTCCACCATCTTCTTGCTCCAGCGGCGAATGTCCTCCAATCTCTTACGGCAGTGGGTGCTCTGTCTGTGATAGACCCCCAGGGTCCGGATGTCCTTGGCGATGGCACGCCAAACATCCTTCTTCTGGCGGGCACTGACCTACAGGAATTGTACAGGTGAAAAAGAAAAGTTATTACCAACTGCCCCATCACAGTCATTGGCCCCCATCCATACCCTTGCCATGTGGAACATGCACCACCGTCAGTTCATGCACGCCTCAATCTCCCCCCCCATCTTTAATCCACCGCACTCCACACAGGCATAGCCCATACAGCATGCTCCCAGTGTACTTACCTGTTTGTCTGGAGGACCGTAGAGTAGCGTGTACTGGGGGAGGACCCCATCCACGAGTTTCTCCAACTCCTCTGATGTGAAGGCAGGGGCCCTTTCCCCAGACGCACAAGCCATTGTCTCTTCCAGACTGAGGTCACAGCAGCACTTGCAGTGTAGGTCCTCTCCTGTCGAAGATCAGGTACCGAGTGATTGAACAGATAGAAAATGGCGGTCACGTCTGCGGCGGTGCGTACCGTCACCGCCGGCATACATCGTCATTGGCTCCTGGGACCCATAGGGTCCAATGTTAACCAATGCAGAATTGCACCGCGGTCTTCGACCGCCTACCGCGACGGTGTACAACACCAGCGCAGTTACCTCACATCCCATTGTCCCACTTTACAGGTCAGGCAGCCGCCATTTCAGGGGCCCACATGGCTTAATTTTTAACTGTGTCACACATAACTAGGCCTTGCCTCAACACTCATACATGCAAATTTCGGATTATGAATCGTGTTCTGTCTAAGCTGTGGGTACGTACCTCTGAGTTGGTTGACTCTGTGCTCGCTGTTGTCCTTCATAGGTACCGTCCGCTGGGACATGTGAGGAGATGGCAGCATCCTCCGGTGTAAAGACCGCTGGTGGACCTGTCGGCAATGGAGGAAAGACATGTGATCATCACCTACAGGCTTGATCGTGCCATAATCCTGCCACTGTGTGCCCAATTGGAGCCAGACCTGATGTCAGCTATCCGCCATCCCACAGGAATCCCCCGTCTAGTGCAGGTGCTGTCAGTACTCCATTTCCTTGCAAGTGGGTCATTTCAAACAACAGTGGCCATAGCATCAGGGATGTCCCAGCCTATGTTTTCCAACGTGTTGGCTAGAGTGTTGTCTGCCCTGCTGAAACACATGCGGAGCTACATCGTTTTCCCTCAGGTGGATGATTTGCCTACAGTGAAATATGATTTCTATGCCCTGGGACATATCCCCAACATCATAGGTGCCATTGATGGGACACATGTGGCTTTGGTACCCCGCAGGAGTGAACAGATGTACAGAAACCGGAAGAGTTATCATTCAATGAATGTGCAGATGGTGTGTTTGGCCGACCAGTACATCTCCCATGTTAATGCCAAATTCCCTGGCTCAGTGCATGACACTTACATTCTGCGGAATAGCAGCATCCCTTATGTGATGGGGCAACTCCAGAGGCACCGTGTGTGGCTATTAGGTGAGCACCTGGAAGCAAGTCAGTAGGAATGGTTGTCTGGGTCTGGGGATATCCCAACAGGTTAGTGTGTGTCTAACAGTTGTCCATCGTCATTTGCAGGTGACTCTGGTTACCCCAGCCTGTCATGGCTACTGACCCCAGTGAGGAATCCCAGGACAAGGGCAGAGGAACGCGACAATGAGGCCCAAGGGCGAACTCAGAAGATTATACAGCGGACCTTCGGCCTCCTGAAGGCCAGGTTCAGGTGCCTCCATATGACAGGTGGATCCCTATTCTACTCACCAAAGAAGGTGTGCCAAATCATCGTGGCCTGCTGTATGCTTCAGAACTTAGCTTTGCGACAACAGGTGCCTTTTCTGCAGGAGGATGGTCCAGATGGAGGTGTTGTGGCAGCTGTGGAGCCTGTGGACAGTGAAGACGAGGAAGCAGAAGAAGAGGACATCGACAACAGGAACTCGGTGATCCTGCAATACTTCCAGTGAGACACAGGTAAGAATACAAACCTGCCTACTACATGTACTTTAACACTACTACCTCTCTACTGTCTGTCGTTTTCACCCAGTGTATGGTCACTGAGTTGTCACTTTCCTTTACGATTTCACAGATGTGGGTCCCACTGTGTGACATCTGCTTTGTTTCCTCATGGACTAGAGCTATGTGACATAGGTATGTTGACATTACAATTGAAAGAGCATTTTGACACTGTAATTGCTAATATACTATTTCGAAATCACAGACAGACTCCATATTGGTTTGTGCTTTAAGGGTGTTTATTTAAGTTCTCAATATTGGAGGGTTCTGTAAAATGGTGAGGGGTGATTGTGGAGGAATGTCCATGGCAGAGTCCAGTCTATTAGTCTCACAGATGCATTGCCCAAATGGGCATGGGAAGTGGAGCTGGGGCAGTTTGAGGATGGACAGGGTGACAAGGTGGGACAGAAGGATGACAATCAGGGTGGTCTTATTTCTTGGCGGGGTCTTGGCATCGTTCTCTGTCTTTGTCCTGGATCTCAGGGAAAGTTTGCGGGGTGGTTCTCCCTCTGCAGGGGGTGGGGTGCTGGTGTGGTGGTCCTGTGGCAGTGCCTCCTGTCCACTAGCGCCGGCGGAGGTGGTGGGCAGTTCATCGTCCAGGCTAGTGTCAGGGGCCCCTTGTTGTGCCACAGTGTCCCTCCTGGTGTTGAGGACTTCCTTCAGCACCCCTACGATGGTGCCCAGGGCGGAATTGATGGATCTGAGTTCCTCCCTGAAGCCCAAATACTGTTCCTCCTGCAGCCGCTGGGTCACCTGAAACTTGGCCAGTACCGTTGCCATTGTCTCCTGCGAATGGTGGTAGGCTCCGATGATGTTGGAGAGGGCCTCGTGGAGAGTGGGTTCCCTGGGCCTGTCCTCCCCCTGTCGCACAGCAGCCCTCCCAGTTCCCCTGTGTTCTTGGGCCTCTGTCCTCTGGACCGTGTGCCCACTGCCACTGCCCCCAAGTCCCTGTTGTTGTTGGGGTGGTGGGTTATCCTGGGTTCTCTGTAGTGGTGGACACACTGCTGATTGACGTGTCCTGGGGACAGAGGTATGGGCCCGCTGGGTGGGTGCTGTGCTGGTGTTTCCAGAGGGGGGAAGCTCTGTGGTGGTCTGTGCCAGTGTGAGGGGAACCGACTGTCCAAATGTCCCAGATGGGCCAGGCTGGTCATCTAGATCCAGTTGGACAGAGCTGCTGTCATCACTGTGGGCCTCTTCTGTTGGTGGTGTGGACATGTGTGGACCCTCCTGTCCGGTGACATTGGGTAGGGGTCCTGCAGGGGTATAAAAGGATGTTTATTGCATCTGTGTGTGCCATGGTGTGCAATGGGTGGGTGACCGTGTACCCCAGTGATTGCATTCCTGTGTGGGTCCTTGTGTGATGGTGGTTTAGGGGAGTGTATGGGTATGTGCAGTGGCCATGCTTTGGTGATGGGTGTCTATGCTTTGCTGTTGCATGCAGGGCTTGGTGTTGGGATGTGTGGTTTGTGATACTGGGACAGTTGTGAGGAGTTGGAGTGATGGGGGTGAGGGCGAGGGTGGGAGTATGTGATGGCATGCAGGTAGGGAGGGGGATATAATAGTTAAGATTTGACTTACCAGAGTCCATTCCTCCATCTTCTCCTGCGAGGCCCTCAGGATGCAGAATCGCCAAGACTTGCTCCTCCCATGTTGTTAGTTGTGGGGGAGGAGGTGGGGTCCGCCGCCAGTTCGCTGAGCGGCAAGGTGGTGTCTTGAGACCACGGAACGCACCTTCCCCCGTAGGTCGTTCCACCTCTTACTAATGTCATCCCTATTTCTTGGGTGCTGTCCCACTGCGTTAACGCTGTCCACTATTCTTCGCCATAGCTCCATCTTCCTAGCTATGTAGGTGTGCTGCACCTGTGATCCAAATAGCTGTGGCTCTACCCGGACGATTTCCTCTACCATGACCCTGAGCTCCTCCTCAGAGAACCTGGGGTGTCTTTGCCGTGCCATGGGGTAGTGTGGGTGATGTGTGGGGTGGTGGGTGTAGTGATAAGTGGGGTGATTTTTAGTGGTGTGTTGTGTGAGGTGCGTGGAAGTTATGTGGGTGATGGTATTGTGTGCCTGTGGATGCTTGGTAGTAGTTTGTAGTATCTCTCTCTGGCCTTCTTTCTGTATTTTGGTCATAGGGGTTTGTGGGTGATGTGGGTGTGAGTTTTATATTGTAATGGGTGTGTGGGAGTGGTGTGTGTATGTGTATCAGGTGTGTGTATTTCGAATTGTCCATTGTGGCAGTGTTTTGTCAATGTGTGTGTATTTTGATCGCAGTGGTGTGTACTGCCAATGGAATACCGTGGTTGAAAGACCGCCGCGTGGATTCGTGGGTCGTGATAGTGTGGGCGTATTTCTGTTGGCGTGACGGTGGAGGGTTTGTTTTTGCCAGTTTATCATTGACCTTTGGTGTGGCGGACTTATGTGGGTGTCTGAATTTTGGCTGATTCCGAGCAGTGGGTCGTAATAGCTGTGGCGGAATTCCGCGGCCACGGCGGTGTGTTGGCGGTCTTCTGCACGGCGGTGAGCGGCTTTTACCGCCAATGTTGTAATGAGGGCCTTAGTCTTAAAGCACAGTGTCTGCTGACCACTGGAAGTAAGGAGCATGCAGTTTGTAAATCGAAAATCTTGATTTGTGAGTAGATTTAAATGAGAAATCACCTTATTCAGATAACTTTACCTTTCAATTTACAGACATTTAAAAACATTGTTAAACATTATTTTGTTCCTAGTTAAGTTATTGAATTTACTTTACTCCAATCACAACACTTCACTGAGGAACTAAAAAAGACAAATTAGCCATGTTTAAAAAAAAAAAACAAGTTACTTAGAAATACATTTTCCATTCACACATGTACAGGTTCATCTGGCTTCCCATAAAGCTGGTTGTACAGGGACCGGACCTCAGTTTCAAATGTATTATTTACACATTACTTTTTAAAAATATCGGACATTTAAAAATTGTTATTCTAAGTTTCAATATCACTAAAAATGATGTGTACCTATATGTCACAAAAACATATGGAATTTTACAAAGACATAGATGTGTGTTAGTTATCAATGTATTGTTTGCCCTTTTTAAGTGTTTTTGTTTTATTAAATGCAGGCATATGAACCCGGGGATAGATAGAAGATGACAACCTCAAGTGTTCCGACCATTTCCAGACCTTGCCACCATGGAAGAAAGGGATAACATCAAAACATTCAGACTGAATAGGCAAACTATTTGTGATTCATGTCATCAGCTGGAGCCAGATCTTCTGCCTCACCCCCCAGCAATAACACCAGTAGTGAAAATAATGGTAGTACTCCATTTTGTGGTCACCGAATCTTTCAAATACACAGTGGCGGTATCTGGAGGCATGTCACAACCAACTGTCAATGGTGTGCTATAACAAGTCCTTTCTTCAATGATAAGACTACTCAACAGCTTCAGCTAGTTTCCACAATATGAGGTTTTTGAAAATGTCAAGGGAGATTTCTATGCTTTGCGCAGCATAACACATGTGATTAGAGCAATTTATGAATCACATATTAACTTAGTGCCACCACAAGCAGAGACCTGGTCTAACGCAATCGAAAGTACTTCCATTCAAATTCAAATTAAGCTTATTTGATTCTATAATAAAATCATAAAACCCATACACAGCGTGTAACAAATAAAAAAGATTAAAAATCAAAGAGACATACAAAACTGATTATAAACAAACAGTACCACAGTGAGTCAGTTCATCTTGGCATAAATTCAACCTGATGTAACATGATTATTGTAAACAGATAAAAATTTCCACTGGATGATCACAGATGAAAAATACATAGACATGAGACAACAAATCTGAGGCGAGCATAGGAACTGTAAAAACAGGTACGAGGGACAACATTGTGTACGTTAATATGCACGTAGACAGGGTACTAAAATTCTTTTCCTCAGATCTTTATAAAATGTACAAAATAAAACTGTGCTTAGTAGCTTGATCCAGCATATTGTCATAAGGGCATTTAATACGTATTTTAGACCAATCATTGACAGGAGGAAAGGTTATCAATCGACGAAGGATAGGCAGCCTGATTCTAGTTAGTACAAATTAATTTCTAGTGTTCAGTACAAAGTTGAGGTAGGTCTGTATATCATAAGTCATCTGCATCATCTGAATTCTTAGTACACCAGGTTTAATGGACTCTGTGGTCAATCTGAGATCCTCAAACAGAGAGAGACAGGCCTCTTTCAAATCTTTCCTACTAATCAACATCGTGGTGTGAGGAGAAATAAAATACTCAGGATGTTTCATGTCAGAGCAAAGGTGTTTAACATAGTTTAGCCAGGGGATTTGTAGGTAAAAGGATGACTTGAGACAGTCTCTAATGATATCACAAGTAAGGGTGGTGGCCTGTGAGGTCCAGACCTTATGCCAAAGAAGGACTGGCTGTGGTCTAGCAACATCAAATTAAAAAAAGGAACCCCCAATTCAGAGTGACGGATTACAGCAGAACAACTTTGGGGAACAGACAACAGGTCCATAAGAAAATAATTTTCCACTCTTTGTAGATATTGTCAATTAAAATAACCCCACACCCGAGCTCTGTATAGGGCAGTCAACAAGCACTTTGCCCTATAGATGGCTAACATTTCCTTAAGTGGCTTCCTCCCTAATTTAGTGGCGAAGTTAGAAAGGGCAGCAATAGCCTTCGTAAAATGTAAAATTCTAGTGTTAAATGCTGGTTTACTGGTTCCATCTTTGTCAAACACAATGCCCAGATATGAGAAGTAGTAGTAAAATTATGTTTAGTATTCCCAATTGTTATATTGCAACACTTCACATGCCTCTTCCTGTACTTCATAATGAAAGTTTTCCCAATATTAACTAGGAGCCCTAGTTTGTGCATGTAATCTACAAAACAGAATATTAGTTGCAGGCAGGACCAAGGGAGTGCATGCCATTAAAACAGCTTCATCTGCATTAGTAGAACCGGATTCGGACAATAGCCAATTTGGGGGAGGTCTGTGGAGTCCTCTAAAAGAAATTTGCCTAAATTATTCATATATAATGTGAACAAGGAAGGAGCGAGTATGCACCCCTGCCTGACACCATTCATTCAGTGTGCAAGTTGTCTGCTTACCTGATTAGTACATCTCGAACATGGGTGCCCGTTTCCCAGGATCAACATATGATTCCTTTGAAGTACGGAACAGCGGCATATCCCTGCAAAAGTCACAACTTGGACCTGAGAGGACCTGGCTTGTTGATGAGAACAATATGACAATATGTTCATTTTCATTATATATAGATATTTTTGCTCAATATATTTGTAATTTTCATATAGTAAGCTCAGGTTATCATAACCAACCATGGTTGTTAGCACAGCTGATGAATCCAACAACGCCATCGGAAGTCTGCTTCCATGATGCCCGTGGAAGAACATGGAGGCAAGTGGAAAGGGTTTATGGGCTCCTGAAGGCCAGATTTCACTGTCTGACTAAGACCAGTGGATCTCTTCTCTACTCCACCAATAAGGAGTGTTAAATCACCATGGGCTGCTGCAAGTTGCACAACATAGCTCTGGGACAGAACATCCCATACGTTGCAGAAGATGGAGACCATGAAGAGCCACTGGGTGAGGATGTTGAAGTGCCAACTGAAGATGATAGTGGTGAAGAGGAAGGAATTGGCATATGTTAAGATGTTATTGACAACTTCTTCACATGAGTGGAAGCTTACCCTTATATATTGTTAAATTAAATGTCAAAACAACTTTTGACATAATGAGCATATAGGTCCATGCTGGAGATTGTTTTAGGAATGGTTAGTTCACCCACCTAATATTCAGGACTGGAGGTCAGACCTGGACTGGTGCCGCAGTGCAGAAAAAGTTGTATATGAAATCAGGGGGTGTCCGGAAAAATTGTGCAAAATCTGGGATGGGTGGGGGGCCTACAGGGAAAGGGATTGATCCGGCTGTTTGCTTCGTTCTAGTGGGAAGAGATCAGAGGGGGGTCGCTCAATTGCTGTGTATTAAAAGGGGGATGTCTGTTTATGATGTTAATTTGATAATGCAATGTTTGGTGTCCCCATTCCGAGTAATTACCAAAAAAGGGATTATTGATGGTTGCATGTTACAAGATGCAATGGCTGTTTTGTCATTTAATAAAAATAATTTAAAAAAAAAAAGAACGGTAAGTTCAGGGAATTCCAGGGCAAAGATGTTTGTTGATAAAAGTTTTGACACATTGACTACTGTGTTCATTTACATTGGTTATCTCTGAATGTTCTAAGTGAATTTGTCCTCATAACGTATCATTTGAGTCTATTTTGTCATGTAAAATAAATATATTCTTCTTGTTTTTCTTTTTTAGGATCCTTCACCATGTCATCTTCATTTGGACATTTCAAAGTTGTGACATTTGTAGTTATATGCTGCTGTTGCAAAGGACAAAGGAAACGTGTTAATCCTGAGAAAGATGCACACTTTGGATGTACATAGCTTGTACAAAGACATCTTGCATATTGATTGAAAAGATGTTCTTGAGATTGCATTTGACCTGTTTTCTGTTGAATGCTGCCACCAAAGTGGGCTGCTTAAATTGCTCTAACCACATGTACAAGTCGAGCCATAGCATGTGCCTCTCTCTTCAGAATGGCTAAATCTTCATTTTGTGTTAAGTGTATGAAGCTGTTGATCTGTCTCATCATAGTAGAAATATTTTTTTGTAGCACACCACAGAATGTTAGATGTGACATTCCACCAGATACTACCACAGTGTATTGAAATTACCTTGTGCCCACAAATTGTAGTAGTACCATGATATTCACTAATGGAGTTACTGATGTGGATTTCCTATTGTGAGGCAGGATGTCTGGGTCCAGCTGATAAAATGAATCAAAAATAGTTTGCCTATTGAATCAATTTATTAGGATTATATATCGTTCTTGCATGGTTACAGGGATTTGAACAGTAAAAATAGAACCGACATAGACCTTGAGTTATGCATTGAATGTGAATATTTTCAGCATTTTGTGGGGAGGATGGGTGTGCTGGTAAAGAATCTGCAACTAGATAATGTCTCTACCAGATCAGGCGTTACTGAAGGTAAGTAAATTGTCCATCTGATAGAGACATCTAGTTAGAGATTCCTTACCTCAGAATAGATACCAAAGCAATACCATCCCTGTAGGTGGGTCTGCGAACTAAGTTCATACTAGGAAGTCCTGCAGAACCAAATGGGAAAAGTACCTGTTCCTACAGACCTGACTGTCCAGGGAGCAGTGTTTGGTGAACATGTGCAAAGATGCCCAAGTTGTCACCTGACAGATGTCAAGGACTGGAACTCTGCGTGCTAACGCAGTGGTCGCAGCTGTAGCGCTGGTAGAATGAGCAAGCAAACCTTCAGGTGGTTGCTCCTTGGCCAGTGTGTAGCAGATTTTTAATGTAGAGTATGACCCATCAGGCGATGGTCTGCTCTGCACTGCTCGACCTTTCTGTGCACCCACATAACCTGAAAAAGAGTTGATCATCCACCCAGAACTCTTTTGTACAATTAAGGTGGAATGTCAACGCACTTTTTGGGTCCAGGCAGTGGAGTCTTTCCTCTTCCTTAGAATGATGTGGGAGTGCCTAAAAAGTGGTAAGGTGATGGACTGGCCTACATGAAAAGGCACAACTACTTTTGGCAAAAAGGAAGCCCAATGCAAAGCACCACTTTGTCAGTATATATGGAAAGATAGGGCGGCTTAGATGACAATGCCTGCAGCTCACTCAACCCACGAGCAGAGGTATTAGCTACAAAGAAGGCTGTCTTTAATGTGAGAAGCCTGAGAAAACAATTGTGGAGATGTTCAAAAGGAGAGCACATTAGGAATGTCAGAACCAAATTTAAATCCCACTGGGGCATAATGTATGGGGATGGAGGAAAAATATGAGTAAGACCCTTAAGAAACCTATTAACAATAGGAGACATAAACAAAGTAGATTGATCAGGCAACCGAAAATAATCAGAAGATAGCAGATAAATAACCTTTTAGAGTGACCATAGCAGAGCACTGCGTGGCCAGAGAAAGGATAAACAACTGGACCTCGGAGGGGGGATCGGTGGAGGGATGCCTTGCTGACAAGATTATGTTACAGACTTTGGGAGGAAGATCCAAAGCTGTCAACTGTCACTGCTCAATCTCCATGCAAGAAGGCGGAGGCTGGACAGGCTTGGGTGGAGAAACCTCTCCGGCTGCTGCAATAGAATATCCTCCTGAAGATGCAGTCTGTTCAGAGGATTGAAGGCCAGCCTCAATAGCGCAGAATACCAGACTTTCTGTACCCAGTCCGGAGCTACTAGAATGACTTCTGCCCAGTAGTTCTCGATCTTCTTGAGAACTCTGGGCAGAAATACTATAGGCAGAAAGGCATACAGGAGGTACCACTTGAGATGAAAAGGAGCGCCGAGCAACTGCCATCTTGGAATCTACAATGCACAACACTGCTGACATTGCGCGTATTCTGTGGAGACAAACAGATCTAATCAAGGGTCTCCCCACTGCTGAAAGAGACCATTCGCCATCTCTGGATGGAGATGCCATTCATGAGCGACAAAGCATAGTTGCCAGTGTTTGTTTGCTCTGGCGTTCAGAGAGCCCGCCAGATGTTAAACCACCAGGGATATGCCCTGTTGTTCCAGCCATGTCTAGAGCCACAGAGCCTCCCGGCAAAGTGAACACAATCCCACCCTGCCCTGCTTGTTGCAGTACCACATGGTGGTGGTGT
This sequence comes from Pleurodeles waltl, assembly GCF_031143425.1. Taxonomy (NCBI): domain Eukaryota; kingdom Metazoa; phylum Chordata; class Amphibia; order Caudata; family Salamandridae; genus Pleurodeles; species Pleurodeles waltl. The sequence continues at coordinate 141,645,537 of NC_090446.1, read as the reverse complement.
TGTCAGTGAACACCTGCATTACCTTTTGCTTTGAGAGAGGGAAGGAATGCTTTAAATGCTGGCCTGATCACCTGGATGTCCAACAGGTTGATATAGAGTCCAGACTCTGCCGGAGACCAGATGCCTTTGATATCGGCCGATTCCACGTGGCCGCCACAGCCTAGGAGTGACTCATCTGTCACTACTGTCAGCTCTGGTTGGAGAAGCGAGACGGATCTGCCTCTAATCCAACTGTGGTGTGTTAGCCTCCACTGCAGATCTCTTGCAGTTACCTCTGAGATCTGGACATGTTGGAGAGATTCCCCTGATGCTGCACCCACTGGAACTTCAGGTCCCACTGCAGAGCCCACATATGCCACCTGACATGATTCACCAACAGGATGCAGGATGCAGGAGGCCATGAGGCCCAGCAGCTTCAGAGTCATTCTCACCGAAATTCATGATGGTAGTTGAAACATCAGCATCATAGCCTGAATATCCTGGAATGCCCACTCAGGAGGATAAGCTCGAAACTGCACTGTGTCTAGAACAGCTCTGATGAAAGTGAGCATCTGAGTGGGAGTCAGACGTGACTTTGGCACGTTTATAGTGAACCCCTGTAGGAAAGTACCATCTTGCCTGGCATGTTACCCCCATTTTTCACTGTATATATGTTGTTTTAGTTGTATGTGTCACTGGGACCCTGGTAACCCAGGGCCCCAGTGCTCATAAGTGTGCCTGAATGTGTTACCTGTGTAGTGACTGTCTCACTGAGGCTCTGCTAATCAGAACCTCAGTGGTTATGCTCTCTCATTTCTTTCCAAATTGTCACTAACAGGCTAGTGACCATTTTTACCAATTTACATTGGCTTACTGGAACACCCTTATAATTCCCTAGTATATGGTACTGAGGTACCGAGGGTATTGGGGTTCCAGGAGATCCCTATGGGCTGCAGCATTTCTTTTGCCACCCATAGGGAGCTCTGACAATTCTTACACAGGCCTGCCACTGCAGCCTGAGTGAAATAACGTCCACGTTATTTCACAGCCATTTTACACTGCACTTAAGTAACTTATAAGTCACCTATATGTCTAACCTTTACCTGGTAAAGGTTAGGTGCAAAGTTACTTAGTGTGAGGGCACCCTGGCACTAGCCAAGGTGCCCCCACATTGTTCAGAGCCAATTCCCTGAACTTTGTGAGTGCGGGGACACCATTACACGCGTGAACTACATATAGGTCACTACCTATATGTAGCTTCACAATGGTAACTCCGAATATGGCCATGTAACATGTCTATGATCATGGAATTGCCCCCTCTATGCCATCGTGGCATAGTTGGCACAATCCCATGATCCCAGTGGTCTGTAGCACAGACCCTGGTACTGCCAAACTGCCCTTCCTGGGGTTTCACTGCAGCTGCTGCTGCTGCCAACCCCTCAGACAGGCATCTGCCCTCCTGGGGTCCAGCCAGGCCTGGCCCAGGATGGCAGAACAAAGAACTTCCTCTGAGAGAGGGTGTGACACCCTCTCCCTTTGGAAAATGGTGTGAAGGCAGGGGAGGAGTAGCCTCCCCCAGCCTCTGGAAATGCTTTGTTGGGCACAGAGGTGCCCAATTCTGCATAAGCCAGTCTACACCGGTTCAGGGGACCCCTTAGCCCTGCTCTGGCGCGAAACTGGACAAAGGAAAGGGGAGTGACCACTCCCCTGACCTGCACCTCCCCTGGGAGGTGTCCAGAGCTCCTCCAGTGTGCTCCAGACCTCTGCCATCTTGGAAACAGAGGTGCTGCTGGCACACTGGACTGCTCTGAGTGGCCAGTGCCACCAGGTGACGTCAGAGACTCCTTGTGATAGGCTCCTTCAGGTGTTGCTAGCCTATCCTCTCTCCTAGGTAGCCAAACCCTCTTTTCTGGCTATTTAGGGTCTCTGTCTCTGGGGAAACTTTAGATAACGAATGCAAGAGCTCAGCTGAGTTCCTCTGCATCTCTCTCTTCACCTTCTGCCAAGGAATCGACTGCTGACCGCGCTGGAAGCCTGCAAAACTGCAACATAGTAGCAAAGACGACTACTGCAACTCTGTAACGCTGATCCTGCCGCCTTCTCGACTGTTTTCCTGCTTGTGCATGCTGTGGGGGTAGTCTGCCTCCTCTCTGCACCAGAAGCTCCGAAGAAATCTCCCGTGGGTCGACGGAATCTTCCCCCTGCAACCGCAGGCACCAAAAAGCTGCATTACCGGTCCCTTGGGTCTCCTCTCAGCACGACGAACGAGGTCCCTCGAATCCAGCGACTCTGTCCAAGTGACCCCCACAGTCCAGTGACTCTTCAGTCCAAGTTTGGTGGAGGTAAGTCCTTCCCTCACATCGCTGGGCTGCATTGCTGGGAACCGTGACTTTTGCAGCTACTCCGGCCCCTGTGCACTTCCGGCGGAAATCCTTTGTGCACAGCCAAGCCTGGGTCCACGGCACTCTAACCTGCATTGCACGACGTTCTAAGTTGGTCTCCGGCGACGTGGGACTCCTTTGTGTGACTTCGGGTGAGCACCGTTTCACGCATCCTCGTAGTGCCTGTTTCTGGCACTTCTCCGGATGCTACCTGCTGCTGAGAGGGCTCCTTGTCTTGCTCGACGTCCCCTCTCTCTCCTGGTCCAATTTGCGACCTCCTGGTCCCTCCAGGGCCACAGCAGCATCCAAAAACGCTAACCGCACAATTTGCAGCTAGCAAGGCTTGTTGGCGTTCTTTCGACGGGAAAACACTTCTGCACGACTCTCTACGGCGAGAGGGATCCGTCCACCAAAGGGGAAGTCTCTAGCCCTTTTCGTTCCTGCAGAAACCGCAGCTTCTTCTGTCCAGTAGAAGCTTCTTTGCACACGCAGCTGGCATTTCCTGGGCATCTGCCCATCTCCGACTTGCTTGTGACTTTTGGACTTGGTCCCCTTGTTCCACAGGTACCCTAGATTGGAAATCCACAGTTGTTGCATTGTTGGTTTGTGTCTTTCCTGCATTATTCCTCTAACACGACTTCTTTGTCCTTAGGGGAACTTTAGTGCACTTTGCACTCACTTTTCAGGGTCTTGGGGAGGGTTATTTTTCTAACTCTCACTATTTTCTAATAGTCCAGCGACCCTCTACAAGGTCACATAGGTTTGCGGTCCATTCGTGGTTCACATTCCACTTTTGGAGTATATGGTTTGTGTTGCCCCTATCCCTATGTTTCCCCATTGCATCCTATTGTAACTATACATTGTTTGCACTGTTTTCTAAGACTATACTGCATATTTTTGCTATTGTGTATATATATCTTGTGTATATTTCCTATCCTCTCACTGAGGGTACACTCTGAGATACTTTGGCATATTGTCATAAAAATAAAGTACCTTTATTTTTAGTATAACTGTGTATTGTGTTTTCTTATGATATTGTGCATATGACACTAAGTGGTACTGTAGTAGCTTCACACGTCTCCTAGTTCAGCCTAAGCTGCTCTGCTAAGCTACCATTATCTATCAGCCTAAGCTGCTAGACACCCTATACACTAATAAGGGATAACTGGGCCTGGTGCAAGGTGCAAGTACCCCTTGGTACTCACTACAAGCCAGTCCAGCCTCCTACAACCCCTAGTGAATGTAGGAGGTCCGCTGTAGTCTGGAAGTGGAAGACAGCATCCTGGGGCGAACCTGCCTTCAACGGCCAGTCTTCGAGGTAGGAGAAGATCGAAACCTCTGACCTAAGCAGATGAGCTGCAACCACCGCCATCACCTTGGTAAACACCCGAGGGGCGCTGGTAAGGCCAAAGGAGAGCACTGTGAACTGAAATTGCTTGTGGCCTACCATGAACCGCAAGTAACCCCTGTGGGCAAGCAGGATGAGGATATGGAAATTAAGGTCCTGCTACCATTCAGTCTCTTGGGTTGAGGGCAGATAAAACCTGAGCCAGTGTGAGCATTATGAACTTCTCACTCCTGAGGAAGAGACTGAGGGACTGAATGTAGGAAGCTGACTATCTATGCAGTGACCCAATGTAGGAAGGCACTATATAGATATTCCAGGGTGACCCTTATTGATTAACAGGGGTAAAAATGACACACCCAAAAGTGTGGTAGCATGGGCGAGCAGCTAGGCTTATCATAGAGTAGTGTTCAGCATTTGTTGACCGAGCAGTCAATAAATGAGACATACACTCAAGAAGCAACTCAAGCCCAATTATTTAGAAAAATAGTTACTTTGTTGTATTATTTTTTAACACCAGGAATTTTTAGAAGAATAAGTCCTGCAGCAGTTCTCAGAACGATTTGCAAGTAACACTTTTTGTGGATGATTGCGTTTTTTTACGCAGCAGGAGTTACATAGTACTATGGCTTCATGGAAGTTCTTACTGTCAGTTCTCAGAGGTCACCTGAAGGTAGTGAGATCCCAGGTGCTAGGGTTGCACAGTTAGTGACAAGAGCAGCAGTTCAGGTTTACCAGCAGTGATGTTGGCCGTGTCGTGTTCCTGCGCACCGAATACTTTGTGACGAGGAGAGTCACCTGGAAAAGAAATGCAAGGAGGGACTTGGGGACAAGCCCGAGAGCTCCCAACAGGGGGGGGCTCAGTCATTGGGCCTCCGCAGACGCCGCAGAGCAGGGGGACACTGATGGAGATCGTTGACCCGAGTCCGGTGTGGACTTCAACAAGCCTTGGTCGGAGCAAGGGGTCCAGTACCCCAGGCGTTGGTGGAACTCGGCTCAAGTGGATCTTCAGGTCATCTCAAATGGTGAGGAGACAGGGCTCATTTCTTGGATAGGGACCTCCCCCTGAATGGCTGCTGCAACGGTGGACCCAGTGGGCAGCAGGTGAACTGGACATTGGGGTTGGTGCCTGGAAGAAGCAGGGAAGTGGTTCCTCCACTCCAAGGGAGATGCTGATGGGCTGGTGAAGTGCTGGAGAACCGCCAAGGCTTTTGGAGTCCCCACAGCTTCAGGACCAGTCATGGAGTCACGACTGTCGGGATGGCAGCAGGTAAACAGGCAAGGTTTCGCCCCAAAAGCTTACCACGCTTCTGCAGTTCTCGCTCTTCCAGTTCTTCTGTGTCTTCTCTTTGGTGTCAGACGAATCTGGTGTTGGAGAGCCACCTAAATACTAAATTTAGGGTCATTTTAGGGGAGTGTAGAATAGTAGCCAATGGGCTACTTACTCTTGAGGGGTCGACATCCTGATATGAACGCTTCCTGTGGGGATGGGCATATCTCTATCCCAGAAGGCCTAGTTCCAACCAAAGCCAAGATGGTGGAACCCTGCTTTGAGTGTCCACCTCGGGTGCTCACCTTAAGGGTGTGGTTAGCCCAGAGGTGGTACATGCTACTGACTAGTTATATTTCCCAAAGAAATCAAGAAGGGACAGGGAGATCACATATGGGATTGCGGCCGCCGGGTAGGTCCTAGGCGGGGGATGTTTCGCTGAAATTTAGTGATGTGAAGCGAATGGCTCGCACAGTCCCAAGGAACCTGGGCTCCTAGTCAGGAGGGTTTTTCATTTACTCAGGGTTTTCAGTACTATAGCACGTGATGTAAGTTGCTTTTTGTCCTTTATTTTTTATCTAGGACTAACACTATAGCTTAGGAAGTGACTGTTTTTAGTCCTGATGAAGCGCCATGTGATCCGGGTGGACTTTTTTAGGCGCAAAACATGTTGACCTGATATTTCAGCTAAAGGGTGAGTGTCCCTGTCTGGCTATTTATATTTGTTAGAGTGGTGGTACATTGTTTCCTTTCCACTCTATTGTGTTTTTAATCTTGACCAAGACCCCCGTAGTTCTAATTAAAAAATTGCTTTTGAGGTTCTTGAGTCATTTTTATCCCCTTTTTTCATATCCTGCTCTTCCTTCTAGCAGACTTACTCTATCCCCACTGGGCTCCATCACGGCACACATTTTTGAAGATCTCCGGCAAAGAGCCCCCTTGAGGGGCCCGTCAGACACTGCAGCGCCAGTCTGATGAGGAGCAAGCCCTATGATGAAGCATGACATCCAGTGGATGTGTGAGGGCTCTTGCTTCTAAACTTAGAAGTATCCTGAGTACTTGTGCCCTGTCTTTTATTTTATTTTTAGGAACTGTGTAGCTTTGTTGATTGTTGCACATAGTTATATTTCCCACCTGTCCTGATGCCAAATGGGCCTCAGGGCAGGGGTTGGCTACACCCAGGACTGGTGAAGCCGGGGCTGTGCATACCAAATGCAGCAGGGTCTTTGAAGATCCTAGTCTTGATATGTAGATCTTCTAGCCATCCTGCATGTGTGGGTAATAACACCTCTCTGCAGAGCAGGCACTGTTTCTGCCCTCTGAGAGCACAGGCTCTCGCCTCCAGGGGGTCAGAAACATGTCTTGTAATGGCAGACTGAACCAAACTGGCCCACCAGCACAACAAGAGACTGACAGAGGTTCAAGGGTGACCTCTAAGGTGCCCTCTGGGTGCATGGCTGATGTTGGCATCAACCTCGATCTATTAAGACAATGTGATTGATATCAAACACCAAAGGGTTGAGTGAAGCCATTATGTGACTGGGTCACTTGTGTTGATGAGTGTCTACCACATACCTTAAAATGGCTTCCCGGTTCATGTGCAATGCTCAGCAATGGGGCTAGGCATCACAGGGCCACATCCACTTGTGTACATATGGCCACGCAGAAAGTGTACTGCACCCTGCCTTAGGGCTCTGGAGCCTGCCTTACGGGTGACTTACATGTGCCTAGCTGCACTGATGGGGGTGATTGTATTTTCTCCTCGCTTTGCACCAGGGCTCACATACTGCAATGGCAGCTATGTGCTTCTCATTTTTTAAGGCGGGGGGATCCCTTCAAGTGGCACAATTTGTGCTGTAGCCCTTAGTGACCCTCTCCTCTACCCACGCCCTAGGTACCAGGGGTACCATTTACTAGGGACTTACACATGTGGAGGAGTGTGCCAATCGTACACCATGTTACCTGTTTTGGGGAAAGAGCACTGCTGGCCTGTTTAGCAGGAACTCAGTGCACCTCAGTCGAAAAACTTCAGTAACACTGGCAAAAACTGGGGGGTGGGGGAGGTCACACCGCATAGCGAGTCGCAGAAGGTTTCCTACACCCTAGCCCCCCAAACGCAAGTGAATAAGACTAACCTTTCCCAAGGTAGTCTTCATTATCGAAATGGAAAAACTGGGAAAGGCCATCTTCGTTGGCGTGGTCACTCTTTGGCTGGTTTTTTTTACTGTAAAGTCCATATCCTGTAGGGAGATGGACCACCTCAACAGTTTAGGATTTTCTCCTTTCATTTGCATCAGCCATCTGAGAGGCCTGTGTTCAGGTTGAAAAATGAAGTGAGAGCCAAACAGGCATGGCTTCAGATTCTTCAGTGGCCAGACTACAGCAAAGGCTTCTCTCCCTATGGCACACCAACGCTGCTCTCTGGGAAGCAACCTCCTGGTAAAAGCTTCAGGTTGGTACTAGCCATCATCATTGGTCAGGGATATGACCGCTATTATCCCATGCTCAGAGGCATTCACCTGCACAATAAACAGTTTGGTATAATCTGAAGCCTTTAGGATGGGTGCTGAACACAGAGCCTCCTTCAGGATGTCAGAAGTCTTTGATAACTGTCCAGCTAAACTTTGTTGGTTGCTTCTTAGAGGTGAGTTATGTGAGGGGTGCCACAATAGTGCCTTACACCTTCACAAACCTTCTGTAATACCCAGTCAAGCCAAGGAATGCCCTGACTTGGGTTTGGGTGTTTGTAGCCTCCCAGTCCAGAATTGTCTGAGTTGTAAGGGTTGAACTTTGCCTCCACCTACTAGGTAGCTCAAGTATACAACGTTGCCCTGCTCTGTCGGGCATTTGCTTGTCTTTATAGTGAGACCTGCCTTCTGCAGAGCCTACAGGACCTTCCCAAGGTAGATGAGGTGATCCTGCTATAGACAGCAATATCATCTAGATATGCTGCACTTGTACACTCTAACCCAGCTAGGACTTTAGTCATCAGCCTAAGAAAGGTGGCAGGATCAATCTTTAATCTAAAGGGCATCACAGTAAATTGGTAGTGCCTGGCTGGAGTCGAGAATGCAGTTTTCTTTTTTGTTACTGGGGTGAGACCAATCTGCCAGAACCCAGATGTCACATCAAAGGTACTGAGACATTTGGCTGCACCCAGCCTCTCAATCGACTCATTAGCTCTTGGAAAGGGATATCTGTCTTGGTGACAGCATTAAGTCCCCTGTAGTCCACGCAATGCCTCAGCTCTGGTTTATCTCTCTTTGAATGAGGTTTGGGGACAAAGGGCCAGATGTAACAACAGTTTTAAGGAAAACGGGCTGGAAAAAGAAAAAAAAAAACTGCTTTATTTAAAAGCAGTCACAGACATGGTGGTCTGCTGTCTCCAGCAGGCCACCATCCCTGTGATTGCCTAGACTCGCTATGGGGTCGCAAACTGCGACCCACCTCATAAATATTCATGAGGTGGGTCTTTGCAACCCCATAGCGAGTCGCAGAAGGTGTCTAAGATACCTTTCTGCATTTGGTTTTGCGAGTTGCAATTTGCGAGTCGCTATGACTCGCAAATTGCAAGTCGCAAAACTATACTTACCTACGTCTGGCCCTAAAAGTGCTGGGCAAGCCCAGGTGCTCTCAGAGAGCTCAATCACTCCAAGGTCCAGCATCTTGCCTACTTCAGCTTTGATGCTATCTTTGACTTGATCAGACTGTCTGTAAATGTTGCTTTTGACAGGCAGGCTGTCCCCAGTGTCCATATCATGGATACTCCAGGTAGTCTGACACAGGGTCAAAGAAAAGAGTCTAGCATACTGGCTGAGGACTTATCTGCTGTCAGCTTGCTGTTAGGCAGTGGGGGTATCTGACAAGATTACTCCTTCAACTGACCCACCTGCAGGGTTGTGGGAGAGGAGGTCATGGAGAGGTTCACTCTCTTCTTCCTGGCCCTCATCAGTGACATCAGCATGGCCACATCAGGGTTGATAGGGTTTAAGGGGATTCACATGGATGACCCTGTGGGGGCTCCTAGGGGTGCCAAGGTCCACCAGGTAGGTGACCTTCCCTTTCTTCTCTAGGATAGGATAGGGTAGGACCCACTCCACTTTTGTTGGAGGGCCGTAGTAGCCACAGGCTCCAACACCCATACCTTCTGCCCTGGTTGGTAATCCACCAGTGTAGCCTTTTGGTCAAACCATTGCTTCTTTACTTGAACAATGACTTTGTTGGCTTTTTCAATGTACTCAGCCATCCTAGAACGTAGGCCCAGCACAAAGTCCACTGTGTCTGTTTGGAATCTATCCCAGCCCTCCCTTACTTGAATTAGTGGTCCCCTAACAGGGTGGCCAAACAAGTTTGAAAGGACTAAAGACCACTCCCTTTTGATGAACCTCCCTGTAGGCAAAAAGCAGACATGGTAAGAGGACATCCCATCTCCTTCTGAATTTGTCAGGGAGCCCTATGATCATGCCCTTTATGGTTTTGTTGAACCATTTAACTAAACCATTGATTTAGTGGGTGGCACGGGATGATGAACTTATAAGTCACACCACATTCCTTCAACTTTGCTGTTCGGTAAGCAGACATGAAGTTTGTACCTCTGTCTGAAACCACCACCTTAGGGAAGCCCAACCTAATAAAGATACTGATGGTGGTTCTGGAAAATGCGGGGGCAGTGGCAGACCTAAGGGGTATTGCCTCAGGGTATCTGGTGAAATGTTCCACTACCACCAGAATAAAGCAGTTCCCTGATGCTGTTGGGGGTCAAGGGGACCAACAATGACGGCCCCTAAGCTTTCAGGGGGGACCACAATCACTGGTAATGTAATTAAGAGGGCCTTTCGTTTGCAATCTGTCTTGCCACCGGCCTTACAGGTGACACAGAGGTTGCATAACTCCTTCAATTTTTGGAGCATGCATGGCCAGTAGAGGTGGTTCACCAACCTACCCCATACTTTATTCTGACCAAGCTGTTCGGCTAGGGGTATGTTGTGTGCCAAGGTGAGTAAGAACTCCCTGTACTGTTGAGGCTCTACCGTTCACCTAGTGGCACCAGGTTTGGGGTCCGTGGCCTCAGTGTAAAGGAGCCCATCCTCCCAATAGTTCCTAAAGGAGCAAGTGACATCTCCCATTTCCGGGTCAGAAGCTTGCTGCCTCGGGCCTTTAAGAGTGGGACAGGTACTCTATCCTTGGCAATCTTCTTCCCTAGAGGTCCCCCTTGACCAAGGAGCTCTGCCGTGTAAGGCCCTAGTTCCTGGGGCTCAGTACCCTCAAGGGCTGGCAGGTCATCTCCCTGAGGAAAGGAGGCCTGACCTTGTATTATCTCAGACAGAAGTTGGTTTCCCAGACTTCTTGCCTTTCCTTTTGGAGGGTTGGGCCAATATTCCCGGCTCCAGCACCTCTATTTCACACTGGGCTCTGCTCTGTTTTTTATGCTCACCGACTCGGGTATTGCAGCATGGCTCCATGTGTTTTCATCTCTACCTCAGCCCATGCTGATCGTTCCCCAACAGACATTCTACTAAGATTGCAGGGGACACCACCTTCTTCTGGCAAGTAACCCTTCCCCACTCCATGGTCACCATAGCCATGGAATGGACTTTGTCAGTGTTGCACCCCTGGCACCTCACTACCTTCAGGGGACCCGAGAGCTGAGTGTAAGAACTTCCATGGACCCATAGTGGAATGGACGTTGATGGGTGCCCCTTCCGTACTCATGAAAGTGGAAAAAGTAGATTGAGGGAGACGAGGGGACACCACGAGGCTCAAGGACCTGGCTGTAGCACGTGAATCATTGAAGCGCTCGAGCGCTGAGTCTGCTTTTTCTCCAAAGAGATGGATACCATTGAAGGGCATAAGATTGGCTTGGACATCCCCCGAAAAGCCAGATGTCCTCAACCAGGCATGGCACGTAAGAGTGACTGTCGAAGCAACTGCCCTGCCCAGTGAGTCGGTCGTGTCCAGTCAAGATCAAATCATGAACTTTGCGATGTCTCTCCAATCAGCAAATGCTTGGGAGAATACTGCCTAGGCCTCACCCAGGATCTGTGGCAGCACTTGTGCAACCGTACCCCACAGGATGTGGTAATAATGGCCCAAAAGGCATGCAGTGTTCACAGACCACAATGCCACGCTGTTGGAAGAAAACTCCTTCGTCCCAAGTGTGTCCAGCCTCTTGGCTGGAAGTGAACATGACCTGGGAAGTGAAGGCTTGGATAACCAAGCTCTCAGGGATGGGTCATCTGGAAAAGGGAAATTATGGCATGCAATTGTCCTGTTCACAGGAGCTCCTGTGCTGTGTAGGAACCAGGTACCCAGTAGGACATGTGTGAGGGCTTTTCTGCAGGGGAGCAGAGGTTCAGAGGATGAAGCTCTAGACTGAAGCACATCTGTCAGGAGGTTAGACCTGACTGCCATCAAAGGTAGCTAAAGGTCAGGACCTCAGCTGCTCTTTGCACCATCCTAGAATATGAAGCACCCTTCTCCGTAGCCACGGTAGGAGGAGAAAGCATGCCAGTATCTGGGGAGGTGTCCAGTCCACTGGCTTCTCCCACGTCTGCACGCCAGTTCATAGGTTCTTGGAGCTGGTATTTGAAAGGGTCCATCGACTCCCTCCCATTCCTCACTCTACGCTAGCCCATAAGAAACAGGCTCAGGATCCGACATAGGGCCAGAGTCAGTGTCATACGATGCCCATCAAGCTCCATGTCAGAGTCAGCAATGAGGATGGGGATTTTGCCGTCCAGGCGGCATCGGGGACATCGGCATCAGGAGTGGCATCAGGAAAGGGCGAGGTGGTACGACAGACGCCGCCCCGGAAAACAAGCATGGATCCATGGGTGCCCTTCGGAGCTGAGGCCAAAGGCACGGAACCTGAAGGGGCCCATTCTGACTCCACGGGGACCGAAGGCGCTCCAGCTGTGTCAGGCTGCCCACAAATGAGGCACATGGCCTCATAAAACTCTTTAAGATGGGGAGGGGTTACTCCGGCTCCCGGTAACTCTGGGACGAGCAGAGTCAGCTGAGACACAGGTTCCACAGATGGAGGCCTAGAACAATGATGCTCTTGCTTCATCTTGTCGACTGACAGAAGAGGTGAAGTCAAAGAATGTTTTGTTTTCTTCAACTTCTTCTAGTGCCATGGCTTGGCTTATCCCATCGCCCTGAGGATTTGGAGTGGGACGATGACAATGGAGGATTCTGCGACAGCTCACTGCTCCCGGGACCTTCTTCTTGACCGGGACCTCAACTTGCGCGGAATTGAGCGTCAGGCCACCATCTGCTTCAGGGACCACTCCCTCAAAGCCTTCAGATACATGGCCCGACACTCGGAGCACGACTTCGGGTTCTGGTCATGCTCCAGATACCAAAGGTACATGAGGTGCGGATCCGCCACGGGCATTGCCCGATGATAGGATCTGCAGGGCTTGAACCCAGTTTTCCTAGATGACATCCTTGACCCACCAGGAGTTAGCAACTAGAACTTCAACAAAAAGTTTTAAAAGATAGTCAAAAAATTACTGAGGGGTAGGTCTCTTTGGATCAGCGCTGGCTGGTGCTGAAAGAAAGAAACTAATGTCAGAGCTCCGGGGTGGCGTCTATATACAACCCGAGACATCATACTAGGAGCGGACGAGGACGGACATGGAGCCTATCGACTTCACCTAACTGCGCGCAGGATACTGCTAGAGAAAAATCTCCAGATCCAGACTGACGTCTGAGGGAAATTCTAAGGTAAGGAATCTGCAACTGGATATGGATTACAAACAATCAGAAATTAAAAGCCTGGATTGTACATCAAATGTGTCTTCAGCTATAAATGAAGGAACCTAACAGTAAAACAATGGTTCATGGAATGATTAGACTTTTCTGTGACTTTTTGTGAATTATACATACAGGTTAATTTACACACATCAAACTTCTGAAATGCTGGTGAAGAGATGACCTGAAAAGAAAAAGGTTATTTAGAAAGTGTACATTACATGTATCATACATCCAACCCAACACAATAGAGAGGGAGATTGAGACCTAAACCATTCCAAGGCCTAGCAGACTACAAATCAGACTATTATTCAACTTACAAGAATTAATGGCATTGGTCACCATATGAACATTGCAAAGTAAACTGTTTACCAATACTACTTATATTCAGCATACAACAGGACATGATTGACAATCTTTTAGTCAACATACTATGATTTTTAAAACCAATTACATCAATTCAATCAAATGACAAGAAGGTAACAACATACTAGATAGATGGCATCAAATGGTGATTGTCAACACTTTGACATATGTGCATATATGGAAGAAAAGAGAGAATGAGCAACATCACTTTGCAATATTATCTTCCAGAGAGACAAAAACAGGGCATCATGGTAGTTGTAGTCATTTCTATTCACTATTAACAACACTTGTAAACATGTCAATTAAACATACCTAGCAAAATATATGCAGGTAAAATGAACACACTTTCACAATGTGTACACACATATGTGAATTATGTAAATAGGGGAAAAGGACAGTTAGGAGCACTATTCCTTCATGTTGAAATAGATTGAGTTTGGAACCTGTTTTCTTGAGTACAACACCATACATTGAAACACACCTACAAACTACCAAATGAAAGAATGATCAGTGGAGAACAACACATATTACTATGACAACACATACTGATCATTGTTAAAAAGACAGATACAACCATAATGCTACTAATTTGATGATAACAATATATTTTGATACTTTACATTTTTGGTTAATTGTTTTAATTACAGTATAAAAACATTATCAACAGCTAGCTTAAGGGCAAAAACTACATTTCTGATTAGTGAGACCTTGGTAAGTCCAACTTATCAGTCTCCACTCCACCAGGGATTCCTGTCAAGCCATTAGGATGTAGGATCTAAAAGACCGTCTCCTCCCAGGGAAAAAGATGTAAGGGGGAGGCTGGGACAACCACCACCAGTCATCTGGGCCTCAAGGCGATGCTTGGAGGCCAGGGAACACATTCTCCCCTACAGGTCGTTCCACCTCTTCCTAATATTCTACTGTGTGTGCAGGCTGTTTGGTACAGCATTCACTCTGTCAGCTATTCTGGTCCACATTTGCCTTTTTTGAGAAATGGTTTTATTTTGTACTTGGGCTTCAAACAAGTGTGGCTCTACTCTGAAGATTTAATTCGCCATGACTAACAATTCTTCCTCTGTAAATGTGGATTCCTATTCACTGCCATAGTGAGTAACTTAAAGAAAATAAAACAGTGGGCCACAAGTTGATTACATTTTTTTAAATGAAACACACGAAAAATGAACGGTGGGAATAACAAAATAAAAATAACCTGATTCCAGACCGGCAAATTCAGAAGCAGAATGGTGCTCTGCACTGGAATGTCAAAGGATCATATTCTGACATGAAGTGTGTTTTATAGTGTGGTTTGCAGATGTTCACAATTGGCCAATATACATCAAGTGAGTGCTGCTTGCATCCATTCAATAGCCACAGCCATAGTACAAAGTTGAACGGGTCCCATGATGGAATCCTACCATCAGGAATCCATCGCCAGAAAAATGCCAGCACAACTGTGAAACCTAAATATGCTTGGCACAATCCTGCCATCCTGATGGTGACTGAATACTGTTACCTAGCACTGGAGTCTGCTACATCAGCAGCGGGAGATCGCTTACACAGCAGACTCCACTCTGTTGATGTGGATGGAGGTTCAGCCACCATACATCTAAATATGACAGACAGAACTCAGTCAGCTTGACGGAATACTTGGTACTGCCATCACAGTGGGACAACAGAACTCCCATCAAGATCTAAACCAGGTCCTATGAGATCTACTATGGCTAAATGTGTGTTTAAATCCTCGTCCATGAGGCATATGTCATCAACATAGGACAATGCTTCTCAGTCAGTTTCTAGCAGAACTGATGTTACTCGGGCAGCAAACAGACCTCAACTCTTCTTATACTCTTGAGGAAGTCAAAAGAACCGTCCCTGTGACATTAGGTGGTAAACACCATCAAGTCTCTGCTTTCAAGTGCTATGTCTTAGCAAAAAAGCAATTGGAAATGTCCAATGTCGATTTATGTTTTTTATGGACAATACTGTTAATGAATGCTGTGCTGTGGGAATTTTCAGTTGCAAAAGTGTGTGTGTGGCTGCTCAAATGTCTATAGTCTAATACTATGAGATATGATTGATCTGGTTTCATTACAGGAAAAAGTGGATTATTCATGGGAGATATACAGGGCTAAATTACACGTTGGTACTCTAGTTGTGAGAGAATTTCTATCGTTGGGCCTTTAGCTTCATGTTTAATTGGCTATTGTGGTTGCACTTGTGGGCTAGAACATATAGGTATCGAGCTTTCATGGTTGCGGTACAATGTCAGGGCTTGTGCAAGAGCTCAGTCGTTGACATATGCTTGTTTAACTGTTTCAGGAAAAAGAACAGAGAAGGAAGGTATAATTACACCTTTTCTTTGTGGGACTTTTCTAACAAACTAAGGTAGCCAATCTACTGCAGCCAAGAGAATGTCATAGGTATTGTTAAATTTTCCCAGAAAATATTACTTTAATAGTGTGCAGTATACCTCCCTCAATTTGGATGTCCAAATCATAAAGTCTATTGGGAGGACTAAACTGCTGATCTGGTGTTTCAAACTGAATAAATTCAATAGTTGCTCTTGAAACCAAGTGGTAGACACATTGTGAGAATCCTATGTTTGTTTTTGAGACCGGTACGGGGAAACATTACTTCAAGCTAGTTTGTTTTTTGTGCAATCCAAAACGGAATTTCCTCCTGCCTTGTGAAAACCTTACTCATAATTGCATTAATAGTGACTGGACTATCTGCAGGCACTGCTAACTGTGTCTGCAAATCTTGAACAACCCTTGCTGCAGCAGTTGTTATTGTACGCATAACAAATTGTGTTAAAGGTCTATATAGTCTAACTAGACCTGTGCACTGGTTACGGAGTTTACCAACATTTAAAGATGCTAAATTTGGGTATGGTGTGTAGCTGGCTAGAACTAACAGGCTGACCCATCATTGCTGAGGGGACATAGTCTAAAATTTTGAAGTGGATGTGGGAGGGCACCTTGGAATCAATTTTGATATTCCTGAAAGGTTAATGCTATTTCTAATTTATGATATGGCTCGTATTGAGTAGGTACTGCAACCTCAGTGTACGTGTGAAATGTCTGTGTTATGGCATCTGCTGTAGGAAATTCGACCCAACAGTAAAAAAACACTTTGCATATATATGCTTTGTGTGCCTCTTCCACAAAGGTAACATCTCCCCCCCCCATAAGAGGGATTGTACGCCAAGAAATGTACTGTAACAGCATGTCTACAATTAATAGGAATGCTAATTGCGTTCACCATTTTAATGAATGGAATTTAGAGAGGAAAAACACTATAGTAGGGTAACCCTTTTAAAGGTTCAAGCTGAGCAACCTACAGATATAAATAGGTACTTCCTATTAAGCTGAGGAGGACAATCTCTTACATCACGGATGTCTCTGTATAGAGGTGAAAAGAGGACCTTGGGCGCACACAAGAACTACTCAGGAAACATGTTAAATAAGTACTTTACCTAGAACATTGGTGGTGCAATGTTATACCATTCCTAGAAATTAAGTAGGACTATGTATCAGGTCAATATAAACTTCAGGATCTAGGGAATCAGCCCATCTATACCATCAGGAAATGTTGACACAATTCCTAGCTAGCTCACAGTGCCCCATCTGAAACCCTAAACTTACCAGAGTACAAGGTGGTATCAACAACCTTGAACATGACCACTCTGACTCTCAAGGAAGTTGTGGAAACAGATCTATCCTTTCCTTGTAACACTGCATGCCCAAGGTAAATCTCAAGAAAATATGAAAATGCCTTGTGAATATTTATTGAAACAATCATATTCTTGTATAGAAAGCATAAGCTGCAATTTACTAGGAAGATGGAATAAAACATGGTAACCAGCATTATGAGAATGGTAAAAATGGTAAACAATTCAACTATGATAATGTTATTACGTTGTGACACTCCTATATGTTACGGCCTAAACTATTGAGAGCATAGTGGGAGTATACTCTCTCAGATCTATTGGAATAGCCTAACCCCCATACCTGGTGTGATGTACCAGGAAGCCAGTAGGATGTAGGTCAGGCTATCATCCTTTGCAGGATGGAGGTCAGGGGCAGTAGGGCTACTTCTCAGTCACAGTGTACTACGTTCCAGGATAATCCCATTAGAAGTGCTCTTCTCCTGAATATAGCACAGAGGCAGTTTATATAATGAAAGAATTGTTCATATCCCACTGTGTCAGAGGTGAGGAGCTGATGCAATGATTTGTTCATAATTTTGGAGCTGTATCCAACAGACAATCATGACACAAGGGAATCGCATTCTGAGGACCCAGCCTTGGCCAGAGTGTACAGATTACATGGCAGAAGCGTTTACTACGAAGAAGCTGCATATACAGTATCTTCTCAGCACACTGTCCTGCAGGGTTTCCAGAAATGAAAGGGCATAACCCAGCCAAATGATCTGCATCATACACTTGTCTGAAGTGATGGGCTAGCACTCTGGCAAGAAGTGACAGATTCTGCTGCCAGCAGGGTGGCTGTGTGTTGCAAAGAACAAATCAAAGGGGCTTGGGGAGAGTGAGAATGGACGGAGCGCTGGACTGTGCTTTCACACTGACACTGCTGACCGTGCAACTATGTAGTCCTTCACCAAAATAAAAGGAATGAAAAGGCTTTTGGGCCTGGGGTGACTGCTGGTAAAATTGGGAACCCGTGCTAAAGCTGCACAAAGTGTGAAACTCCATGAGTGGGGGATGAGGAGCAATGGGTAACCTGAGGGTAGCGAGCTGTAGCTCTGCTGTCGCTCCAAAGATGTATCCACCTTGGCCCCAAAGAGGTGGAACCCATCGAAGAGCAGGCATGTCCATGAGGGTGAATGGAACATCTTCTGAAAAGCTAGTGGCGAGCATCCGAAGTATGTCACCAGATGCCAACATAGGCAGCAATAGTTCAGCCTAAGGAGTCAGTAGTATCAAGGCAACAGCGGATAGAAAATTTGCCACAACACAACTATCCTGCATTGCTTTGGAGAGGATAGCACAAGGTTCTTTGGATACCATAGGAAGGACTTTCCCACAGAGACCCACAAAGCAAAGGGGGAATCTGCTGACCAGACAGGCAGTATTCACAGAGGCCAGGGCAAGACTAGTGGATGAGAAAACTATGCATCCAAAAGTGTCAAGACAATTGGATTCCCTATCCGGCAGCACAGAAAGGAACCAATTGGGATTACATTTGCTTGGCGAAGTTTGCACCACCAGACTGTCCTAGGAAGGATGCTGGGTATGAAAGTCTGGATTCCCAGGTGCAGGAAGATAACAGCGGGCAATTTGGCAGTTAATTGTGGCACTTGTGCAAGTTTTAGCCCAGGTACCCTAAAATGTAGCAGTCAAAGCTTAATTAAAAGGCGGAAGAGGTTCCGCAGAGGTTTACCCTTGCTGCAAGACCACAGTCAACAAATTAGTTCTGAGCGTTTGCATATGCAGTTGGAGTTCAAGAATGTCTGCAGACCACCATAGCAAACGACACACTTTCTGTGGTGGTCGGGCCCAGGGGAAAAACAATACAGAGTAATGGGAGGTATTGTCGTGATGTCGCTTTTAGTACCTGGGTTGGACACCTCTATCTTAGCTTAGTTTCAAGGTTTGTGCCTTTTATATTCATACACGTTTTTATTCATGTTTTATAGTGAGCTGGCTTTTAGCAATTGTTTTTAATATATTTTATCAGCTGCATCTTCTAGGAAGGCAGAGTTCACGCTGTACATTCTATCAGCAGTTTTACAGCATGTAATCTGTACCTTTGTCCAAGGTTGCCATGTACAGTATATAATGGCCCTCATTATGACATTGGCCGTAAGACCCGCTTACCGCCATGCCAACTCCCGCCAACATACCGGCGCCGCAGCGGATTACCGCTACCCATATTGTGACACACACATACCAATCCGTCACTATACAGACACACACAAAAGTCCACCAGCCCAAAGGTCAGTGATAATTTGACAGTAACAAAACCCACACCGTTACGTCAACAGAACTACGCCAGCATTGAGACCCATGAATCACTGCGGTGGACATTCAAACGAGGTAAACCATTGGTGGTACATACTGCTGCGCTCAAAATACACACACACATACAAAACAACACCACATTGGACAATTCAAACTACACACACCTGACACACATACACATACCACACCCACACCACTATAAAACACACACCCACAATACCCACAACCCCTTATGACAAAAAAATATTGCCAACTGAGAGACAGACCAAGAGCACCCACAGAACCAGAGCCACAAAACACCATCACCCATACACCATCCACACACCTTACAGCACACACCCCAACACATCACCCCACACACACCACTCACACTACACCCATTGCACCACAAAGACCCCAGGTTCTCAGAGGAAGATCTAAGGGTCATGGTGGAGGAAATCATCCGGGTAGAGCCACAGCTATTTGGATCACAGGTGCAGCAGGCATCCATTGCTAGGAAGATGGGGCTTTGGTGGAGGATCGTGGACAGGGTCAATGCCGTGGGACAACAGCCAAGAACAAGGGATGACATCAGAAAGAGGTGGAACAACCTATGGGGGAAGGTGTGTCCCATGGTTGCAAGACACCAGAAAGCTGTACAGAGGACTGGCGGTGGACCCCCACCTCCTCCCCCACAACGAACAACATGGGAGGAGCAAGTCTTGGCAATCATGCATCCTTAGGGCCTGACAGGAGTAGAAGGAGGACTGGACTCTGGTAAGTCAAATCTATATTACTATCACCCCCTACCTGCATGCCATCACATACCCCCACTCCTGCCCTCACCCCATCACTCCACAACCTCACATGCACCCCACCATCACAACCCACTCATCCCAATGCCAAGCCCTGAATGTAACACCAATGCACAGACCCCCATCACAGACCTGCATGGACACATGGAGCATGCACACTTGAGACAATCACCTAGCCCACCAAATCACTACTCACACAAGGCTAAGCTACCAGGGCAATAACAACCATAGAGGGCAACAAACCCATGCACAATATGTCACACACAGAAACAATAACACTGCATTTACAGCCCCACAGGTCCTCCACCCAACGTCAACGGAGAGGAGGTGCCAGCAACATGCAGTCCCCACCCAGAAGAGGCCCACAGTGATGGCAGAAGCTCTGGATACCTGGATCTGGATGATCAACCTGGCCCATCAGGGACCTCCAGACAGTCGGTTACCCAGGCACAGTCACATACCACCACAGAGCCTCCCCCTCAGGAAACACCACTACAGCACCCACCCAGCGGGCCCATACCACTGTCCCCAGGACACGTCAATCTGCAGTGTGTCTACCACTACAGGGACCCCAGGCCATCCCACAAACACAGGACAATCAGGAACCTGGGGTCAGTGGCAGTGGGCACACGATTCATGGGACAGATGCACAGGACAACAGGGAAACTGGAAGGACTGCTTTGCGACAGGGGGAGGACAGACCTAGGGAACCGACTCTCCAGGAGGCACTCACCAACATCCTGGGAGCATACCACCATTCCCAGGAGACGAGAGGCCAGATACTGGACAAGTTGCAGGAGACCCAGCAGCTGCAGGAGGGACAGTACCTGGGTATCAAGGAGGACCTGAGGGACATCCACACCACCCTGGTCACCATTGCAGGGGTGCTGGCAGACATGGCCAACACCATGAGGGAGGCAGTGGCACACCAACGGGCCCCCTGACACTAGCCACACCGACGAACAGCCCTCCACCTTCGCTGCCGCTAGTGGACAGGAGGCCCCGCCACAGGAACAACAGGCCACCAGCACCCCTCCCCCTGCAGAGGGAGAACCACCTTGCAAACAGTCCCTGCGATCCAGGTGGAAGCCAGAGAACATTGCCAGGAAATAAGACTCTCCTGAATCTCACCCTTGTGTCCCACTCAGTCACCCTGTCCACCTTGAACTGCCATTGCTCCACTTCCTATGCCCCCTTGGACAATGCACCTGTGATACAAATAGACTGGACCCTACCCTAGACTTTCCTCCATCAGCAACCCAGCCCATTGCAATAACCCCTCCACTTATTAGCACCAAAATAAACACCCTTGGAACAAATACAATTATGGAGTCTGTCAATTGATTGAAATATGTATTCGTTTAACATGCTGTAAACATTGCAAATCAATTGTACAGTAATGTATACATAGGTATGACCTGTAGTTTGCAGCAGTCAACACACCAGGAGCCAGAGTGAGGCACAGATATCTGAAAATAGAGATGCCAAAGGGTACAGTACCTGGCCATAGTAGTGGGAAAATCAGCCTGCCATGTACAATGTCCAGCACAAAACTGTCAATGGAAGGTGAAGTTACAGTTTCTTACCTGTGTGTCACTGGAAGTACTGTTGTATGATTGCTGCTCTGTTGTCCTCATCTTCATCCTTATCCTCTGCCTCCACTTCGTCACTGTCCACAGGGTCCACTGCTGCCCCACGCCCATCTCCAGCCTCATCCTCCTGCAGAAAAGGCACCTGGTGTCTAAATGCAAGGTTATGCAACATACAGCATGCCGCGATGATCTGGCAGACCTTCTTGGGTGAGTAGCACAGGGAACCACCTGTTAGATGGAGGCAACAAAACCTGTCCTACAGGAGGCCGAATGTCCTCTCGATTATTCTTCGTGTTCGCCCATGTGCCTCATTTCTAACGTTCCTCTGCCCTTGTCCTGGGATTCCTCACTGGGGTCAGTAGCCATGAGAGGTTGGGGTAACCAAAGTCACCTGCAAATATCGATGGATATCTGTTAGCCAAACACTAACCCTTAGGGCCAACACCATACCCATACACCAACATATACTGGGTGGGAACCATGGGCTCATCTATTAGCCACAACCGGTGCCTCTGGAGTTGAGCCATCACATACAGGGAGTGCAGAATTATTAGGCAAATGAGTATTTTGACCACATCATCCTCTTTATGCATGTTGTCTTACTCCAAGCTGTATAGGCTCGAAAGCCTACTACCAATTAAGCATATTAGGTGATGTGCATCTCTGTAATGAGAAGGGGTGTGGTCTAATGACATCAACACCCTATATCAGGTGTGCATAATTATTAGGCAACTTCCTTTCCTTTGGCAAAATGGGTCAAAAGAAGGACTTGACAGGCTCAGAAAAGTCAAAAATAGTGAGATATCTTGCAGAGGGATGCAGCACTCTTAAAATTGCAAAGCTTCTGAAGCGTGATCATCGAACAATCAAGCGTTTCATTCAAAATAGTCAACAGGGTCGCAAGAAGCGTGTGGAAAAACCAAGGCGCAAAATAACTGCCCATGAACTGAGAAAAGTCAAGCGTGCAGCTGCCACGATGCCACTTGCCACCAGTTTGGCCATATTTCAGAGCTGCAACATCACTGGAGTGCCCAAAAGCACAAGGTGTGCAATACTCAGAGACATGGCCAAGGTAAGAAAGGCTGAAAGACGACCACCACTGAACAAGACACACAAGCTGAAACGTCAAGACTGGGCCAAGAAATATCTCAAGACTGATTTTTCTAAGGTTTTATGGACTGATGAAATGAGAGTGAGTCTTGATGGGCCAGATGGATGGGCCCGTGGCTGGATTGGTAAAGGGCAGAGAGCTCCAGTCCGACTCAGACGCCAGCAAGGTGGAGGTGGAGTACTGGTTTGGGCTGGTATCATCAAAGATGAGCTTGTGGGGCCTTTTCGGGTTGAGGATGGAGTCAAGCTCAACTCCCAGTCCTACTGCCAGTTCCTGGAAGACACCTTCTTCAAGCAGTGGTACAGGAAGAAGTCTGCATCCTTCAAGAAAAACATGATTTTCATTCAGGACAATGCTCCATCACACGCGTCCAAGTACTCCACAGCGTGGCTGGCAAGAAAGGGTATAAAAGAAGGAAATCTAATGACATGGCCTCCTTGTTCACCTGATCTGAACCCCATTGAGAACCTGTGGTCCATCATCAAATGTGAGATTTACAAGGAGGGAAAACAGTACACCTCTCTGAACAGTGTCTGGGAGGCTGTGGTTGCTGCTGCACGCAATGTTGATGGTGAACAGATCAAAACACTGACAGAATCCATGGATGGCAGGCTTTTGAGTGTCCTTGCAAAGAAAGGTGGCTATATTGGTCACTGATTTGTTTTTGTTTTGTTTTTGAATGTCAGAAATGTATATTTGTGAATGTTGAGATGTTATATTGGTTTCACTGGTAATAATAAATAATTGAAATGGGTATATATTTGTTTTTTGTTAAGTTGCCTAATAATTATGCACAGTAATAGTCACCTGCACACACAGATATCCCCCTAACATAGCTAAAACTAAAAACAAACTAAAAACTACTTCCAAAAATATTCAGCTTTGATATTAATGAGTTTTTTGGGTTCATTGAGAACATGGTTGTTGTTCAATAATAAAATTAATCCTCAAAAATACAACTTGCCTAATAATTCTGCACTCCCTGTATGGGATGCTGCTATTCCTCAGGATAAAGGCATCATGCACAGACCCAGGATACTTTGCGTTTACTTGGGAGATATACAGGTACGCCAGGCACACTATCTGCACATTCATCAGGTGAAAGCTCTTTCAATTTCTGAACACCTGTTCATTTCTCCGGGGGGGGGACAAATGCAATATGTGTACCCAATAATTTTGGGGATATGTCCCATTGCATAGAAGTCAGCTTTCACCGTGGCCAAATCCTCAACCTGAGGGAAAACAATGTAGCTGCGCATGTGTTTAATCAGGGCAGACAACACTAATGTCAGCACTATTGAGAACATTGGCAGAGACATTCCTGCTGCCAAACCCACTGTCACTTGGTAAGAACCAGTTGCCAAGAAATAGAGCACAGATAGGACTTCACAAGAGGGGGATCCCAGTGGGGTGACGGATAGCAGATATGAGGAATGGCTCCAATTGGGCACACAGCTCTGTGGTTGTGGCCCTGTCAAGTCGGTAGGTGAGGATAATGTGCCTGCCCCCCATTGTTGTCAGGTCCACCAGGGGTCTGTACACAGGGGGATGTCTCCATCTCCTATTCATCTGCAGTGGTTGTAATCTAGGGGGCAAAAGAGTGAGCAGCTGGTCAGTATTCCACATTTCCAAACTGTACACTGCATTGCATGTTGTGACAGAAACAGTATGTTTTTGGATAGGCCCAAAAGGTGCCTATGTGTACTGTGACGTAGTTAGGTGCCATGGCCTGCCCCCCCCCGAAATGGCGCCTGTCTGTCCTGTGTGGATAGACATGTGGAAATGAGGTGATGCTGCTGACGTTGTGCGCCGTTGCGGGAGGCGGTCGAGTACTGCAGTGCAACTCCTCATTGGTTGTCATTGGGCCCTATGGGTTACAGTGGCCAATGGTGAAGTACGCTGGCGGTGACGGTACGCACCCCCGCGGACGTGACTACCATTTTCTATCTGTTCTCTCACTTGCTACCTGACTTTCAACAGAGGAGGACCTACACTGCAAGTGCTGCTGTGACCTGTGTCTGGAACCGACCATGGCTCGAGTCACTGGGGAAAGGGGCCCTTCCTTTACCGCTGCGGAGTTGGAGAGACTGGTGGATGGGGTCCTACCCCAGTACCGAATGCTGTGTGGGCCTCCAGACCAACAGGTGAGTACACTGTGAGCACAATGCATGGGGCATGAATGAATGTAGTGCTGTGTGTGAGGGCCTTGTGTAGGGGGATAGGGTTGGTGGAAGGGTCCTGGGCAGTATTCTACATGTATGATGGGGGCAATGTTTGTGCGTCAGGGGATGTGAGGGCTATGGTGGGCCATGAGTGTAAGAGGCCGGACGGTATGGTTGATACTTTTTTCTATGTTTATTTGTCTGCAGGTCAGCGGCCATCAGAAAAAGGGTATATGGCGTGCCATTGCCAAGGACATGCGGACCCTGGGGATCTACGGCAGGTGGAGCACCCACTGTTGCAAACGGGGGGAGGACCTGAGACGCTGGGCACGGAAGACGGCAGAGGCCCAGCTGGGGATGGCCTCCCAATGAGGAAGGGGTGCCCGTCAAACCCTGACGCCCCTGATGTTCCGCATACTGGCGGTGGCCTATCTGGAGCTGGATGGGCGCTTGAGGGCATCACAGCAGCCACAAGGGGATTAGTACAGTTTCCAAATCTACTACTTGCGCGTGTTGGGGTGGTCTACGGGTGGGGGCTGATGAACACCACCTCCTACAAAGCTAGTAGGCATCCACTACTGGGCAGGGGTCTGTGGGTCTCAGGTATGCTGCTATTGGCGTTAGGTATTCCTGTCCTTTGGGCTGGTGACTAGCATTGTGACTGGTAGTGCATAGTGTGGAGGCCTGTTCCCTGTGTGAGGGTGCTGTGTATGCCAACGGTGGTGTTGGGGCAGCCACTGACCAAGCGTATCCTTTGTCTCTTCCCCCCACCTTTTTTTTATGTCACCCTGTTCTGATGTGCATTAGCATCATCTGGCAGAGGAGCAGATGCACCAGCGACGGACGGAGCTGCATCCCACATGGCCCAGGAGGCCGAATCCACCAACGGTGAGGGCACCAGTGGGACGGTGGGCGAGGGAAGCACCACAGTGGAGACAGGAGGGGACAGTTCAGACTGTGATAACTCCTCCGATGGAAGCTCCCTGTTGGTGGCAGACACCACTGTGGCCACCCCAACTACAGGTACAGCCGCCACCCCCCTTACCAGCACCGCCCTCCCAGCAGCCCCTCAACGAGTTTCCCATACCAGCTTACCCAGGAGGGGGGGCATCTCCTTCACCCCAGGCACCTCAGGGCCTGCCCCAGTCAGCTCTGCCTTCCTGAGTGAGGAGGCTTTTGATCTCCTGCAATCCATCTCTGTTGGGCAGTCAACCATAGTGAATGCCATCCAGGGGCTGGCAGCCCATTTGCAACAAACAAATGCATTCCTAGAGGGCATTCACTCTGGCATGGCGGCCCAACAGAGATCAATCCAGGCTCTGGCCTCCTCCCTGATGGCAGCCATTGTCCCTGTCTCTAGCCTCCCCCCTCAAACGTCCTCTACCCAGTCCCATTTCCCTCAACCCCAACCTATCCCAAGCAGACATTCAGACCAGCATGCACCCAAGACAACACACAGGAGTGGCTCAGGCAAACACAAGCACCACACATCATTCCACAGGCACTCACACAAACACCATCCAGATGCAGACACACCAAAATCCACTGCCTCCACTGTGTCCCGCTCCTCCTCCTCATCCATCACCCTCCCAGTAGCGTCTCTACTCACACCTGCATGCACTACATCCTCATCCACTACACCCATCACCATCACGCCTATCACTACACACCCCTCACTGGCAGTCACCATCCCCACATCCATGCACACGTCCCCTGTGTCCTCTCCCACTGTCTCTGGGCCCCCTCCTCCCAAAGTACACAAACGCAAGCACTCAGACACCCAACAGCTATCCACCTCACAACAGCATTGTGAGAAAGTAGCCTTTTTTTAGCATGGTTACCCCCACTTTTGGCCTGTTTGTGAGTGTATGTCAGTGTATTGTTACTGTGTCACTGGGATCCTGCTAGCCAGGAACCCAGTGCTCATAGATAAATCCTATATGTCAGTGTGTTTTGCCTGTCTCACTGGGATCCTCCTAGCCATCTTGCCTGGCATGTTACCCACATTTTTACATGTATGTAAGCTTGTTTTTGCCTGTCTCACTGGGATCCTCCTAGCCAGGACCCCAGTGCTCATAGTTTGTGGCCTGAATGTGTGTACCTGTGTAGTGACTAACTGTGTCACTGAGGCTCTGCTAACCAGAACCTCAGTGCTTATGCTCTCTCTGCCTTTAAAATTGTCACTATAGGCTAGTGACCATTTTTACCAATTCTAAATGACACACTGGAACACCCTTATAATTCCCTAGTATATGGTACCTAGGGTTCCAGGAGATCCCTACTGTAGGAAAGTACCATCTTGCCTGGCATGTTACCCCCATATTTCACTGTATATATGTTGTTTTAGTGTATGTGTCACTGGGACCCTGCCAGCCAGGGCCCCAGTGCCCATAGGTATGCCCTGTATGTGTTCCCTGTGTGATGACTAACTGTCTCACTGAGGCTCTGCTAACCAGAACCTCAGTAGTTATGCTCTCGCTGCTCTCTAAATTTTCACTAACAGGCTAGTGACCAATTTCACCAATTCGCATTGGCATACTGGAACACCTTTATAATTCCCTACTATATGGTACTGAGGTACCCAGGGTATTGGGGTTCCAGGAGATCCCTATGGGCTGCAGCATTTCTTTTGCCACCCATATGGAGATCTGACAATTCTTACACAGGCCTGACAGTGCAGCCTGAGTGAAATAACGTCCACGTTATTTCACAGCCATTTATCACTGCACTTAAGTAACTTATAAGTCACCTATATGTCTAACCTTCACCTGGTGAAGGTTGGGTGCAAAGTTACTTAGTGTGAGGGCACCCTGGCACTAGCCAAGGTGCCCCCACATCGTTCAGGGCAAGGACTTTGTGAGCGCAGGGACACCATTTCACGCGTGCACTATACATAGGTCATTACCTATGTATAGCGTCACAATGGTAACTCCGAACATGGCCATGTAACATGTCTAAGATCATGGAATTGTCACCCCAATGCCATTCTGTCATTGGGGAGACAATTCCATGATCCCCCGGGTCTCTAGCACAGAACCCGGGTACTGCCAAACTGCCTTTCCTGGGGTTTCACTGCAGCTGCAGCTGCTGCCAACCTCTCAGACAGGTTTATACCCTCCTGGGGTCCAGCCAGGCTTGGCCTAGGAAGGCAGAACAAAGGACTTCCTCAGAGAGAGGGTGTTACACCCTCTACCTTTGGAAATAGGTGTCAGGGCTGGGGAGGAGTAGCCTCCCCCAGCCTCTGGAAATGCTTTGATGGGCACAGATGGTGCCCATCTCTGCATAAGCCAGTCTACACCGGTTCAGGGATCCCCCAGCCCTGCTCTGGCCCGAAACTGGACAAAGGAAAGGGGAGTGACCACTCCCCTGACCTGCACCTCCCCGGGGAGGTGCCCAGAGCTCCTCCAGCGTGCCCCAGACCTCTGCCATCTTGGATTCAGAGGTGTGCTGGCACACTGGACTGCTCTGAGTGGCCAGGGCCAGCAGGTGACGTCAGAGACTCCTTCTGATAGGCTCTTACCTTTCTTACTAGCCTTTCCTCCTTCCTAGGTAGCCAAACCTCCTTTTCTGGCTATTTAGGGTCTCTGCTTTGGGGAATTCTTCAGATACCGAATGCAAGAGCTCACCAGAGTTCCTCTGCATCTCCCTCTTCACCTTCTGCCAAAGGATCGACCGCTGACTGCTCAGGACGCCTGCAAAACCGCAACAAAGTAGCAAAGACGACTACTACAACCTTGTATCGCTTCATCCTGCCGGCTTTCTCGACTGTTTCTTGGTGGTACATGCTCTGGGGGTAGCCTGCCTCCTTTCTGCACCAGGAGCTCTGAAGAAATCTCTGTGGGTCGACGGAATCTTCCCCCTGCAACCGCAGGCAACAAAGTACTGCATCACCTGTCCTCTGGGTCCCCTCTCAGCACGACGAGCGTGGTCCCTGGAACTCAGCAACTCTGTCCAAGTGACTCCCACAGTCCAGTGACTCTTCAGTCCGAGTTTGGTGGAGGTAAGTCCTTGCCTCCCCACGCTAGACTGCATTGCTGGGTACCGCATGATTTGCAGCTGCTCTGGCTCCTATGCACTCTTCCAGGATTTCCTTCGTGCACAGCCAAGCCTGGGTCCCTGACACTCTAACCTGCAGTGCACAACCTCCTGAGTTGTCCTCTGGCATCGTGGGACTCCCTTTTCTGACTTTGGGTGGACCCCTGTTCACTCCTCTTCTAAGTGCCTGTTCTGGTACTTCTGCGGGTGCTGCCTGCTTCTATGAGGGCTCCCTGACTTGCTGGGCGCCCCCTCTGTCTCCTCATCCAAGTGGCGACATCCTGGTCCCTCCTGGGCCACAGCAGCATCCAAAAACCCTAACAGCGACCCTTGCAGCTAGCAAGGCTTGTTTGCGGTCTTTCTGCGTGGGAACACCTCTGCAAGCTTCTTCACGACATGGGACATCCATCCTCCAAAGGGGAAGTTCCTAGTCCTCTTCGTTCTTGCAAAACACCAAGCTTCTTCCATCCAGTGGCAACTCCTTTGCACCCTCAGCTGGCATTTCCCAGGCATCTGCCCACTCTCGACACTGTCGCGACTCTTGGACTTGGTCCCCTTCTCTTACAGGTGCTCAGGTCTGGAAATCCACTGTTGTTGCTTTGCTGGTGTTGGTTTTCCTTGCAAAATCCCCCTATCATGAATTCTGTGCTCTCTGGGGGTTGTAGGTGCACTTTACACCTACCTTACAGGGTCTTGGGGTGGGCTATTTTTCTAACCCTCACTGTTTTCTTACAGTCCCAGTGACCCTCTACAAGCTTACATAGGTTTGGGGTCCATTCGTGGTTCGCATTCCACTTTTGGAGTATATGGTTTGTGTTGCCCCTATACCTATGTACTCCTATTGCAATCTATGGTAACTTTACACTGCTTGCATTACTTCCTTTTGCTATTACTGCATATTTTTGGTATTGTGTACATATATCTTGTGTATATTTGTCACCCTCATACTGAGGGTACTCACTGAGATACTTTTGGCATATTGTCATAAAAATAAAGTACCTTTATTTTTTGTATATCTGTGTATTGTGTTTTCTTATGATATTGTGCATATGACACCAGTGGTATAGTAGGAGCTTTGCATGTCTCCTAGCTCAGCCTAAGCTGCTCTGCTATAGCTACCTTTTATCAGCCTAAGTTGCTAGAAACACCTCTTCTACACTAATAAGGGATAACTGGACCTGGCACAAGGTTTAAGTACCTCTGGTACCCACTACAAGCCAGGCCAGCCTCTTACATTGGTTGTGCATCGGTGGGATAAGTACTTGTAACTACTTACCACTTTGTCATATTGTACTTTTCATAAGAGAAAAATATACAAAACAAGTTCAGTGTATGTACACCTAAACAAAAAGTTTTGCTTTTCTTCTCTTACACTTTCTGCTAAGTGCTGAAAAGTACTCCTAAACTTTCTAAAAGTTTAAAAAAGTTTGAAAAAGTTTTTTTCCTGTTCTTTAAAAAGTCCTGAAACTTTTTCTCTCTTCTCACTGTCCTTAAACCTTCTTCTATCATGTCTGATGTAGGAACGTCTCTTAAAATGGTCAATACAACATATGACAATCTTAACTTTAAGAGCCTAAGGAGTCTCTGCATTGATAGAGGTTTAGTGGTAGGAAAGAACCCTTCTAGAGAATTTCTGTCTAACATGCTCATTGAGAATGATAAGGCCCAGGGTGGCAGTTCAATTGAGATGTTAGGGGATAGCTTACATTCTGACTCAGGGGAGCCCCCTGAGGGAGGTGTACAGGGTTCTCTTCCAAATCTGCTCCCTAGCAGACCTCATAGCAATGCAGGTAGTAATAGAAGCTCCCATCATAGTAGGGATGTTTTTGTTCCAGAAGGCCAAGTTGCTAGAGTGCAAGCTGTTAGGGGCAGGTCTCCCTCTGTTGAATCCAATATATCTTCTGTGTCCAAGCATTCCCAACCCACCCACCCTGAAGACAAATTGTTAGAAAGGGAACTCAACAAGTTGAGTGTGGAAGAGACCAGACTGAAGCTTAAACAGCAACAGCTGGCTCTAGACAGGGAATCCCTAGATCTGGAGAAGGAGTGACAGAGGTTGGGGTTTGGACCCCATGGTGGCAGCAGCAGTATTCCTGATAGCAATCCTGTGAAAGAGCATGATTCCAGGAATCTGCACAAGATAGTTCCCCCTTACAAAGAGGGGGATGACATTAACAAGTAGTTTGCTGCACTTGAGAGGGCTTGTATGGTACAGGGGGGCCCTCAAAGGCAGTGGACTGCTATCCTATGGCTATGTTTCAATGTAAAGGGTAGGGATAGGCTCCTTACTGTAAGAGAAAGTGATGCCAATAATATTTGCAGTTTTGAAGGATGCACTCTTGGATGGATTTGGCTTAACCACTGAACAATACAGGATTAAGTTCAGAGAAACCAGAAAAGAGTCCTCACAAGACTGGGTAGACTTTGTTGACTATTCAGTGAAGGCCTTGGAGGGGTGGTTACATGGTAGTAAAGTTTCTGACTATGAAAGCCTGTACAATCTAATCCTGAGAGAGCATATTCTGAATAACTGTGTGTCTGACTTGTTACACCAATATCTAGTGGACTCAGATCTGACCTCTCCCCAAGAATTGGGAAAGAAGGCAGACAAATGGGTCAGAACAAGAGTGAACAGAAAAGTTCATACAGGGGGTGACAAGGATGGCAAGAAGAAGGATGGTAAGTCTTCTGACAAGGGTGGGGACAAATCTAAAAATGAGTCTTCATCAGGCCCACGAAAACACTCTGGTGGGGGTGGTGGGTCCAAATCCTCTTCTAATCAAGTACAAAAGCCTTGGTGCTATTTATGTAAAGTAAAAGGCCACTGGACAACTGATGCCAGTTGTCCAAAGAAAAACACCACACCTCCCACTACCACAACCCCTTCTGCAACCTCTAGTGCCCCTAGTAATAGCAGTGGTGGTGGGAGCAAACCTACTAATAGCCAATCCAAGGGAGTAGCTGGGCTCACTTTTGGTAATTTAGTTGGGGTTGGTCTTGTTAGTGAGACCACAGAGGCTGTGCTAGTCTCTGAAGGTGCCATTGATTTGGCCACCTTGGTTGCTCGTCCCTTTAATATGGATAAGTACAAGCAACTTCCCCTAATCAATGGTGTTGAGGTTCAGGCCTACAGGGACACAGGTGCCAGTGTTACCATGGTAATGGAGAAACTGGTACACCCTGAACAACACCTACTTGGTCACCAGTACCAATTGACAGCCACTCATAACAACACTCTTAGCCACCCCATGGCTGTTGTGAATCTCAAATGGGGGGGGGGGGTTACTGGTCAAAAGAAAGTTGTGGTTGCTTCAGATTTACCTGTAGACTGTCTACTAGGAAAGGATTTAGAGACATCAGCTTGGGCAGAAGTGGAGTTGGAGGCTCATGCAGCACTGCTGGGCATATTTTTGCTTTGACAAGGGCTCAGGCCAAAAAGCAAAAAGGACAGGGTGACTTGGATCCTGGAACAATGGACCAAGTGCTCCCTAAAGCTAGGGGTAGCAAGGGTAAATCCTTACCCACTATCCCTCCCTCTACAGATGATTCAACTTCTGAGGAAGAAGAATTTCCACCCTGTGCAGAACCTTCACAAGAGGAGCTGGCAGGAGACACTGCTGAGCTTTCGGGTGGAGGGGGTCTGCCAGGGAGGAGCTGAGTGTGGCACAGCAATCCTGTCCCACATTAGAGGGTCTCAGACAGCAAGTTGTCAAACAGCAAAATGGGGATGTCAGTGACTCACATAGAGTTTACTGGGAGGACAACCTCTTGTACACAGAGGCAAGGGACCCAAAACCTGGAGCAGCCAGGAGATTGGTCATTCCCCTGCAGTACAGAGAGTTCCTCCTAACTCTGGCATATGACATTCATTTGGCTGGACATTTGGGTCAGATTAAAACATGGGAAAGGCTTGTCCCCCTGTTTCACTGGCCTAGGATGTCAGAGAACACAAAAGACTTTTGTAAGTCCTGCGTGACCTGCCAAGCCAGTGGCAAGACTGGTGGCAAGGCAAAGGCTCCCCTTATTCCACTGCCTGTGGTTGGGGTTCCCTTTGAAAGGGTAGGGGTTGATATAGTTGGCTCCCTTGACCCTCCTACTGCTTCAGGCAATAGGTTTATCTTGGTGGTAGTGGACCATGCCACAAGATATCCTGAAGCTATTCCTCTAAGGACCACTACAGCTCCTGCAGTGGCAAAAGCCCTCCTGGGAATCTTTTCCAGGGTGGGTTTCCCAAAGGAGGTTGTATCATACAGGGGTAGCAACTTTATGTCTGCATACTTGAAGGCCATGTGGAAGGAATGTGGTGTAACATACAAATTCACCACACCTTATCATCCACAAACAAATGGACTGGTAGAGAGGTTTAATAAAACTCTCAAAGGAATGATAATGGGACTCCCTGAAAAACTCAGGAGGAGATGGGATGTCCTGTTACCTTGCCTCCTTTTTGCTTACAGGGAGGTACCCCAGAAAGGAGTGGGCTTCAGCCCCTTTGAACTCCTATTTGGACACCCTGTAAGAGGTCCCCTAACACTTGTGAAGGAGGGTTGGGAACAACCTTTAAAAGCTCCCAAGCAAGAAATAGTGAACTATGTACTCGGCCTAAAATCCAGAATGGCTGAGTACATGAAAAAGGCCAGTAAAAACCTTCAGGCCAGCCAATAGCGCCAAAAGCAATGGCATGACCAGAAGGCTGTTCTGATTCAGTACCAACCAGGACAGAAGGTGTGGGTATTGGAGCCTGTGGCCCCAAGAGCACTCCAGGACAAATGGAGTGGACCCCATCTCACAGTGGAGAAAAAAGGTGAGGTCACAAATTTGGCAGACCTGGGCACTGCTAGAAGTCCCCTTAGGGTGCTTCATGTCAACCGCCTGAAACCTTATTATTGCAGGGCTGACTTAACCCTGCTCAGGGCCACTGATGAGGGGCAGGAAGAAGAGAGTGACCCTTTCTCTGACCTCTTCTCCACCACTGATGCTGATGGCTTAGTGGAGGGAGTTGTGCTTGCAGATTGCCTTACTGCTGAGCAGAAGGACAATTGCATAAATCTCTTAGATCAGTTCTCTGACCCCTTCTCACTCATCCTAGGGACAAATACTTAGTGTGAGCACATAATCGACAATGGAGACAGTTTACCTGTCAAAAGTAGGATTTATAGGCAGCCTGACAATGTCAGGGACTTCATTAAACAGGAGGTACAGAAAATGTTGGATCTAGGAGTGATTGAACCTTCTGAAAGTCCCTGGGGGGCTAGCCCAGTGGTGTTTGTCCCAAAACCTCACTGTGAAGGTGGTAAAAATGAAATTAGGTTTTGTGTGGACTATAGAGGTCTCAATCAAGTAACCAAAACTGATGCTCACCCTATACCCAGGGCCGATGAGCTAATGAATACACTGGCTTCTGCCAAGTAGCTAAGCACTTTTGACTTAACTGCAGTGTATTGGCAGATTAAGTTGTTAGAAGATGCTAAACCTAAAACAGCTTTTTCAACAATTTGAGGGTACTACCAGTTCACTGTTATACCCTTTGGATTGAAAAATGTCCCTGCTACTTTTCAGAGGTTGGTGAATATAGTCCTCTAAGGATTGGACGCTTTTAGTGCAGCATATCTAGATGATATAGCTGTCTTTAGCTCCACCTGGGATGATCACCTGGTCCACCTATGGAAAGTTTTGGAGGCCCTGCGAAAGGCAGGTCTCACTATCAAGGCTTCAAAGTGCCAGATAGGGCAGGGGAAAGTGGTTTATCTGGGCCACCTGGTAGGTGGGGAACAGATTGCACCACTGCAGGGGAAGATCCAAAGCATTATGGAATGTGCTCCCCCTACAACTCAAACCCAGGTGAGAGCCTTCTTAGGCCTCACTGGGTACTATAGGAGGTTCATTAAGAACTATGGCACCATTGCTGCCCCTCTTAATGACCTCACATCCAAAAAGATGCCTAAAAAGGTATTATGGACAGCTAGCTGTTAAAAGGCTTTTGATGAGCTTAAACAGGCCATGTGCTCTGCACCTCTCCTAAAAAGCCCTTGTTACTCCAAGAAATTCATAGTCCAGACTGGTGCTTTTGAATTAGGGGTAGGGGCAGCCCTATCACAGCTTAACACTGAGGGCCAAGATCAACCTGTTGCTTTTATCAGCAGGATGTTGACCCCTAGAGAAAAGCGTTGGTCTGCCATAGAGAGGGAGGACTTTGCTGTGGTGTGGGCCCTGAAAAAGTTGAGACCATACCTGTTTGGTACTCACTTTATTGTTCAGACAGACCACAAACCTCTATTATGGCTTAAACAAATGAAAGGTGAAAACCCTAAATTGTTGAGGTGGCCCATCTTCCTACAGGGAATGGACTATACAGTGGAACATAGAACTGGGAGTACCCACTCCAATGCAGATGGACTCTCCAGATATTTCCACTTAGACAATGAAGACTCATCTGGGCAAGGTTAGCCTTACTGTCACTTGTTTGGGGGGGTTGTGTAAGAAAGTACCATCTTGCCTGGCATCTTAGCCCCATTTTTACATATCTGTAAGTTTGTTTTTGCCTGTCTCACCGGGATCCTAGTAGCCAGGACCCCAGTGCTCATAGTTTGTGGCCTGAATGTGTGTACCTGTGTAGTGACTAACTGTGTCACTAAGGCTCTGCTAAACAGAACCTCAGTGCTTATGCTCTCTCTGCCTTTAAAAGTGTCACTACAGGCTAGTGACCATTTTTACCAATTCTAATTGGCACACTGGAACACCCTTATAATTCCCTAGTATATGGTACCTAGGTACCCAGGGTATTGGGGTTCCAGGAGATCCCTATGGGCTGCAGCATGTCTTTTGCCACCCATACGGAGCAGACAAATCTTACACAGGACTGCCACTACAGCCTGAGTGAAATAACACACATGTTATTTCACAGCCATTTTCACTGCACTTAAGTAACTTATAAGTCACCTATATGCCTAGCCTTCACTTGCTAAAGGTCAGGTGCAAAGTTATTAAGTGTGAGGGCACCCTTGCACTAGCCAAGGTGTCCCAACATTGTTCAGGGCCATTTCCCTGGACTTTGTGAGTGCGGAGACGCCATTACACGTGTGCACTACATATAGGTCAATACTTATATGTAGCTTCACAATGGTAACTCCGAATATGGCCATTTAACATGTCTAAGATCATGGAATTGTCCCCCATGCCAAATCTGGTATTGGGGTGCCAATCCCATGCATCCCCAGGGCTCCACTATGGACCCCGGGTACTGCCAAACCAGCTCTCTGGGGTTTTCTCTGCAGCTACCGCTGCTGCCGCCCCACAGACAGGGTTCTGCCCTCCTGGGGTCTGGGAAGCCCAGTCCCAGGAAGGCAGAACAAAGAATTTCCTCTTTGGAAATAGGTGTTAAGGGCTGGGGAGGAGTAGCCTCTCCCAGCTTCTGGAAATGCTTTGAAGGGCACAGATGGTGCCCTCCTTGCATAAGCCAGTCTACACTGGTTCAGGGAACCCTCAGCCCCTCCTCTGGCGCAAAACTGGACAAAGGAAAGGGGAGTGACCACACCCCTGTCCATCACCACCCCAGGGGTGGTGCCCAGAGCTCCTCCAGTGTGTCCCAGACCTCTGTCATCTTGGATCCAGAGGTGTGAAGGCACTCTGGAGGCCTCTGAGTGGCCAGTGCCAGCAGGTGACGTCAGAGACCTCTCCTGATAGGCCCATACCTGATAAGGTAGCCAATCCCCCTCTCAGGGCTATTTAGGATCTCTCCTGTGGGTTCTCTTCAGATTCTGCTTGCAGGTTTCCCTCAGGAATCCTCTGCAACAACTTCAGCATCCTCTGACCTCAGATCAACCGCAGCCTGCTCCAAGAAACGCTGTAACTGCAACAAAGTGTCTACAAGAGACACTTTTCTTCAGCAACCTCAGCTCCAAGTCAGCAACTGCAACAGTTTCCACAGTGTGCATGCTCTGGGGACTCACTGTCTTCATCCTGCACCAGAAGGACCAAAGAAATCTCCAGTGGAGTGACGAAGTCACTCCCCTGCTCCAAGCAGGCACCTTCCAAGGCGACGACCAGTACCCTGGGACTCCTCTCACAGAGATGAGCGTGCTCCTAAGGACACAGAAGGTGGACATCATCGACATAAACTGTCCTGAGGTCCTGCTGACACAATTTGGAGGAGGTAAGACCTTGCCTTCCCCGAGAACGATGGTAACCCTGTTTTTTGTATCTTCTTCCCCTCCTGAGGCCTCTGTGCACTCTTTGCAAAATTCCTTCATGCACAGCCTGGCCCAGGTCCCCAGCACTCCACCCTGTGACACTCAACTCGCTGAGTTGTTCTCCGGCGGCATGGGACCTTCTTTTGTTGTGCTGCATCAACCGCATTTTGCACCTCCTTTGAACCCGGATCCTGCGGCTTCTAGGGGTGCTGGCTGGCATCCTGAGGGCTCTCTAAAGTGCAGAGAGCCCCCTCTTCCTCCTCACACAGAGTTGAGGCCCCCAAGTCCCTCCTTGGTCCATCCTGCGCCATTTTGAAGGAAAATGCATTTTTGCCGTAGCCAAGGCTTGTTGGTGCCTTCCAACATGAAATATCATCTGCAACGATCTTCACGCCGTGGGAAATCGTTTACGTCATGCAGGAACCCACTGGCATCTTCCTACGGTGTATTTCAGCAGTCTTCAATTAACCGGGGACTCTTCTTTTGCACCTCTTCTGGGTTGGCAGAAGCTCCTGTCCTTCCTGGAACTTCTTTCGACTTCTGGACTTGGTCCCCTTCCTTTGCAGGTCTTCAGGTCCAATAATCCAGCAGTTGTTCTTTGCAGACTTGGTTGGCTGCTGCAAAATCCCAAAAACGAGGTGTTGTGTGTTCTTAGGAAACTTGCAGTACTTTACTCCTGCTTTTCTGGGCCCTGGGGTGGAGTAATTTACTTACCTTTACTGAATTCTTACTCTCCCAGCGATTCTGCACACACTACACTTGTCTGAGGGGAATTTGTGATTCACATTCCATTTTTTTAGTATATGGTTTGTGTTGTCCCTAGACCTATTTTCTCCCATTCTATAGGATTTCCTATTGTTTGCATTGTTCTATGACTATTTACTTGTCTAATTTCGGTGTCTAATGTATATATTGCGATTAATACTTACCTCCAGAAGGAGTATTGTCTCTGAAATATTTTTGGTACTGCGTCACCTAAATAAATACCTTTATTTTTGGTAACACTGAGTATTGTCTTTACTTGTGTATAAGTACTGTGTAACTATAAGTGACATTGCATGAGCTTTGCATGTCTCCTAGTTCAGCCTTAGCTGCTGTGCTATAGCTACCTATAGCTAAGCTGCTAGAACGCTACTACATTCACTAACAAGGGATAACTGGACCTGGTGTAAGGTGTAAGTACCCAAGGTAACCACTACAAACCAGGCCAGCCTCCTACAAACATCCAGCCCATGCACCTGCACCCAAACACAGCAGACTGACACCTCCTACAACCATTCCCTCTTCCTCCACTCCCAAACCTTCACCCTCTTTCCGCCCCAGTGTCCCTAAGAAGCTTTTCCTCTCCACCGTTGATCTCTTCCCTACCCCTCCCTTCCCCGTCGTTCACGTCGGGCCAGGGTGGTCAGAACCCAGCCGAGCACCTCAGCCACCCAGTCCACGGCCACAGTAGTGTCGGCAGCTACTGCAGGTGGGAGAGGCTCCAGGGAACCAGCCATCAGCACTGACAGTGTACCTGCACCAGCTGCCTAGGGGAAAGGCAAGGAGGCACCACCAGCTGCCAAGGGGAAGGGCAAGGAGGCACCACCAGCTGCCAAGGGCAAGGGCAAGGAGGCACCACCAGCTACCAAGAGCAAGGGCAAGGGGCCTGCCCCTGCAGGCAGGAAGGACAGGAGGCCTGGTGCTGGGACTGATTCTAAGCCCCCAGCCCCAACCATGGCGGTTCAGCCGTTCGAGGCTGCAGGGGAAGGGCTGGAGCCTCCCCCCACCACTGGCATTCCCAACACCAGCACCGCCACCAGCACCACTGCCTGTAGCACTGCCAGCAGCAGCAGCCCCAGTGGGCAGCCATCTGAGGCTGCAGCGGATGGACTGGAGCTTCCCCCCACCACTGCCAGCATCGCCAGCAGCCCCGGTGGGCAGCCGTCTGAGGCTGCAGGGGATGGGCTGGAGCTTCCCCCCACCACTGCCAGCACCGCCAGCAGCCCCAGTGGGCAGCCGTCCAAGGCTGCAGGGGATGGGATGGAGCCTTCCCCCACCACTGCCAGCACCGACACCAGCCCCGCCACTGCCACCACTGAGCAGCCATCACCGCCGACGGGCAGTGTGTAGTCCTCCCTCCATGTACTGTAGTGCATTGTGGACCCTGCAAATCCTGTGGGTGTGACACCCAGGTGAGAGACTGTGACCTTGCACTCCCTAGTTATCGAATGGGACTCCTCTGACTGAAAAATCACTCACAGAGTCTGCGCCATTGCCCTATCCCTCAGATGCTGTCTCAGTATCTGCTGTCTCAGTCTCTTATCCTATGTCAGAGCTGTCCTCTATAACCTGAGTAAGAGCTTGAGCAGCAGTCATCCAACGAGATGCCATCTCTGCTACTAGCTAAACTGTCGCTCTAAAACACCGGCCTATGTAAACTGTCACAAAATTGCTGGTGGGTGTTTGTGTGATACCTGTGACAGTAGAGGTCACCTTACCTTTGCTTCTTCCCTCAATCAGCATGTTCTCTCAAGACACTCAAAAAAACCAAAAAAGACACTATTACATCACCTTGTCACATACCAATCGTCACAGTCTTTAACGCCTCTAGTGCCCAGTCCAACAATCATTATTGGTTCTCCCACCGCATTACCGCCTCCTCTGATTCCATCACTACCTCCCAGCAAAAGTGCATTTCATCTCTCATAGCCTCCCTCGCACATACATTTCATTTGTATTATAGCACAGCTGGCTTTACTAATCCACTCAGATATTCACATATAATACCGTTTTGATCCATTCAGTAGGCATATAAACCTTCTGCGCTACTTTATGGCACCAAAACTGCCACTAGACAAAAGTCAGATTCTTTTCTAGCAGAAACATAATCACAAGAGTTACTTGACTTTTTGATTGCTGCCTAAAAGGTACAGTTAAAAAGTGTCTGTTGAAGTATGTGCTTTGCTTTAAAGACTCAAGCTAGAACTGCAAGAGAACTGGTGGCGAATATTATATATATATTATTATTATAATATATATATATATAGCTCACTTTTATGTTTGGGTGTGGTTTTCCTGGGGGCTGGTCGCAGCACACGGTGACAAAAGTGATCAATATATATATATATATATATATATATAGACATATCTACACATATATATATATATATATATATATACATATCTGTATATAGATATAGCTATCTATATAGACAGATATATCTATATATGAATAGATATATCTATGTATATATATATATATATATATATATATATATATATATATTGATCACTTTTGTCACCGTGTGTGGTTCCCCTGGGGGCTGCGACCAGCCCCCAGGAAAACCACACCCAAACATAAAAGTGAGCTATATATATATATATATTATAATCAGAATATATATAGAATATTCACCACCAGTTCTCTTGCAGTTCTAGCTTGAGTCTTTAAAGCAAAGCACATACTTCAACAGACACTTTTTAACTGTACCTTTTAGGCAGCAATCAAAAAGTCAAGTAACTCTTGTGATTATGTTTCTGCTAGAAAAGAATCTGACTTTTGTCGTGAAGAGTCGTGCA
Organism: Pleurodeles waltl; assembly: GCF_031143425.1. Classification (NCBI taxonomy): domain Eukaryota; kingdom Metazoa; phylum Chordata; class Amphibia; order Caudata; family Salamandridae; genus Pleurodeles; species Pleurodeles waltl. The sequence continues at coordinate 141,605,014 of NC_090446.1, read as the reverse complement.
GAAGTGTTTTCCCGCAGAAAGACCGCAAACAAGCCTTGCTAGCTGCAAGGGTCGCGGTTAGGGTTTTTGGATGCTGCTGTGGCCCAGGAGGGACCAGGATGTCGCCAATTGCGTGAGGAGACAGAGGGGGCATCCAGCAAGACAAAGAGCCCACTCAGAAGCAAGCAGCACCCGTAGAAGTGCCGGAACAGGCACTACAAAGTGGAGTGAACCGGAGATCACCCGAAGTTGCACAAGAGGGTCCCACGAAGCCGGAGGACAACTCAGGAGGTCGTGCAATGCAGGTTAGAGTGCCGGGGACCCAGGCTTGGCTGTGCACAAAGGAAATCCTGGAAGAGTGCACAGGAGCCGGAGTAGCTGCAAAACACGCGGTTCCCAGCAATGCAGTCTAGCGTGGGGATGCAAGGACTTACCTCCACCAAACTTGGACTGAAGAGTCACTGGACTGTGGGAGTCACTTGGACAGAGTTGCTGAGTTCAAGGGACCTCGCTCGTCGTGCTGAGAGGAGACCCAGAGGACCGGTGATGCAGTTCTTTGGTGGTTGCGGTGGCACCCGTCGCGTATTTCAGTGTCTGCATAGCAGACACTGAAATACTTTGCGGGGCCCTCTTACGCCTCTTACGGGGGCCCCTGCAGTGCCCATGCCATTGGCATGGGCACTGCAGGGGCCCCCAGGGGCCCCGCGGCACCCCCTACCGCCATCCTGTTCATGGCGGGTTTCCCGCCATGAACAGGATGGCGGTAGGGGGTGTCTGAATCCCCATGGCGGCGGAGCACGCTCCGCCGCCATGGAGGATTCCCTCGAGCTGCGGAAAGTCGGCGGGAGACCGCCGACTTTCCGCTTCTGACCGTGGCTGAACCGCCGCGGTCAGAATGCTCGAGGGAGCACCGCCAGCCTGTCGGCGGTGCTCCCGTGGTCGGTGACCCTGGCGGTCACCGGCCGCCAGGGTCAGAATGACCCCCAATATCTAGCTGCAGTCTCCTTACCTTTGAATTTCCCACTCATCAGACTGGATCCAGAAAACGTTTGGTGAGCAGTACCTCTGCACGCCGGTAGGTGGTGTGATCTGGTCCACGCATTGTTGTTGTCATCATCTGCGCAGGAATTGATGTTGCGATCACTTATAGGTGCTACCTCACCTCGCTGATGTTAGTTACTTTTTCACAACCTTCTACACCAGGAACATGGAGCCATAAGTGAACGGACACTGGTGTGTCTAAACTAGTGCACTTAAAGGGAGTATCCCTAGCCCTAGAAATCTGTCTGCAGAGCAGGGAGGATTCTGATACCCAGGCAATACTGTCCCCGACGGTGGGCTGTGGAAAACATTTCTAAATTAAGAGTTCCTGCAGGAACTAACAGGCGAAATGCCCATGCCTATGGACCTGACTGTCCAGGTAGTAGTGCTGAGTAAACATGTGCAGCGAGGCCCACGTTGCTGCCAGGCAGATGTCCAAGACTGGGTCTCCATGTGCTAACGCAATTGCCACAGCTTTGGCTCTGGTGGAATGAGCCCCCGAGCTCTCAGGGGGTTGCTTCTTGGCCAATGCGTGGCACATCTTGATGCCAAGAACGGCTCATTAGGAGATGGCCTGTTTCTGCACTGCCTGACCTTTCTTAGCCCCAACACAGCCCACAAAGACCTTTTCTGTGGGGTCAAGGTAGAACAACAACAATCTTTTTGGGTCTCAACAGATGGAGTTGTTCCTCTTCTTTGGAGGGATGTAGAGAAGTGTACAAAGTAGGCAATGTGACAGATTGGCCCACATTAAATGGTGTCATCACTTTCAAGAGGAAAGAGACTCTAGTGCGAAGCACCATTTTGTCTAGAAAAAAAGATAAATAGGGGTGCTTGGATGATAAAGCCTGCAGTTCATCCACTCTCCATCCAGATGTTATTGCCACAAGAAATGCTGTTTTGATCATGAGCAACCTTAAAAGACAATAGTGCAATGGCTCAAAAGGGGCAGACAACAGAAAAGTGAGGAACAGATTAAGGTCCCACTGAGGCATAATGAAATGTGAAGGGGAATCATAAGTACAAGTCCTTTGAGGAATCTATTTACAATAAGGGACTTAAACAAGGCAGGTTGGTCAGGCAGTTGCAAGAAGGCAGACAGAGTTGAAACGTAACCTGCAAGGGTACTCCCAGATATATCCCGCAAGTCCTTCTCTCTGAAGAGGCGTGTGTCATAAAAGGGCATGTCCTTGAGATTAGTCTGGACAACCCACATAAAGCCAGGAGTTCTCAACCAGGCGTGACGTCAAAGTGTCACAGTCGATGAAACTGCTTGGTCCAACAAGTCGGTTGTGTCTAAACCATACCGAATGGTGGACCTGGCTGCATCTCTCCCTTCCATGACAGCTTGGGTGAGATTGGCCCGAGTCTCCTCCTGGACCTGTGGCAACACCTGCCCAACCATGTCCCACAATGTGTGGGAGTAGCGACCCAATAAGCATTCAGTGTTCACCGACAATGCAAGGCTGGTGGAAGAAAACAATTCTTGCCTAGGGTATCCAGCTACTTGCATTCTCTATCCAGGAGAGCAGCAGGAAACACACAATGGGAGGTAGAGGCTTGAACAACTATGCTTTCGAGGTGGGGTGTTGGGTGAGGAAAGATGGGTCCCTTCGGGTGGGGCGATGGGGACGGGCAACTGTCCTGTTCACAGGAGCATCAATGCTGGGCTTGGACCACGTTTCCAGCAGGACATCAGTAAGTGTTTTGTTAAAAGGGAGCAGGGGTGTAGATGAGGTAGCTCCCGGCTGAAGGACTTCTGTCAAGATGTTCATCTTGACTACCACCAAGGGTAGTTCGAGGTCAAGGACCTCAGTCACCCTCTTCACCACCATAGCATATGATGCTGTCTCCTCCATAGCCACGCTGGGGGGAGAAAGGATGTCAGTATCTGGAGAGGTATCTAGTCCACTTGCATCTCCCAGTTCCTCACACCAGTCCACTGATTCCTGACCTTCCAACTGTTACTCTAAAGGGCCCAGTGACCCCTCCTAATCTTCCTTAAGGCCTAGCCATTCACAATAGGGCTCAGGCACTGACCAAGCACACATGGGTCCCATTGTCACCGGAATCAGCGTCGGTTGACTCCGTTCCGGCTCTATTTTAGATTAGGGGATCCAGATGGGGATGGCACCGACTGTGGGCACCAGGAGCATCAGTCGGGACCGGCATCTGAGAAGGTTGAGTTGGCACGTTCAGTTCTTTGATCGGATCCACGGGAGCCCATCGGAGCCATGGCCAAAGCCACCAGCGTGGAAGCTAATGAAGCCCCCTCTGACCCCATGGGGCCCAAGGGTGCTCCAGAGGAGTTGGATCACTCACATACACGGTGCAAGGCCTCATAAAACTCTTTAAGCTGAGCGGGGATCGCTCTGGCTCCTAGAAAAGTAGGGAGGTGCAAATTCAAACCTAGCGATGGCTCCGCAGAACTGTGCCTCAAATGCCAATCTTTCATCGTCATGTAGGCCAACGGGAAAGGAGAAGTGGAAACACGCTTTGACTTCTTGTGCTTCTTATGCCTCTTTCCCAAATGTCCGATGACTTGGAGTGGCACAAAGATGGCTTGGGGCTTCTGGAGCAGTCCTGCAACCTTTCTCTTGTTCGGAAACAAGACTTCCTAAGAGCTGCGTGATGTGGCGTCCCCTGCCGGGCTGCTAGCAGCTTCAGGGACCGCACCCTCAAAGCCTTCAGTGCCAAGGCCCAGCAGTCTGAGCATGACTTGGAGTCATAGTTGCACTCAAGACACTAAAAAAAAGACCAAATGGGTAGCTGTAACGAACATGGCGAGGTGATAGGCGCCACACAGTTAAAAAACTGTCTTCCTTGAAGACATCCTCGACACACCAGGAGATAAACCTAAAATAAAGTCTGTCAAAAAACGACAGAGGGTAGCTCTTCTCTGGATCAGCGCTAACTGGCGTGGTAAGAAAAGAACTGATGTCGGCATGCAGAGGTGGGGCCTATATAGGTGACCACGAAGCTACTTCCTGGGTGGATGCTGCCCCATGTCACCCATGGACACCACCTAAAGGCACACAGGCATACTGTTCACTCAAAAATCTTCCAGATCCAGCCTGATGCCTGGGAAATTCAAAGGTAAGGAATCTGCTGAAAGATGTCTCTCTTAGATAGGGATAGCTTAAACCTAAGTTGAACACACAAAATAGACAAATTTAGAATAGAATATTTAGATACTCAGGGGGTCATTACAACATTGGCGGTAAAAGGCGCTTACCGCCGCGCAGAAGACCGCCAATACACTGCCACGGCCGCGGTAGACCGCCACAGCTATTATGACACACATCACGGAATCCGCCGAAATTCAGACACCCACACAATACCGCCACACCAAAGGTCAGCGATAAACATGCGGAAACAAATCCTCCACCTCCACGCCAACAGAAACACGCCCATGCCATTACGACCCACGAATCCACGCAGCGGTCTGTCAACCGCGGTATTCCATTGGCGGTACACACCGCCGCGCTCAAAATACACACACATCTCCAAAACACCGCCACATTGGACAATTCGAAATACACACACCTGAGACACATACAAACACCACTCCCACACACCCAACACAATATAAAACACACACCCACATCACACACAAACCCCTACGACAACAAATTCAGAAAGAAGGCCAGAGAGAGACAGCACAGAATAGAGAACACCATCACACAGAGGCTCACTATACCATCACCCACACAACACCCACGCACAAAACACCACATACCACTACACTCACCACACTCATCAACACATACACCACCCAACACCTCACACACACCACCCCATGTCACACCAAAGACACCCCCGCTTCTCCGAGGAGGAGCTCAGGGTCATGGTGGAGGAAATCATCCGGGTAGAGCCACAGCTATTTGGCTCACAGGTGCAGCACACATCCATAGCCAGGAAGATGGAGCTATGGCAAAGAATAGTCGACAGGGTCAACGCCGTGGGACAGCACCCAAGAAATAGGGAGGACATCAGGAAGAGGTGGAACGACCTACGCGGGAAGGTGCGTTCCACGGTATCCAGGCACCACATCGCGGTACAGCGGACTGGCGGCGGACCCCCACCTCCTCCCCCACAACTAACAACATGGGAGGAGCAAGTCTTGTCCATCTTGCATCCTGAGGGCCTCGCAGGAGTCGTTGGAGGAACGGACACTGGCAAGTCAAATCTTAACTATCATATACCCCACCCTACCTGCATGCTATCACACACCCCCACCCTCACAACCTCCCCTATCACCCCAAATCCTCACTTATCTACCAATGACACCAACCACCCATCCCAACCCCAAGACCTGCATGACATAACTAAGCATGGACACCCATCACTAAAGCATGCCCACTGCACAGACCCACAACACCCCCCAACCATCAGCACACAAGCCCCCACACAGGAATGCCTGCACTGGTGTACACACACACCCAACCATTCCACACCATGAAACACACACATGCAATAATCATGTACTCATACCCCCGCAGGAAACCGAAGGAACGTCACCACACCAGAGGGTCCAGACAACACCACCCCCAGAAGAGGCCCACAGTGACGACAGCAGCCCTGCCCTACTGGATCTTGATGCCCAGCCCGGACCATCGTGGGTCTCAGGACAGTCGGTTCCCCTTGCCCAGCCACAGGCCAACACCGACCTTCCACCCTCTGGTAACACCAGCACAGCACCCACCCAGCGGGCCCAAACCTCCCTACCCAGGACAGGTCAATCAGCGGTGTGTCCACGACTACAGGGCACCCAGGCTAACCCAACACCCCAACAACAACAGGGACCTGGGGGCAGTGGTAGTGGGCACACGGTCCAGGGGACAGAGGCACAGGAACACAGGGGAACTGGGAGGGCTGCTGTGCGACAGAGGGAGGACAGGCCAAGGGAACCTACTCTCCACGAGGCCCTATCCTCCATCATGGGAGCATACCACCACTCCCAGGAGACGATGGCAACGGTACTGGGCAAGTTGCAGGAGACCCTGCGTCTGCAGGAGGAGCAGTATTTGGGGTTCAGGGAGGAGCTCAGGACCATCGGCTCCGCCCTGGGCACCATTGTAGGGGTGCTGACGGACATTCAAAAGACCTTGAGGGACACCGTGGCACTCCAAGGGGCCCCTGACACTAGCCACGATGATGAAATGCCCACCACCTCTGCCGGCGCTAGTGGACAGGACTCCCCGCCACAGGACCAACACACCAGCACCCCATCCCCTGCAGATGGACAACCACCACGAAAGCGGTCCCTGAGATCCAGGACAGAGCAAGATGGCAAGACCCCCGCCAGGAAATAAGACCACCCTGATTGTCCCCCCACTGTACCACTTTGTTACCCTGTCCAAATCGGAACTGCCCCAGCTCCACTTCCAATGGCCAGATGTGCAATGTACCTGTGAGACTAATAGACTGGACTCTGCCATGGACATTCTTCCACCATAACCCATCCCCATTTCACAACCCCCCTTCATTGTTATGCACTTAAATAAACACCCTTGAAACACTAATAAAACTGGAGTCAGTCAATGATTTTGAACTTTGTATTGTCAATTACAGTGTCAAAAATGGTTACCCATTGGAAGGCCAACATACCAATGTCACACATCACAAGCCTTTCAAGGGTGCAAGCTGTTGACACGTAGGTTACCACATTAGTGAAACTGAAATGGAAGGGGACAACTCAGTTAACAAATAGTGAGTGAAATCTAGGTACAGGATAGAGGTAGACGTGTGAAAGTTAATATTATGTTAAACCTGAAAATGTACTCACCTGTGTCTCACTGAAAATATTGCTGTATGACTGACTCCCTGCTGTCGTTTTCTTCTTCATCAGCTTCATCCTCATCACTGTCTACAGGCTCCACAGGCTCCACCGCTGCTACAACACCGTCATCTGGATCATCCTCCTGCAGAAAAGGCACCTGGCGTCGCAATGCCAAATTATGGAGCATGGAGCAGGCGATGATGATGTCGCACACCTTCTTCGGTGAGTAGAATAGGGATCCACCTGTCATATGGAGGCACCTGAACCTGGCCTTCAGGAGGCCGAAGGTGCGTTCGATCACCCTCCTAGTCCGCCCATGGGCCTCATTGTACCGTTCCTCTGCCCTGGTCCTGGGATTCCTCACTGGGGTCAATAGCCAGGACAGGTTGGGGTAACCAGAGTCCCCCAATAGCCATACACGGTGCCTCTGGAGTTGACCCATCATATCAGGGATGCTGCTATTCCGCAGGATGTAGGCGTCATGCACTGAGCCAGGGAACATAGCATTTACCTGCGAGATGTACTGGTCTGCTAAACAGACCATCTGGACATTCATTGAATGATAACTCTTCCTGTTCCTGTACACCTGTTCACTCCTGCGGGGGGGACCAGAGCTACATGGGTCCCATCAATGGCACCTATGACGTTGGGGATATGTCCAAGGGCATAGAAGTCACTTTTCACTGTAGGCAAATCCTCCACCTGAGGGAAAATGATGTATCTCCTTACGTGTTTCAGCAGGGCAGACAACACTCTGGACAACACGTTGGAAAACATAGGCTGGGACATCCCTGATGCCATGGCCACTGTTGTCTGAAAAGACCCACTTGCAAGGAAATGGAGCACTGACAGCACCTGTACGTCAGGGGGGATTCCAGTCAGATGGCGGATTGGTGACATCAGGTCTGGCTCCAACTGGGTACATAGTTCCTGGATTGTGGCACGTCGAACCGGTAGGTCACGATCAAAAGTCTCTCTTCCATTGTCAACAGGTCCACCAGCGGTCGGTACACCGGCGGATTCCACCATCTTCCAATATGTCCCAACTGACGGTGCCTAAGAAGGACAACAGCGAAGAAACTGTCACCATACCTCCAGGTATGTACCCACAGTCACACACAAGACTACAACAGACAATTAACCCATCCGGGAAATGTTTTGAGTGTAGGCCTCGGTATGTGTGACGCAGTAGTAAATGAAGCCATGTGGGCCCCTGAAATGGCGGCTGCCTGACCTCTAAACTGGGACAATGGAATTGTGGGGTAACTGCGCTGGCGATGGACACCGTCGCGGTAGGCAGTCGTAGAGCGCGGCGCAATGCTGCATTGGTTAACATTGGACCCTATGGGTCCCAGGAGCCAATGAACAGGTGCGCTGGCGGTGATGATGCGCCCCGCCGCGGACGTCACTGCTGCGGACGTCACCACCATTTTCTATCTGTTGAATCACTAGATACCTGACCTTCGACAGGAGAGGACCTACACTGCTAGTGCTGCTGTGACCTCGGTCTGTAAGCGACAATGGTTGCTGCGTCTGGGGAAAGGGCCCCTGCCTTCACTGCACAGGAGTTGGAGAAACTTGTGGATGGGGACCTCCCCCAGTACACGCTACGCTATGGCTCTCCAGACCAACATTTTAGTACTGAGGGAGCATGTTGTATGGGCTAGGCCTGGGTGGAGAGGGCTGGTTGGAAGAGGGAAGGGGGCAGAGTACATAGAACAGTTATGCATGGGGATGAATGGGCCACATGGACAGAGTTGGGAGGGGGTCACTCACATTGACGGTGCAGTAGGTAATGACTGTTCCTCTTTCCTTGTGCATGTCATGTAGGTCAGCGCCCACCAGAAGAGGGACATTTGGCGTGCCATCGCCAAGGAAGTGCGGACCCTGGGGGCCCACCAGAGACGGGGCACCCACTGCCGTAAGAGATGGGAGGACATTCGCTGCTACAGCAAGAAGACGGCGGAGGCTCAGCTGGGGATGGCCTCCCAACGTGGGAGGGGTTCCCGTCAAACCATGACCCCCCTGATGTTCCGGATCCTGGCGGTGGCCTACCCGGAGTTGTATGGGCGCTTAAGGACATCACAGCAGACACAAGGGGTGAGTACAACCTCATTCTGTGGACTTTGCGTGCAGTGGAGGTGTCTGGGTGGGGGAGGTGGGCTGTGGGTGTCCCTAGGCCAGGTTAGGTAGGCAAGGCCCCTCCGTAATGTAGGCCATGTGGGACTCTACCCCAGCTCAGAACAGAGGCAAGTTGATGTATAGTTGACCCTTTGCCATCCATGTGCGCAGATTTCTACCATTGCCATGTAGGCCATATCCCAGAAATTGCATGTGCAGAGGGCAGGAGCACGGCGTAATGCATGGGGCTGCTGCGTCTGTCTTGTCCGCCAACGGTAGTGGTATGCCATGCACTAAAACTCTCTTTCTTCTGTCTCCCCCCCTTTTCCTGCTCTCCCTGTCCTTTTGTACATCAGCATCATCAGGCGGAGGTACAGTGGCACCGGAGCACGAGGGAGCTGCATCCCACATGGCCATGGAGGGCCACACCACAGACTCTGAATGCACCAGTGGGACGCAGGGCGAGGGGAGCTTCACGTCGGCCACAGGATCACCAACCAGCGACCCGGACTCGTCCGCCAATGTGAGCTCCCCTGTGGTGGCGGCACCATCTGTGCGCCCCACTTCTACAGGTACAGCCGCCACCTCCCCTACCAGCACCGCTCTCCCAGCAGCCCCTCAGTGTGTGTCCCGTGCCCGCTCACCCAGGAGGGTGGGCATCACCTTCGCCCCAGGCACCTCAGGCCCTGCCCCAGTCACCCCTGCTGCCCTCAGTGAGGAGGCCATTGACCTCCTCAGGTCACTCACTGTTGGGCAGTCTACCACTGTGAATGCCATCCAGGGTGTGGAACGAGAGTTGAAACACGGTAATGCATTCCAGGAAGGCATTCATTCTGGTCAGGCTGTCCTTCAGCAAACCCTGCAATCTCTGGCCTCAGCACTGATGGCAGCCATTGTCCCTGTGTCCAGCCTCCCCCCTCCAACTTCTCCACCCAGACCCAATCCCCTGTACCCCAGCCCATCCCAAGCACACCTACAGACCAGCAGGCACACAAGTCAACACCCAAAAGTAGCTCAAGCAAACATAGGCACCACACACACCACAGGCACTCACACAAGCATCACACCCATACAGACACAGCAACATCCACTGTCTCCACTGTGTCCCCCTCCTCCCTCCCAGTGTCATCTACACACACACCTGCATGCACCACATCTACAGGCACTAGGACTCGCACCAGGACACCCAGCACCACAAGCCGCTCACCTGCACTCACCACCTCCACTGCCATTTACACGTCCCCTGTGTCCTCTCCCAGTGTGTCTGTGACGCCCCCTCCCAAAGTACCCAAATGCCGGCAATCACTCACCCAACATCCATCCACCTCATGACAGCCTCCAGTACCTGCACCTCCACCCAAAACACCTAAAGTGACACCTCCTACAACCACCTCCTCTACCTCCACTCCCAGACCCCCTCCAGCTACCCATCCCAGTGTCCGTCAGAAACTGTCCCTCTGTTAAATTGACCTGTTTGCCTCCACCCCTCCAGTTCATCAGTCCCGTCGTAGCACCTCAGCCAAAAAGCCTCCAGTGCCAGTGGTGCGTGTTCCAGGTTTTTGGAGTACACCGTCCACTAGGGCAGGCAGTAGGACCCGGAGCCAAGGCACTGGCAGCCCACCCCCTGTAAAGGCTCTGAAATTGGAGAGTGGACAACGGGACCGTGTCAAGACTCCTGGTGGGACAACAACTGAAATGGGATCGAAGGCGATTGGTGAGTCAGCTGTAACTCCAAAGAAGATGGGGAAGGTCCTGAGGAAGTCTGCCCAGCCTGTTGTGAGTGTCACGGCGGAGAAGTGCGCCATTATTTCCGGCGGTCCAGACACAACCGCCAGCACCGTCGTTACTGGTCAGGAGACCACCGCCGGAGTCAGTGCCCAGGAGGGCCCAAGGATCGTTACTGGTCAGGAGACCACCGCCTGTGTCATTGCCCAGGCGGCCCAAGTATCGTCACTGGTCAGGAGACCACCGCCAGAGTCAGTGCCCAGGAGGGCCCAAGTATCGTCACTGGTCAGGAGACCACCACCAGAGTTAGTGCCCAGGAGGGCCCAAGTATCGTCACTAGTCAGGAGACCACCACCAGAGTCAGTGCCCAGGAGGGCCCAAGTATCGTTACTGGTCAGGAGATGACCGCCAGAGTCAGTGCCCAGGAGGGACCAGGATCCCACAGCCCCGCTGGGCGATGATGGAACGTCAAGCCACACACCAATGTCCAGTGTGGAGTTCGTCATGCCACACACCAATGTCCAGTGTGGAGTTCGTCATGCCACACACCAATGTCCAGTGTGGAGTTCGTCATGCCACACACCAATGTCAGTATCCGAACCGCCATGTCAGAGCACCGCTGAACAGTCCATAGACCGCCATGTCAAAGCACTGCTGAACAAGGCCAAGACTGCCATGGTGAAGACCGCTGAACAGGGCAAAGACCACCATGTCAGAGCACCGCTGAACAATCCATAGACCGCCATGTCAAAGCACCGCTGAACAAGGCCAAGACTGCCATGGTGAAGACCGCTGAACAGGGCAAAGACCGCCATGTCAGAGCACCGCTGAACAATCCATAGACCGCCGTGTCAAAGCACCGCTGAACAAGGCCAAGACTGCCATGGTGAAGACCGCTGAACAGGGCAAAGACCGCCATGTCAGAGCACCGCTGAACAATCCATAGACCGCCATGTCAGAGCACCGCTGAACAATCCATAGACCGCCATGGCAAAGCACCGCTGAACAAGGCCAAGACTGCCATGGTGAAGACCACTGAACTGGGCAAACACCGTGTGGGTATGAATAGGCCTCCACATCAGGCATCCTTATCCCATGTGCAGCTGGGACAGTGACAGGACAGGAACTTTCACGGGGAGACTCATCCAGTCTGGGCACCAGTCCCACCCAGTACCAGTTGAGAACTGCATCTACTTGCGATAATGTGGCTTTGTACTCCCCAGGATGGCACAGTGGGCAAACCACCCACTGTAAAGACTTGTGAGACTGTGGCTTTGCACTCCCCAGGATGGTACAGTGGGCAACCCACCCACTGTAAAGACTTGTGAGACTGTGGCTTTGCACTCCCCAGGATGGCACAGTGGGCAAACCACCCACTGTAAAGACTTGTGAGACTGTGGCTTTGCACTCCCCAGGATGGTACAGTGGGCAACCCACCCACTGTAAAGACTTGTGAGACTGTGGCTTTGCACTCCCCAGGATGGTACAGTGGGCAACCCACCCACTGTAAAGACTTGTGAGACTGTGGCTTTGCACTCCCCAGGATACATCAATGGGCATGGAGCCCCGTCGTGGATCTGGCTTTGCAGTCATCCGGCTGAGGTGCCCCCCCTTCCCCCTGAGGTGCCTGTAGTGTTTCTATCTGATGCACCAGCAGTGTTCTCTCGGATTTTGGTCAGGTATCTATTGTGGGCCTAGCCCATGCATTTTTGGACTGTTGGTGCACGGACATTGTTGTGTACATATCTGCACTACTTCTTGTATTGTATATATAATTATGACAGATTTCGAGATATAAATCAGTATATTTTTATATGACATGTATATTGGCACATTACAATGTTTACCCGCAATTCGCTTTGTCTTTGCATTCTTCCGGGGGAATTGTGGGTTATTCATGTGATATTTTTGACTGCATTGGTGTGTGTGTTGTGATATGCGAGGGTGGGGGTGTTTGGTGGGTGTCCCCCTAACTTTTGCCTCCCCCCTCCCCCGTGTCGTAGATGCAGTACTCACCGGTATGTTCTGCGCCTACGTCGCTGTTGTTCGTAGAGGAGCAGAAAGACAAGGGCAGGTAAGATTTGGAGCTCCGGCTCCATGGAGTCGTCGTTCCTCGTGGAGTGTGTTCAGGTGAGCGTTTTCCCATAGCAAAAGCTGTTTCCGCCGTGTTTTTATCCACGGGGAATCCTCCCCGGAAAAGGTGGCGGATTGGTAGGTCGTGATACTGTGGGCGGTACATTGTCTCCCGCCTGTCTGTTGGCGGCGACCGCCACGCTGTTTGTCTGTACCGCCGTGGCGGGCAAAGTGTTAAAGTGGCTGTCTTTGTTGGCGGTTACCGCCAGGGTCGTAATTCCCTTTTTTTGTCCGCCGGCCTGTTTGCGGTATTTCTGCAGCTTTAACACCGTCCGCCAGGGTTGTAATGACCACCTCACTCTTTTTGTGGTGGAACTTAACAGACTCACTATGGGCCCTCATTATGACACTGGCGGTCTATTCCGAAGACCGCTGTGGTGACAACAGACCGCCGCATAGGTGGTAATCCACCCACCAGATTATGACGCACAAACACAAAACCGGCAGAAACCATAAGTCCACCAGACCAAACTAAGGCGAAAAACTGTCTGAACCACCACCCTCCCAGCTACGCCAGCAATACACCGCCCTCCAAATTATGACCCACGAATCATCACAGCGGACATTCAACGACAGTGGAATAGGGCATCCGACACCACATGAAACACATATACACATCCTACACACCTACCAACAGCACTATTAAACACACTCCAAGATAACCTTAGAGAACTGCTCACACACACCACATCTACCTATACATCCGTCACGCATCACATACCACAGGCCCTACCTCAACACTGAACACCCTCTGCACAACACAGACACCACACAATAGGCATGTCCCCACAAAGCACCCCCGTTTTACTGATGAGGAGTTGCAGGTGATGGTGGAAGAAATCGCCAGGGTGGAGCCACAGCTGTTTGGTGCACAGGTCCAGCAGATCTCCATTGCAAGGAAGATGGAGCTATGGTGGAGGATCATGGACAGGTTGAACTCCGTGGGACAATATCCACGCACGAGGGACGATATCCGAAAGAGGTGGAACGACTTACGGGGGAAGGTGCGTTCCACTGCATCAAGGCACCAGGTCGCCATCATGAGGACTGGTGGTGGACCCCCACCTCCTCCCCCACAGTTGACAGCATGGGAAGAGCAAGTCTTCGCAATCCTGCATCCTTAGGGCCTCACTGGAGTCACTGGAGGTCTGGACACTGGTAAGTCACCATTTCTAACCTACCTCCACCGAAACCTGCATGGCATGTCACCCCGTCACCCTGACTCCCTACACCCCACTCCATCCCATACAGTGCACCACCCCAATGACCACACTCAATTGTGTACCCCTGAATGCCCTACCCACTGCAAGCACACTTCTCCCAGCTCTGCATGCACACACAACAGCATTGCATGGACAGCATGTAGTGTCGCGTGGGCTCTCATTATTCTAAATGAGACTACTGGATTTCTAGGTAGCAGGATCTATAACGGTGTGGGGGACTGAGTCTGACCCACGTGTAAAGAACTCTGTCACCCTAAATCCGGTTTTTGCTCCGGCTAACTAGCAGTGCCTCATTTCTCCCATGTGGAAGGAATGATTTGGCAGCCAAGCGCATGACATCTTTGGAACTTCTCAGGGAAGTCGTGGTTACTCAGATCCAAACCAACTCTCTTATTTCCAATATGATCTCATATACAAATGACAAAGACAGTATAAGTTTTATATAATGTTTTAATAAAACAACTGTATTTTAGATATTAAGGCGTGAGCCGCAATAACCAGAACGATACAACACAGTAGGATTGTAATAGTTACCAGGAGAGTAAAACATAAAAACAAAGCTATCATATTGTCAAACAGTTTCTACTCTCCCTCTGCTTGTTCTATCTAGAGCACAGCATGTTAAGCTTCTAGCTTGCCTATTAGAATCACTGTGGAGACATCAGCCCTCATACCTGAGCAAAGACCTGTGATCTTGGTTCAGCATCTGTAACGAGGCAGTCAGCGTCTAGTTGTAGTTCCCTGGTCGGAATCTCCCTCTTGCGTGTATTGGGACAAGGAAGTGATTTTATAACTAACATGTCATCGTGATCACAAAATGTCCCTACGCAGGAATGCCAAGTCTAAACTCTTACCACGTCTATCGGCAATGTACCAGACTGTATCCTTGACTGAAGCACAGAGTAAATATGTTATGGAGAACTCCAGTGCTGAAGTAGGCAAAACAGTGTGATATGAATAAAAAAACAACACCGTAGAACTGGCTATTTGAAAAATAACAGTACGAAGCCTAATAAAAAGCATGTAGAACAAAGTGCACAGAGGCTCTAAGCTGTCAGCAAATGAATAAAATATATTCAGGGCAAAGTGCACAAAGGCCTAAAGCCTGAAGCTAAAGCGCAATGAATACGTAAAACTAACCACACTACACCCTCCCCTTGTCGGTAGCAAGTGGTTCCAATAATATAAAAGGATGCCCCAAATATAAACAATACCTAAAACAATTATTTCGACAAAGTGAGAAGACAACAAAGTCATAAATTTAGGTAACATGTGACCATAAAGCCAAATTCAATATAGTGTCAATTTCGTAAAAATCCAATCGTCAGATAGAAGCAATAGAACGCAGGAGTTCCTCCACTTCGATATATGTCAATATCGGAAGATCCACGCCACAAAGCACCATGGAGCAGGTGTGATCCAAAGCCCCAAAACCATTCAGGGCGGCACCCCGTGCAGGGCCTATGAAAGAGACAATACCATCTTCCTCCAGAAAGGGAATCTCATAAACTGCCTCACGAAGCAAGCGCATCCGTAGTGCACAAGTCTGGGAATGAGCCCTAATCGGGAAAATCAACAGATCAGTATCGACCATTGGAGGGCGCTGCAATGAGAGACAGAGAGCCAGTGCATGTTCAACCGAGCACCAAAGGCACCGAAACACGGGTTGCACACAATCCAAAACCGGTCTGAATGACAGAGACCAGTCACACTCCAAATGTCCCAGGAGTGTCGCCCCAAAATGCTGCATCATGCGTTCACGACACAGCTGCGCTGACGGGAGCAGCAATACATGATCTCGTTGTGACGGGACAGCCATTGCGAAAAAATAGCAACAACAGCAAGACTCCAGCCAATAAAGCCAAAGTAATCGGGAGACCCCCAAAAATGCTTCAGAAAATAGAATGTATAGCCGAAGGTATCAAACCGAATATGGAAGAGAAGGTGTGAGCGAAACCAACACCAACGACTTTGAAAAAATGTGCAATACCAGCAGTGCTGGATGCATTAAATATACGTCCCACAAGTTCACCGAAGTGATTCGGAAAGTTAGTATTCAAAAGGGACTGTATCTCCGCCGATGACCTTGCCACCTGAAGTGCGTAGGTCTCGCTAGCAGATGTAAGGGCCACATGCTTTTGAAACAATAAAGCTTTTAGCCGACTCAATTTGTCAAAATCAACCTTGCAAGTAGCAATATGAGGCCAGATGTCCGCTACCTCCCTAATTTGAGTGGGGGGAAACAACACATTCCCACAGCACGTAACGGCCTTGTTGACAACGACGATGTAAACTATTCCGGCACGCATGCCACAGCAGCGTTCGCTGTTAAGAACAATGTAACTGCCGTTAGAAAGCACCTGGAAAGTGTTTTTAATAACCGGGACTGGAACTCCCTTCAGATAACAAGCTAAGTTAGCAATCGAAGCGTTACACGCCCCGTGCAAGGACAGCTGTTTACAAACCATTGAATGGCTGACAGAAGCTTCGCATTCGCTGCCGCTAAGAAAAACCTCCTTCAAACCATTAACACATCTGTACTGAAAGGGAAGGTCTCACACCTCGTGTATGTAACTGTCTCCCAATAGTTCATATCTACCCACCGGAATGTGCTTCAAACACGAAGTAAATTGCAAAGTAGAGATAGGCAAATTAATAACCCCATGGATCAACCATTCAGCTGACGGAATCTCAGCTACCGTGAAAGGCAGTTTCTCTAATTTCTCAATATTTAACATAACATATGTCGCTTCCTTTTTAGCCATCACTTGTTGTTGACGAGTCAAATTAAAAGAGATAAAGATCTCTCTGGCACGAACGTGCTGCCATGGAACGCGACCCGCCTTCAAGGTCTGAAGAGTCCAACCCAGCTGCATGATGGACCGCGTCTGACTCTGCCCATGATATAAAGAAGACATGTCCGATTTAATAATGTCAATGGCAGAGGAAACAATGCTGTCAATCGTGTAAACACGGTCAGAAAGGGTATGCATGCCATTATCAACAACAGACAAAGGGGGTCATTCTGACCCTGGCGGTAATTACCGCCATGGCGGAGGTCGGCGGTAGCACCGCCAACAGGCTGGCGGTGCACCGCTGGGCATTCTGACCGCGGCGGTTCAGCCGCGGCCAGAAACGGAAAGTCGGCGGTGTCCCGCCGACTTTCCGCTGCCCTTGAGAATCCTCCATGGCGGCGGAGCGCGCTCCGCCGCCATGGGGATTCTGACACCCCCTACCGCCATCCAGTTCCTGGCGGTTCTCCCGCCGGGAAGAGGATGGCGGTAGGGGGTGCCGCGGGGCCCCTGGGGGCCCCTGCAGTGCCCATGCCAATGGCATGGGCACTGCAGGGGCCCCCGTAAGAGGGCCCCAAAAAGAATTTCAGTGTCTGCCTAGCAGACACTGAAATTCGCAACGGGTGCAACTGCACCCGTCGCACCTTCCCACACCGCCGGCTCAATTCTGAGCCAGCGTCCTCGTGGGAAGGGTGTTTCCCGCTGGGCTGGCGGGCGGACTTTCGGCGGTCGCCCGCCAGCCCAGTGGGAAAGCCAGAATGACCGCTGCGGTCTTTTGACCGCGGAGCGGTCTTTCGGCGGGAACCGCGTGGCGGGCGCCGACCGCCGACCGCCGCCCGCCGCGGTTAGAATGACCCCCAAAGTCTGCATCAGATTTTCTTGATCAATCTGCCTCAACCGGGCTGCAGCCTCTTGTTGTGAAAGCTTCCAAATCTCATTATAAACCTCGTATAAGAACCTTTTCTTCCGTTGTACTTTGGGACCTGACAAAAAATCTTGTAAATCAGTATCATTAGACAGTAACGTGAGATGTGACTTAACTGCATCCAGCGTGGAAGACTTCAACCATTGCTGACAAAGCTTCCCCACACTGTATGTAGTTATTATATCAGCATGTTCTGGTGAAACGTAACGAGGGTCTGCCCTACTAGTCCTGAACCCCCCTGAAGAGGTGACAAAACGTTGATGACACATATTAGTGTCTACAGGCCATAATAACCACCCGCCTGGATGTAACGATGAAGTGTTAAGCGTACCATTCTGGACCCAATGTGTAAAGTCACTGAAAGTAGCATTCACATAGTGCTGCCAATTTTTTAATTTAGAAGGGACAGGTATACTAGGCAAAGTCAACTCCCTAATCGTCGCTAAGCCCAAACAGCTAGTCTGTTGTACTGTGTCATTGAGGAAAATCATCTGCACAGGGATAATACATGCTCTAAATAACGTGTCCCTGCCTCGCATTTGCCAATTTTTCGTACCCCAAACACTTTTCAAGTCAACAGTTTTAAACCAGTATTCATATCCCTCGACCGACAGTTTAGATACAAACAAATTGGAATACAGTAATTTAGTTTCGGTCAATAACATTTGCTTATTAGAATACGGTGCAACTTTAAAATAGTAGGACTTAGCATTACGTGGATCATGCCCAGCAAAATATGCAAATTTATCTTAATACGTTTTTGAACTCCCTTGTGGAGGAGTCGAGCAATGTTCCCATTGCACATAATTAAACATGGACTTTGGGCTACTAGCTTTATGAATAAAGTGGTGTCCATAATAGTTGTAACAAAACATGTCACCATGATTATCTCTAAACTGGTAAGCATCATCATCGTCAAAGACAGTATAATATTGCAAATCCGTTAGCATAGAATCTACTGTCTTCACATCCCAATCATCAGAAACAATGCCAGGTATAACAATATCATTCATTGATAATTTGAGGACATACGGTATTTGAATCAATTCAGTGGGACCATATATATCAAACATTACTTTATCCCACACAATTCCATCCGTAACTGGTATAGCAGAAATGTTCACTGTGGACAAGTCTCTTCGAACCATATGAGACGAAAAATGCGGTTTCAACACAGTCTCTACGTGCTCAATGTCAGAGCGATCAGGAAGAAAATGACCATGTATTATCAGAAAAAAAGTAACCACAAATCCCAACCATAATAAAACAGTCATCACGGCCCAAAACAGCCAAAAATAGTTCCAAGGAAAAACAAAATATGTTCCTTTAAGCCATCCCAGCAGCCGTCGTGGACCGTGGACAGAAAACATCGAGGACGAGGAGCCGGACCCATCATTATCAGCGTCGTTGAAGCAGCCAGAAGCAGTTCTAGCAAAAGGTGCAAATGTGAACGAAGAAGCAGATGGAGGCTCTCGCCGTGGCACGCTATAAACCACATGTTCAGAAACGTCAGTAGAACGTACAGCAATTTGATCACTAGATTCCATATTAATCGCCGTCGGTGGAACAATCGCAAGATCATCATCCACCCTCCCCAAGCTCGGAGAGGAAACAGTGTCGGTGAAAATCACCTGCAGCGGGACTTCCTCCCCAGTAGTGAGAGGGATTCCGGAACTACTGGGTGTCCCTCTTGGTCTGCTGTGCAGAATCGGCCACATGTTGTAACTTGACATTATCAATGGAAACAAAGCGATTTCCTTTGGCCCCTCGCAGCGGCGGTAAAATCACAGTTCTCGTGCCGCTCACCCCCAACACAGGGACAGGTTCTCGATAAGAAGGACCAAATTCTTTTTAACTGCGACCTTTTCACGCACTAGATCCCCAATCCTGGGTATCCAACCAGTAGGTGTTACTGGCTCATCCTTAATTCCTGAGGAGGCAGCACTGGCAGAAGAGTTATCTTCACCGAATTGTTGTAAATCCTGCAAAACAGTGACACGATCATTTATGTCAAAGGGCATATCTGCCGCCTCCACACCAGGACCATCTAGATCAGGAACATACATTCGTGTTCCAAACAGGCACTCATATGAAGTACGACCCCCCAGTGACCTTCTAGGCAAGTTATTAAGTGCTCTCTGTACTCCATATAGGTGGGCTAGCCAACCACGACCCGTACCTATAACTCTGGCCGTTAAGGACTGCTTTAAATCACGATTTAAACGCTCCACGACAGAATTTCCCTCGGGATGAAATGGAGACGAGAATTGGAGTTGGACCCCCAACGAAGCCATGGTGTCCCTGAATGCCTTAGAGGCAAAAGCAGGGCCCTGGTCCGAATGAAAAGCCGCAACTGCAAATATATCGACAAAGATGCGCAAATCTTTAATAACAGTTCGAGCGTCAGCCGAGCGTTGTGGCCATAACCATACAAATCTGGAGCACGAATCTACAGCAACCAATATATATTTGTATGCACTATCTGGTGTCAGCGGACCACAATGATCCAAGTACACACACTGTAATGGTTTATTTGAAATCAGAAGGGGCGTCTGCTGCGGGCGTCTAGCCGACGATGATTTAATTTGTTGACAAACGTCACAACAAAGGACATACTGCTTCGTCTCTTTATAGAGACCAGGCCACCAGTAACGAGCATGTAAAAGTGAAATTGTGGCAGCCACCCCAGCACGTGCAGAAGCCACCCCCTCATGTGCTGCAGAAATCAATCGAGGTCTCTCAATTTTATTGTGAATTTCACGTACACCAATGCCTGGAATTGTAACAGTAGCATTTAGCGCACCATTCAAGCAGTAACTATATTTTGAAGGAAATCCTTTAGGAAAGGGCGTGCCATCAGCCGTAGCCTTTATGGCAGCCGAAATTTCTGTGTCTGGTTTGGAACTCGAACGAGTCACTGCGGCTACAGTGGCGACAGCCACTGCCGATCTTGCGGCTTCATCAGCCAAAGTATTCCCAGCAACGTGTATCCTAACGCGCTGGTGTCCAAGTGTATGCACAACATGGACTTTAGGAAGCGTTTCCTTCAGATCTGCAACCTTACCCCACAACATTTTATGTTTAATGGTGTTGCCTTTAGAATCTCTAAACCCATTCATCTTCCAATAGTGTAGATATTCGTTGAAAGACTGCACACAGTAGTAGGAGTCACAGACCAGCAAGGTTAAAAGTGCTAGATCCGCGTGCTCCAACGCTAACAATAGAGCTTTGAGCTCAGCCAGCTGTGCCGTGCAATCTCCCAAGATTTTAGTATAAGTATGTCGGGGGCAGAACACTTCCCCCTCCATAGTGCCGCTCACCACCGCACATGCAGCAGAATACTGTTGTTTAGTCCCAACCGCTGGTTGCGCAGAGCCATCGGTATACATGACCACTTGATATTGGTCAATAGGCAACGTACCAGCAGGAACAGGGTATTCCATTTCATATTGAAGAAATTCTTGAGTCTGCAGTTTAGGGTCAAATACATAATCTACATCAGTGGCTGTCAAAGACGTAGCCCATTGTATCCATCGCGGGTGTAAAGCTTTCGAATTAGGAACACTCGCTTTTGTAACAGCCTCTAAGGCCGGAATCGGGGAAACGACAACGATGCGTTGACCCTGGGCCAGCGGTCTTTCTTTAATAACAGCCATCTGTACTGCAGTGAGAATTTTCTCAGTTTGTGCAAAACGTTGCTCTGCAGCAGAATACAAGTGAGACTTGAATGCAATCGGGACTGTCTCCCCTTCATTAAAGGTGACATAAGTAAACCCAACAGTCCCAGGTATCACCCTGATGACTAAATGTGTCTTATTGTCCCGTGTGTATAAGTGTTTAACCGCCAAGAGATCACTCTGTAACTCTCGCAGTATGTGTGTATGTTCAATCGTCCAAAATCTACTCGAAAAATTTGGGCGAATCAACTCGTATAAGGGTTTTATACGCGTCGCATATTCAGGAATGTAAGTTCTGCCAAAATTCAGAAACCCCAACAAGGACTGGAGCTTCCGAACCGTATTAGGAGGCTGCAATAAAGCACATTTCTCCAAAAAATGTGGCGCTAGGCTCTTGCCCTCACTCGACAATTCATATCCCAGGAAAATGACGCTGAGGAAGGCAATCTTTGATTTCTTAAAATTAAATTTATAGCCTATATCAGCAAACCCCACAACAATGCGCGATACACGCCTTAGATGTTGCAGAATCTCATCATCTGTCAGATATATGTCATCGACATATGATAACGCTTCAGGGTCGAACTCATGCAGCATTTCAGTTACACGAGCCGAAAACAGTCCTGGGCTATTCTTATACCCCTGAGGCAAACGACAACAAATTTTCTGAGAGCCAAACGCACTGAAACAGGTATAGTCCCGACTCTCGGGCGCTATATTCTGGCAGAAAAATCCATTCGAGATATCCAATGTTGTCTTGTATTTTTTACGCACTATATTATTCATAAGCGCTGCGCTGTGTGAATTCTGTATTGCATATGTGCGTGTATGACTATTCAAATGTCGGTAATCCACCACGATCCTATTTGAATGGTCCGGTTTAGCTACCGGAAACAAGGGATTATTCATCGGCGAGACACAGGGCTCAATTACACCCTGATACTCCAATTGTGTAAGAATTTTTCTAACCGATGCCCTAGCTTCAAATTTGATAGGATACTGCGGTTGTGGCTCAGGTTCGCCCTTTATCGCAATTACATGATAAGGTGATTGTCTGTCCCACCCCACATTATTTCTATACAAGGCGGGAGCCTGTGCTGGAGCCCATGATTTACTATAGGACTCCGCTAGTTCTCTCGGAACAAGTGGTGAGAAGGAAGGTGTAATAACCACCTCCCCAACCGGACAGTCGCGAACAAAGTCAGGTGGCCAATCTTGTTCGGCCAGCAGAACATCATATGATTTTACCACATGGTCCCAAAAAATTGCGTTTATAATATGGTCAATGTCCCCTTCCAATCGCAGAATCACTTCATATACTCTATCAGGATCAGAGACTCGCATATCCGCCGTCTCGACTTGTATGAAGTCATCAGTTGCTATCACCTCCAGATGCTCTAGAAGACTCCGGCGAACTATTGTGACCTCTGCCGCTCTGTCTAACAGTGCTAACGCCCATGTCTTGTTCGTCAAGAGAACCCTCTTCTTGAGCGGCATGTCTGACTGAGACAGCTGCCACTTTCTTCTTTTTAAATTGCTGTTTCTGTTGCAGCGGTTTCTCTTCTTGTTTAATAGAAACCTCCGCTGAGCGTTGTGAATCCTGTCTCGGTTTCACGTACTCCGTCCTCCGCTCTGACCGCCCACCTCTCTCACTTCTCTTTTCCGAGGAGTCCTGAAAGGAACGAGATTGGCGTGTATCAGTATATTGATATCTATCAGGCGTCTTCAAAGTATCCCTATTCCTGAGATTATACTTATTCTGTGGGGTCTCCGGTTGCGGAGAATGCCCACCATCTTTCTTAGGTGTTTGCTGTTTCTTCTCCCAGCGCTTTTTCGAACCCTCAGGTTGTTGCTGTTTAGCATTGTCTTTATTATTTTTACCCTGTAACTGGGGTTTTTGTGGTCTAGCCCCCAGGCTATCACGACCAATACTAGAATATGTTTCCGCTATTATTCTCGGAAGCTCCCGCTCCTGATTAAGCAGTGGAACATCCCGAAGACGCATTCGCACTGCTAGTGCTACTGCCTCTCCTTTGAGATTACTCAAAATAATAGAAGAAACTGTGGCAAAATTGCCCAGCAACTGCATGCCCAAATCCAAGGCAGGGGCAGCCCCATATTCATCCTGAATCTGTTTAAGTACGTCCGGTAAATTAGCTAATGTCGGTGTACCGTGTGCCGTAGTGTAGAGCGCGGCAAATACCGTGCCCCAGGTATTACAAAGGTCCACTGGAGGAACCATCCCGTACGGCAAACACATCGTCAAAATTTGATGTTTATCCTGAGGTCCCGTATGGGGAAATACTGCTTCCAGCGTATTCATTTTTTGCGCCAGCCAAAATGGAGTCTCCTCTCGTTTAGCCGGCACTTTACCCATTACCGAGTGCACAGTGGCCGGATTAATACCCGGAACCACAGCCTGTGGGTGCGCTGGAGCAGCACGCGCTGCATTCGTATTTAGTGTCTGCATGACAAACTGAACTAATCGTCTATATGTAGCCGTTAATTCTGTATATAAACGACGAACTTCAACCACTGCCAATTGAGCAACCGCAGGATGTGGTGTATATGTAGCCAATAAAGGCCAGGTAGGACCATCATTACTCAGTGGACCTAACCTAACTTGTGCTACTGTGTGTGGGAGGGCGCCATCAAGCCAATTATGGTGTTCTTGATAAGATAGAGGTATTTCTAAATAAGCGTAAGCCCTGTATTGTCCAGGGACATTCGCAACTGTGTATTCGTGAAAAGTATTTGTTCCCCCATCCACTGCTGGAAATCCGACCCAAGAATAAAAAAGTTCCGTTCTATAGGCTGCATGGGCGTCCACCACAAAAGTGACTGGACCCCCCTGGACTGTCAGTCCATGTGTCAACAGATGTCCCGTGAGCGGATGACGCATATTAATTGCTATATTCACTACATTAGGATTCGCCATTTTTTATAAAAAATAGCTTCAGGTCAGAGAAGGCACACCAATATCGGGGTTTTCCTTTTCAAAGTTCAAGCTTGAACAACCAACCACTAAGCAACAGGAAGCACCTAAGCCGTGGCAGCGGAAACCCTCAGCCCCACGGACGTCTCCGTATACGGAACCGAGGAGTCAAAATATATATGAGACCAAGAGAGTCAGTCGTACCTAATCATTAGAGCCAGACCAAACGTTGGCGGCGCCATGTCGCGTGGGCTCTCATTATTCTAAATGAGACTACTGGATTTCTAGGTAGCAGGATCTATAACGGTGTGGGGGACTGAGTCTGACCCACGTGTAAAGAACTCTGTCACCCTAAATCCGGTTTTTGCTCCGGCTAACTAGCAGTGCCTCATTTCTCCCATGTGAAAGAGCGCATGACATCTTTGGAACTTCTCAGGGAAGTCGTGGTTACTCAGATCCAAACCAACTCTCTTATTTCCAATATGATCGCATATACAAATGACAAAGACAGTATACGTTTTATATAATGTTTTAATAAAACAACTGTATTTTAGATATTAAGGCGTGAGCCGCAATAACCAGAACGATACAACACAGTAGGATTGTAATAGTTACCAGGAGAGTAAAACATAAAAACAAAGCTATCATATTGTCAAACAGTTTCTACTCTCCCTCTGCTTGTTCTATCTAGAGCACAGCATGTTAAGCTTCTAGCTTGCCTATTAGAATCACTGTGGAGACATCAGCCCTCATACCTGAGCAAAGACCTGTGATCTTGGTTCAGCATCTGCAACGAGGCAGTCAGCGTCTAGTTGTGGTTCCCTGGTCGGAATCTCCCTCTTGCGTGTATTGGGACAAGGAAGTGATTTTATAACTAACATGTCATCGTGATCACAAAATGTCCCTACGCAGGAATGCCAAGTCTAAACTCTTACCACGCCTATCGGCAATGTACCAGACTGTATCCTTGACTGAAGCACAGAGTAAATATGTTATGGAGAACTCCAGTGCTGAAGTAGGCAAAACAGTGTGATATGAATAAAAAAACAACACCGTACGAAGCCTAATAAAAAGCATGTAGAACAAAGTGCACAGAGGCTCTAAGCTGTCAGCAAATGAATAAAATATATTCAGGGCAAAGTGCACAAAGGCCTAAAGCCTGAAGCTAAAGCGCAATGAATACGTAAAACTAACCACACTACAGTAGAACTATCAATCCCACAATCCATCACCATACACTACCAAAGGTGGAAGGACAACACCAAACCCATATTGAAAGCCAGACATGCGAAATATGTGACAGACAATAACCCTAACAAATCACTTACATCTACATAGGTGTCCCAGCCAATGTCAGCGGCGAGCCTGTGCCATAGCAAAAGATGCCCTCAGTGATGACAACAACTCTGGATGTCCCGAGCTGGATGAACTCCTGCCCATCTGGGACCACAGTCAGTCAGCTTCCAAATCCCACAGTCAGTCCACCACAGGGCCCCCTCCTCCGACTCCTACACCACAGCAGCTAGTCAACGTCCCCAGATCCCTGTCCACAGGACGCGTCGATCAATAGTGTGCCCACCTGTACAGGGACCTGAGTCGACACCACAGAGGCAAGATGGTGAAGGTCCTGGTGTAAGTGGGAGTGGGCACACCGTTCAGGGGACACAGGGGGCCACGGACAGTGGGAGGTGTACTGCCATTTGTTAAATTTTGTTTTGACCAATGACTTTGTGTTTCACCACTGCGCATATTAGTTGCTCAATGTTCACCAGTAGCACATGGTATGTTTTGTTCAGTTGAGCTGCCTATTGGCTTTGACATGCTGTATCCAGTTTAGCCGCCTATGGGCTTTGACATTGCATTAGTCTGTATTCTGCCTATTGGCTTTGACATGATATCATATATTGCATTTTATATTCAGCTCAGCTGCCTATTGGCTTTGACATGATATTATACATTGCATTTTGTATTCAGCTCAGCTGCCTATGGGCTTTGACATGATATAAGACATTGCATTTTGTATTCAGCTTAGATGCTTATTGGCTTTGACATGACACTAGACATTGCATTTGATATTTAGGTTAGCTGCCTATTGCCTTTAACATGACATTGCATTTGATATTTAGGTTAGCTGCCTATTGCCTTTAACGTGGAGTTAGACATTGCAGTTGAGAATCCAAGCTGTATTTTTCCAAGCTGTGTTTTTGCACAAGAGAACCAAGATGTTTTTCTCACAGTAGACTAGACATGATAAGAGAGAGTACATGGGTGTTGTTCTCTCTGCTTGAGCTTGGGAACAGGAGTAGTCTTGGAGACCTGGCCAGTCTCCAAAAGGCTTGCTCAGTTTCCCAGGTCTAAGAGGAGGGGGCACACCTTTGTAACGAATGTAACAGGCTGCAGAGAGTCAGATTCGAATCTGCCGGACCTCGTGCTGGAGCTTGGCGCCAGCTGCC
Source organism: Pleurodeles waltl (assembly GCF_031143425.1). NCBI lineage: Eukaryota > Metazoa > Chordata > Amphibia > Caudata > Salamandridae > Pleurodeles > Pleurodeles waltl. The sequence continues at coordinate 141,578,228 of NC_090446.1, read as the reverse complement.
AGCAATCCCGTGTGGGTAGATGAATCTCTTTCCCGCGGCTGACAGGGGTCATCAGCTTGCAGACCTTAGAAAGATGAAGCTGTAGATAGTTCCCACACGGTGAAGTATTTGTTTTGCTTTGCATTCAATATCTTATAAATATAACCTGCTGTGTATATTGCAAACTGATATATTTTGTTTGATTAACGCGGACTTGAAAGCTACTAATTCGTCATTCATAAATATTGTGGTTGGGGAAGAATTAACAACAATAAAAGTCTTCTTTGACCTCAGAAGTGCATTTCTGTTGTGTTATGTTAGTGCTTAGAAACTAAATAAGAGGAAAGCACTACAATTGGTACCAGGAGTGGGGTCGGTCATTAAGAGGTGATTAAGAGGGTGTTGACGAGTTGGTAGATTTCTAAGTGCACACTTTAAAAGTGTAATTGTTTTTGTTGTTTGGAGAATTACAGAAATTGTTTTCTGTTTGGGAGAATCACAGTAGCACGGCAGACCATGTCTGAGACATGTGTTGATAAACTGCCTGATGGTGCTAAGAAAAACTGTGAATTGTTTTCTGTTTGGGGAATTACAGAAGAAAATGCATGTGTAGCTAAAATGCCTGATGGTGTTTTGAGAAATAATTCCTGTTGTACATATGTAGAAAACGTGTCTTTTGGAAGTAATGATGACAGAAAGGTCTGGATTCCTTTATCTGCTTACAGAGAAATGCAGGAGAAATGTAGGAAGTTGGAACATGAAAATAGGAATTTACGTGAGCAAATTAGCCCGACTGAAAGTTATAAAAAGGCTGTTTTTGAAGAATCTTTCTTGTCCCATTCCAGTAATGAGGGGGTTAAGACAGCTCCGAGCTGCACTGAGTTTTCGTGTGAGCGAGGGTTTTTGGCAGCCAAAATGCATTCCTTAACTGATAACACGGACGAGAGAGACCAGAATGTGATTTACGAGTTACCGTTGCAAAATGCACAAGTAAAACCAAAGATTTTAGAGCAAGAGCCGACTTTCATTAGCTTGTTTGATTTTTGGAAAAAGAATAGCCCTCATTTGAGTGAAATCCTAACACTTTTGTATATGGTCACTGTGAAAAATAATATGCAGCTGCGCGCTTGTGATTTGGCAAATTAAATAATGCAGACTTTAGGTTTCTGCGCAGTGCAAGAAGGAAAAACTGATGTACATGTAATTCAAGAACAAGGGAAGAAAATAGTGCCCCTAGCTAGAATCATACAATGGATCTGGTACTTGCAAGACAGGGCTAGAGTACCACAGGTAAAAGAGTTACCAATGAAGTTGAATGCACCATTTGAATTCGTGTCCACTGAAGATAAAAAGCATGTTTGTTTTACTAATGATTCATTGACTGAAATGTTGTTTTCTGGCACAGTAGAAGGAACAGCGTTGTATAATGTGTGTCAGATTTTAAAGCAAGAGCTACGTGAGATGTGTCATTTTTACGCTGATTTTTGGTCCATTGCTAATGTTTTAGCACCTAACTGGTTCAATTACCTTGCAGATGTTAATGAGAAAAATTCAGAGAGAGAAGTGTACACCCAGAATTCTGCCTTAGTGGGGATGGCTAAGTGGGTGCCCCAGAAATGTGAACAGCTGAGAGAAAAAGCCACTTACAGGTGGGCAGAGATGAGAGAGATGCACATTCCCCTAGATTTGATAAAAACTGTGCAGCACGCACAAAAGCAATCTGTCATGCAAGCAGTTACAGAGCAGTTGGGGAGAGGAAAGTTACCGGGACAGAAATGGCAAATTGATCAGGTTTTAGGGAAAGTGATTGCTGCAAATTACCAAGGAAAAATCGAAATAATGCTGATACCTAGAAAAGAATCTGATTCATTCATACAAATTGGAGACAGAATGGCCCAAATTGACAAAAGTGCAGTGAATGGAGGTTTGGTAAAGAATGAGTCTGCCCCAGCCCTTCTGACAGTGCAAGAAAAGGGACGCTGTGGCGCAGCAGATAAAAACCTCAGTACTGATGTGTGGGCTGAAGCCCCAAGTGATCCTCCAGAACCTGCAGAGAATATAACAAAGGGCCCCAAAAACGTCCTGCTGATCATAAAACAGGGAAAGAAAGAGGAAGGGTGCAGTTTAAATGAAAAATGTTATTTGCAAGAAAAGTCATACTTGTTTCTTTTGCAGATCCTACCACGTTTCGCCACTGTCCCTGAGTGTGCTGTGTGGTCCCCCTTCCGGTGTGTGCGTGTGGGGTCGGGGAAGGGACCGAATCCCCAACCTGAACCTGGCTGAGTAAAGTGCCAGCACCATGGATCCATTTTGCGCAAACTGCGCCTTCAGTTCAAGTTCAACTTGTTTGATTGCATTCTTCCACTGGAACTAAGCTGTGTTTTTTTTTTTCTTCCCTCTCGTATGGAACTCTGACTTTTGCTTATCTTCCAGCAAACCTTTCAGGTGGACCGTGCACCTTTCTGTATAGATGTATCTGATGTGAAAGGTTATGAGATCAATGTGTTAATTCACTTCTATTGCTTTACAGGGATTGCTTTCATATGTTTTTTTGTTTTTGTTTAAAACAGGAGATATGTGAAACAAAAATTCATTGGTCAAAGGGCGGAATGTACTGCTATTTGTTAAATTTTGTTTTGACCAATGACTTTGTGTTTCACCACTGCGCATATTAGTTGCTCAATGTTCACCAGTAGCACATGGTATGTTTTGTTCAGTTGAGCTGCCTATTGGCTTTGACATGCTGTATCCAGTTTAGCCGCCTATGGGCTTTGACATTGCATTAGTCTGTATTCTGCCTATTGGCTTTGACATGATATCATATATTGCATTTTATATTCAGCTCAGCCTCCTATTGGCTTTGACATGATATTATACATTGCATTTTGTATTCAGCTCAGCTGCCTATGGGCTTTGACATGATATAAGACATTGCTTTTTGTATTCAGCTTAGATGCTTATTGGCTTTGACATGACACTAGACATTGCATTTGATATTTAGGTTAGCTGCCTATTGCCTTTAACATGACATTGCATTTGATATTTAGGTTAGCTGCCTATTGCCTTTAACGTGGAGTTCGACATTGCAGTTGAGAATCCAAGCTGTATTTTTCCAAGCTGTGTTTTTGCACAAGAGAACCAAGATGTTTTTCTCACAGTAGACTAGACATGATAAGAGAGAGTACATGGGTGTTGTTCTCTCTGCTTGAGCTTGGGAACAGGAGTAGTCTTGGAGACCTGGCCAGTCTCCAAAAGGCTTGCTCAGTTTCCCAGGTCTGAGAGGAGGGGGCACACCTTTGTAACGAATGTAACAGGCTGCAGAGAGTCAGATTCAAATCTGCCGGACCTCGTGCTGGAGCTTGGCGCCAGCTGCCAGCAATCCCGTGTGGGTAGATGAATCTCTTTCCCGTGGCTGACAGGGGTCATCAGCTTGCAGACCTTAGAAAGATGAAGCTGTAGATAGTTCCCACACGGTGAAGTATTTGTTTTGCTTTGCATTCAATATCTTATAAATATAACCTGCTGTGTATATTGCAAACTGATATATTTTGTTTGATTAACGCGGACTTGAAAGCTACTAATTCGTCATTCATAAATATTGTGGTTGGGGAAGAATTAACAACAATAAAAGTCTTCTTTGACCTCAGAAGTGCATTTCTGTTGTGTTATGTTAGTGCTTAGAAACTAAATAAGAGGAAAGCACTACAGGAGGTCAGCTGTGCACCAGAGTGAGGCCAGGCCCAGAGAACTGACTGCCCATGAGGCACTCACACATATCCTGGGGGCATACCAAAAAACCCAGGACAGGATGGACCAGGTTATCACCATCTTGCAGGAGAACCAGCGGCTGCAGGTGGTACACCACCAGGAGGTTATGCAGCAGTTGCAGGGTCTAAATGCCAACATGGCTTCCATTTTAGGGGTGCTGGGTGACAAAGCCAACACCATGTGGGAGAACAGAGCACATCAGCAGCCCACTTCCACTAGCCAGTCCACTTACCAGCCATCAACATCTGCTGCAGCTAGTGGATATGAGGACCTGCAACACCACCCACAGGCCAACAGCACACCTACCCCTCAGAAGGTGAACCACCCCGCAAACATTTTCTGTGACCCAGACAGACACCAGAGACTGTTGCCAAGACCAAGACCACCGCCAGGAAATGAGCCCCTCCAGAATGTCCCCCTTGTATGCCACTGAGTCACCTTGTTCACTTTGGACTACCATTGCTCCTTTTCCTATTGCCCCATGGACATTGGACCTGTGCTGCAAACCAACTGGGCCACTACACTGAAGTTTTCCTCCACCATTACCCCACTGTTTTGCACTATCCCTTCCTTTTTGTCACTTCAATAAACACCCTTGAACACAAATGGAGTATTTGTGCTTTATCATACAGAAAGTTGAAATGTATTGGACTGTATTATCTTGTGCAAATTTCCTGCAAGGTGTGAATCCATCCAACAAATGTGTTTAAGCAGTCTGTAGTCATCACATCAGTACACAGTTGTGACCACACCATCATCTGCAAAAAGGGAAGGCATAAGTGACAGTCAATTGAAATTAAATGCTAGTGATTGGCACAACACAGCTGGCACATAGCAGTTAACTGAAATGGAGATATGAACAGAATTACAGTTTTACCTGAGTGTCATTGGAAGTACTGCTGTATGATATGTGTCCTGTTGTCCACATCTTCCTCCTCCTCCTCCTCATCACTGTCTTCAGTGTCCACTGCTGCCTCAGGTGCATTGTCTCCCCCCTCCTCTGGCAGGTACAGCACATGGCGTTGAGGGCCAAATTGTGAAGCAAGCAGCAAGCCACCACTATCGGCCAGACCTTCTTAGGGGCATAGCATGGGGATCCACCTGTTAAATGGAGGCACCTGAACCTGGCTTACAGTAGATCAAATATGCATTCTACAATCCTCCCGGTACGATCATGTCCTTCATTGTACCAATTTTCAGCCCCTGTTCTCGGATTCCTCACAAGTGTCAACAGTCAGAACAGGTTTGGGTATCCAGAATCACCTGGAAGCAGTGAGGGACACACATTATCCATGTACAATGGCGTGGAGTACAACTCCAGTTGGCATAAACTGACATACACTGTGTAAAGATTCAAGCTCACCTATGAGCCACACTCTGTATCTCTGTAGTCGTGGCATCACCTGTGGGACGCTGCTATTCTTCAATACATAGGCATCATGCACAGATCCAGGAAACTTGGCAGTGACGTGGGAGATGTATTGATCAGCAAGGCACGCCATCTGGACATTTAGAGAGTGAAAACGTTTCCTATTCTTGTAGACCTGCTCATTTGCCCTGGGAGGGACCAAGGCAATATGGGTCCCGTCAATGGGCCCAATCACATGTGGTATGTGTTCCTTTGTGTAGAATCCAGCCTTCACAGTGGGCATATCTTCACTCTGGGGGAATGAGATGTAGCTGCTCATGTGTTTGAGCAAGGCAGCCCAAACCCTTCCAAGCACTATCGGAAACATTGGCTGTGACATTCCTGCAACCAAGCCCACTGTCACCTGCAATGAACTACTTGCCAGGAAGTGGAGCACTGACAGTACCTGTACTATAGGGGGAACTGCTGTAGTGCTACGGATAGCAGGAATCAGATCTGGCTCAAATTGTTGAAACAGCTCAATAATTGTGGCCCTGTCCAGAAGGTAGATGAGTATGATGTTCCGGTTCTCCAGTGTAGCCATGTCCACTTGGGGTCTGTACACCGGTGCTTGCCTCCTCCTCCACAGTGGTTGGTATCTAAGTGAGCCAAACATGAGATGTGTGTGACTACAGGAAGTATGGACACAAAATATCACAGTACACAGAGTATGTATGTATGTAGAAGGCTGGAATTGTCTTGGTGTTTACAGTCGATACCAATGACGCACATACATTTTTCCAACATGAGCACTAGCATTAAGAAATGGCAACTGCCTGTCCTGTATGCAGGGACAGGTGAAAGTGACCTCATTCCGCCAGCGTTTGGCGTCATGGCAGAAGGCAGTCTGCACCACCGTGCAACTCCTCATTGGCTAACATGGTGCTCTATGGAGTACAGGAACCAAATATGATCAAAGCTGGCGGACGTGACCGCCATTTTCTCTGTACCACCTCACTTGATTCCTGACTCTCTCCAGTTCAACATCTCCACTGCGTGTGCTGCTGTGTCCTGTGTCTGGAACCTGTAATGGCCCGTGCTACAGGGGAAAGGCCCCCAGGCTTCAGATCCAAGGAGTTGGAGAAGCTTGTGGATGGGGTCCTACCGCTGTATGGGCAGTTGTATGAGCCTCCAGACCAAGTATAATGGGTACATTGGATGTGACATGGCTGCATGAAGATATATGTGTGTGCTGGCAGTGTGTCATTTGGGGAGAGGGTTTTGGCTGCATGCAATGTCTATGCAGAGGTACGGGTCATGTGTGTGCTTAATGTGGGTCATATGCAGTATGTAAGTCATTTGTGTAACAGAATGGATTGTTGAGTTCATGGCGTCCATCTGTCTGTGTCTCCTCTGCAGGTTAGCGCTCATCAAAAGAAAGGGTTGTGGCCTACCAGCGCCAAGGACGTGAGGACCCTGAGGGTCCACAGCCGGCAGATCACCCACTGCAGGAAACGTTAGGAGGACCTGAGACCCTGGGCCTGGAAAATTGCAGAGGCCCAGCTGGGGATGGCCTCCCAACAAGGGAGGTGCCCCTCTGAGCCTCACACCCTTAATGGCCTGCATACTGGTGGTGGCCAATCCTGAGTTGAATGGGCGCTCGAGGGCAGCACAGGAGCCACAAGGTGGTGAGTACAGACTGTGTGGTATTTTTTATTGTTGCCTGCCATGGGGTTTGGGTGCAAGGTTCTAGTCACCGGATGCCCCAATATGCCCGTTTAGCTTTTCCTGTGTGGTATGTATATTTGGTATTGGTAAGTAGCTAGCATACCACGGCAGACAGGGCTTAGTGAGTCCCAATAGGTGTGCAGATGGTAGTGTTTAGGTTCTTTACTGCTGTTGTACCCAGGTAATGGTTTGGCATTGTGGTCCATACTGCCCAGTATTAGTGCCAGTGAGTGATTGTGATGTGTATGCCATATGTGCTGTTAGTGCTGTGAATGACCCTGTGTTCCCTTTCTTTCTCCCCCACCTTTTCTCATCCTGTCCTTGTGTGCATTAGCATCATCTGGCAAAGGAGCAGGGGCACCAGCGAGTGGGGGAGCTGCAGCCCGCGGGACCCAGGAGGCAAATCCAATATGTCCAATATGCTGAGGGGACCAATGGGTTGGAGGGCGACAGGAGCACCACGGGGGAGACAGGTGCTGATACTATTGGCTTTGATTCCTCCTCTGATGGAAGCTCCATGGTGGTGGGAGGCCCCTCTGGGACCACCCCAGCTACATCATCTTCCGCTACCCCCCATGCCAGCATTGCCCTCCCAGTAGCCCTCCTCCCAGTTGCCTGTGCCCGCTCACCTCAGGCCCTGCCCCAGTCAGCCCTGCTGCCCTCACTGAGGAGGCTATTTACCTCCTGAGATCCATCTCTGTAGGGCAGTCAACCATAGTGAATGCCATCCAGTGGCTAGCATCCCAGATTGACAATGAAATGTCTACCTGGAGAGCATGCACAGTGGCTTGGCTGCCCTACAGAGATAGTTTCAGGCTTTGGCCTCCTCTTTGACGGCAGCCAGTGTTCCTGGTTCTTCCCCCCCCCCCTCTAACTACCTGTTCCCCAGTCCCAAAGCCCTCTCCCCCAACCCATCCCATGCACACAATCTGACAAGAATGCACCCAAAACAACAGACAGGGCTCGCACAGACAAACACAGGCACCACACGTCACTCCACAAGCACATACACAGCCAACACACAGATGCACATTCAACAACAGCTACTGCATCCACTGTCTCCCCCTCCTCCCTCACAGTCACATCAATAGTCACACCTGCATGCACTGCATCATCAGCCCAGATCCTGCCACCAGTACAGCATTGCCCAGAGTCACCACAACAGCGGACATGCAGACAAGCAACCTACACACCACATGTGCAGTCACCACCACCACCATCAAAACCTCATGTGGCACAGCCACCTCTCTTGCAGACACCACCACAACATACATACCCACGTCCAGTTTGTCCTCTCCCACCCTGCCTGCCTCCACTTCAAAAACACAGAAAGGCAACTCCTCAGACACTCAACAGCCATCCACCTCACACATGCATACTGTCCATGCACCTGCACCCAAGTCCAGCACACCTACTCCTCCTACAACCACTCCCTCTACCTCCACTCCCAATCCTCCTCCCACAATCCGCCCCAATGGTCCTAAGAAGCTTTTCCTTTCCCGCCTTGACCTCTTCGCTCGGCCCCCCGTTCTGTCCATAAGAGAAAGATCCCTCTCCCCCAGCCCAGTACCTCCAGCTCCCAGTCCACTCCTGTTCCTCCCTCTAAAGCTACACCTGCCACTAAGGGGCACAAGAGTAGCACTCTGGTCCCCGCCCAAGCACACTCCTCTGCCCCCTAGACAGAAGAGTAAAGACCTGCCCCCTCCCAAACCCAAGTCCAAGGACCCCCCCTCCCAAGACGAACCACCGCCCACTCTCCCATCACCCCAGAGGTGCCTGCCTACCATCACCATGATGCCCCTGCCCAGTGAAGTGACTTGGGCTGTCAAGAGTCAAGTTGGGCCTTGGATGTTGCCCCATGGCCATTTATTGACTATAGACTGCTCAACGGCCCTTGCTATACGAGCAAGTTACTTACCTTCGGTAACGCTTTTTCTGGTGGATACACTGGCTACCTGTGGATTCCTCACCTAATGAATTCTCCCCATGCGTAGCATTCGACGGAAACTTCTCTCTAGCTCTGCACGTCGGCGAGGACGTCACAATTACCCAACTCCACGCGGCTCCGCCTGACGTCATTGTGGCAATAAGAGGCCCTCGCCGGCATGCCGACGTCAGTTTACGCCATTTTTAACAAGCCTTTGAGACGAATAGATAAACATCGATAATCCAAACACTTCAAAATCATAACCAAAAAATCTTTATAGAAAATGCAAACGTCAATAACAGAAACAATACTAATAGACCTTCGCAGAAGATGTACACCATCATAAACAAATGTAAGAACTTGCAAATAACCGAAATGCAACTATTTATGTATGTACATAAATACAAGTATACAGCATTAAAACATAGAAATGCACACCCAAGGCGATTGCGGTATGACCAGACAGACAATGGGGAGGCAGGAGGGACCGTGAGGAATCCACAGGTAGCCAGTGTATCCACCAGAAAAAGCGTTACCGAAGGTAAGTAACTTGTTCTTCTGATGGATACAGCTACCTGTGGATTCCTCACCTAATGAATAGAGTCCCAAAGCAGTACCACCTCGGAGGAGGGTGTCTGTCTGGTCACACCAGGAACTCCTGCAGCACAGACCGCGCAAAATGGCCATGCCTCCGCACTTCCGAATCCAGGCAGTAATGCTTTACAAAGGTGTGGAGGGAAGACCAAGTCGCGGCCTTACAAATGTCCGCCACTGGAACACCTCTGGCCAGAGCCGATGAGGTCGACTTGGCCCTGGTGGAATGGGCCCTGATCCCCTTAGGAGGATCCTTCTTCGCCAATGAGTAACACATCTTAATACAAAGAACGACCCACCTGGACAGCGTTCGCTTGTGGACGCCCTTCCCCTTCCTCTTCCCCACGTATCCAATAAAGAGTTGGTCATCCAGACGGAACTCTCTCGTCCTATCAATTAAGAAGCTGAGAGCCCTCCTGGGGTCCAGACAATGGAGTCTTTCCTCCTCCTTAGATGAATGTGGAGGAGGGTAGAATGTCGAGAGAGTGATGGATTGTCCCAAGTGAAACGGAGACACTACCTTGGGGAGGAATGCCGCCCTGGTCCTCAAAACCACCTTGTCTTTATGAAAAGTTGTAAAGGGCGGATGAACAGAAAGCGACTGGAGCTCACTTACACATCTAGCCGACGTGATGGCTATCAGAAACACAGTTTTCAAAAACAAATACCTCAAGGGACAAGAATGAAGTGGTTCAAAGGGAGAGCCCATCAAAAAAGTCAACACCAGATTCAAGTCACACTGGGGCATGATGAAAGGAGCGGGAGGAAACCTATTAGTAAGCCCTTCAAAAATCTTAATACCAAAGGGGATTTGAACAGAGAGGGTTGATCAGGAAGACATAAGAAGGCCGATAGGGCCGAAAGATAGCCTTTAACCGTGGCCACCGCACAACCACTCTGCGCCAGTGACAAAGCAAATAACAATATATCTGATAGATGGGCACTTAAGGGATTCATTTGCTGCTCTCCCCACCAATTAATGAATTTAGCCCACCTACTAGCATAGACCGATTTGGTGGAGTGTCGCCTGGCCGATAAAAGAACGTCCACCACCTCCGCTGGGAGAGAAAAAGCACTCAGGTTGCCCCGTTCAATCTCCAGGCATGAAGGTGTAGGCTCTGGAGGTGGGGGTTTAGAACCTGCCCCTGCGACTGCGACAGGAGGTCTGCCTTGAGAGGGAGACGGAGTGGAGGGCACAGCGAGAGTCGGAGTAGGTCTACGTACCACACCCTTCGTGGCCAATCTGGAGCTATTAGAATGACATGAGCCCTGTCTTGGTGAATCTTCCTCAGAACCCGAGGAATCAAGGGTATGGAGGGAAACGCGTAAAGCAACTGGTCGTACCAGGACATCTGAAACACGTCCCCCAACGCTTCTTGCATCGGATACTGAAGGCTGCAGAACAACGGACAGTGCGTGTTCTCCCGAGTGGCAAACAGGTCTATTTGGGGAAAACCCCACATCCAAAAGATGTAAAGAACCAGATCTGGATGAAGACGCCACTCGTGATCGTCTGAGAAGAACCGACTGAGACTGTCCGCACGCACGTTTTGAACCCCGGCCAGATGGTTTGCTATTACGCAAAGCTGATGGTCCCGAGCCCAGGACCAGAGTCGCATAGCCTCTCTGCAAAGAAGGTACGACCCTACACCTCCCTGCTTGTTGATATACCACATTGCGGTCGTGTTGTCTGTTAGAACCTGAACCGACTGACCACGAAGGGAAGGGAGGAAGGCATTGAGGGTCAAACGAATCGGCCGCAGTTCCAGCAGATTGATATGAAACATCTGATCTACTGGAGACCAACGTCCCTTGATCTCCAGGTCCCCCAGATGAGCTCCCCACCCCAAAGTGGAGGCATCCGTTATCACTGTGGTCACCTGAGGAGGCAGCGTAAACGGCTTTCCTTGAGACAGGTTGCCGTCCGCAGCCCACCATTGGAGATCCGCCACAGTGTCCCTGGAGATCCTTATTGACTCCCCGAGATCTCCTCTGTGTTGAAACCACTGCCTGTGGAGGCACCACTGAAGAGCCCTCATATGCCAGCGTGCATGAGTGACCAACAGAATGCAAGAAGCGAACAGGCTGAGCAAACGAAGGACCTTGAGGACTTGAGGACTGGAACAACCGCTCCTTCCTGAAACATTGGAATCAACGCCTGAATGCCCTGGATCCGCTGTGGTGGAGGAAAGGCCCGATTCAATGTAGTGTCCAGTACTGCCCCTATGAACAGGAGGCGTTGAGAGGGCTCTAGGTGAGATTTGGGCACATTTATTGAAAAGCCCAGGCTGAACAACAACTGGGTTGCTAGCTGCAGTTGATGCAACACAAGCCCCGGAGACTCGGCTTTGATCAACCAATCGTCCAGTTAAGGGAATACTGCTATCCCTTTCCTCCTGAGGTCTGCTGCAACAACCGCCACCACCTTCGTGAAGACCCGAGGTGCGGAAGTAAGACCAAAAGGAAGGACCGCAAACTGAGTGCCGCGGTCCCACCACAAACCGGAGATACTGCCTGTGCGACTTGAGAATGGGAATGTGGAAATAAGCATCCTGCAAGTCAACCGACATCATCCAATCCTCCTTGTTCAACACCATAAGCACCTGTGCTAGAGTCAGCATTTTGAATTTTTCCTGCTTGAGGAACCAATTCAAAATCCTCAGGTCCAAGATAGGTCTCAGACGACCATCCTTTTTGGGGATCAGAAAGTACCTGGAATAACTTCCCTGACCCCTTTCCTGCTCTGGAACCAACTCCACTGCACCTTTCAACAATAAGGACAGAACCTCCTGTTCTAGCAACCGGAGATGATCTTCTGAACAAAAGGAAGGACAGGGAGGGAAGGGAGGGGGAATCTCCCGAAAGGGAAGAGCATAGCCTTTTCTCACCACACTGATGACCCAGGAATCTGATGTTATGGACTCCCACATGGGAAGAAAAAGAGAAAGCCTCCCCCCTACCGGAGAGACATGGGAGACGATGGCGAGAGGACTAGGGCTGCTTTACTTGTGGCATCTCTCCTGAGGAAGAGGAAGAGGAAGGGTGCTGCTGCTGGGTGGCCCCTCTAGTGCGGACCCTACCCGCCCCCTGAATGATCGATAAGGGAGGCTTGAAGACTGCTGCCCTTGCTGCTGCGCTCTCCCACGAAAGGAAGCTCCTCTTCCAAAAACCCGCAGACGCCTATATGATCGAAATGGGGTGGAGCAGCCTGCAGGCCCAACGACCTAGAAGTGGCCCTACATTCCTTAAAGCGCTCTAGCGCAGATTCCGCTTTAGATCCAAACAATTTCGCCCCATCAAAAGGCAAATCCAACAACGTGGCCTGAACGTCCGAAGAAAATCCAGAAGTGCGCAACCAAGCATGGCGCCTGGTGGCAACAGAGGTCCCCATGGCTCTTGCTACAGAGTCCGTGGTATCCAGCCCTGACTGAATGACTTGCGTAGCCGCTGCCTGGGCATCCGAAAGTAGGCCATGCAAGTCCTGGGGCATGTCTGGTAAAACTGTCTTTGCCGCGTCCATAATGGCGTGTATGTACCTGCCAAGAATGCAGGCAGCATTGGCAGATTTTAACGCCATGCTACATGATGAAAACACTTTCTTGGCTGACTGTTCCATACGCTTGGATTCTCGGTCAGATGGAACTCCCAGAAAAGAGCCAGGAGCAGACTGAGAAGAACAGGACGCCTGCACTACCAGATTCTCTGGAGACGGATGCTTAGACAAAAACTCAGGGTCTCCAGGTGCAGACCTATAACGTCGGGCCACCGACCTGCTCACAGCCGAGGAGGTGACAGGCTTCTTCCACACCTCTTCTATTGGTTCCATAAGAGGCTCATTAAATGGCAAAAGAGGATCTGCCATGGCTGTAGCAGGGTGCAGTACCTCCGTCAAAAGGATGGTTTTAACCTGAGCTGTTGGTAAGGGAAGGTCCAAGAAATTTGCAGCCTTCCTGGTGACTGAGTGAAAGGTGGCTGCCTCCTCCGTATACTCCCATGGGGAGGCCAGATCCCACTCTGGGGAATTATCAAGACTGCTAGCTGTATCCAATCCTGGAAACTCACTCTGGGGATCAGCAATCTCCCCTTCCTCAAAGATTTGTTGCCGGTATTACCTCTCCTCTGGCAACCTGAGTGCCTTCCGTCTGGATCTTAACTTGGCCTCCAACCCCGGCGACTACATGGAGTGCAACGACGTCGGAGAATGGCGCCGAGAAGGCATCATGACAGGATCTCTGGATCCCCCCGACGCCGCAGATGGATCCATCGGCGCCATGGACAAAGGCCCTGCATCCGACGACGCCATCCGGCCTCGAGGCTCCAACTCATCCGACAACGGCGTCGAAGGTCTCTTCCTCGGCGTCGACGACTGTGCCGCTGGCTGTAGGAGGCTGGCCTGGCTTGTAGTGGGTACCAAGGGGTACTTACACTCTGTACCAGGTCCAGTTATCCCTTATTAGTATAGAAGAGGTGTTTCTAGCAGCTTAGGCTGATAGAAGGTAGCTATAGCAGAGCAGCTTAGGCTGAACTAGGAGACATGCAAAGCTCCTACTATACCACTGGTGTCAGATGCACAATATCATAAGAAAACACAATACACAGATATACTAAAAATAAAGGTACTTTATTTTTATGACAATATGCCAAAAGTATCTCAGTGAGTACCCTCGGTATGAGGATGCCAAATATACACAAGATATATGTACACAATACCAAAAATATGCAGTAATAGCAAAAGGAAGTAATGCAAGCAGTGTAAAGTTACAATAGATTGCAATAGGAGCACATAGGTCTAGGGGCAACACAAACCATATACTCCAAAAGTGGAATGCGAACCACGAATGGACCCCAAACCTATGTGAGCTTGTAGAGGGTCGCTGGGACTGTAAGAAAACAGTGAGGGTTAGAAAAATAGCCCACCCCAAGACCCTGTAAGGTAGGTGTAGAGTGCACCTACAACCCGCAGAGAGCAAAGAAGTCGTGATAGGGGGATTCTGCAAGGAAAACCAACACCAGCAAAGCAGCAACAGTGGATTTCCGGACCTGAGTACCTGTGAAACAAGGGGACCAAGTCCAAGAGTCGTGACAATGTCGAGAGTGGGCAGATGCCCAGGAAATGCCAGCTAAGGGTGCAAAGGAGCTGCCACCAGATGGAAGAAGCTTGGTGTTTTGCAAGAACGAAGAGGACTAGGAACTTCCCCTTTGGAGGATGGATGTTCCACGTCGTGAAGAAGCTTGCAGAGGTGTTCCCACGCAGAAAGACCGCAAACAAGCCTTGCTAGCTGCAAGGGTTGCAGTTAGGGTTTTTGGATGCTGCTGTGGCCCAGGAGGGACCAGGATGTCGCCACTTGGATGAGGAGACAGAGGGGGCGCCCAGCAAGTCAGGGAGCCCTCACAGAAGCAGGCAGCATCCACAGAAGTACCGGATCAGGCACTTAGAAGAGGAGTGAACCGGAGTCCACCCGAAGTCAGAAAAGGGAGTCCCACACCGCCGGAGGACAACTCAGAAGGTTGTGCACTGCAGGTTAGAGTGTCGGGGACCCAGGCTTGGCTGTGCACAAAGGAAATCCTGGAAGAGTGCACAGGAGCCGGAGCAGCTGCAAATCATGCGGTACCTAGCAATGCAGTGTAGCATGGGGAGGCAAGGACTTACCTCCACCAAACTTGGACTGAAGAGTCACTGGACTGTGGGAGTCACTTGGACAGAGTTGCTGAGTTCCAGGGACCACGCTCGTCGTGCTGAGAGGGGACCCAGAGGACCGGTGATGCAGTCTTTTGGTGCCTGCGGTTGCAGGGGGAAGATTCCGTCGACCCACAGGAGATTTCTTCAGAGCTCCTGGTGCAGAGAGGAGGCAGGCTACCCCCAGAGCATCCACCACCTGGAAACAGTCGAGAAAGCCGGCAGGATGAAGCAATACAAGGTTGCTAGTAGTCGTCTTGCTACTTTGTTGCAGTTTTGCAGGCATCCTGAGCAGTCAGTGGTCGATCCTTTGGCAGGAGGTGAAGAGGGAGATGCAGAGGAACTCTGATGAGCTCTTGCATTCGTTATCTGGTGAGATCCCCAAAGCAGAGACCCTAAATAGCCAGAAAAGGAGGTTTAGCTACCTAGGAAGGAGGATTGGCTACCAAGAGAGGTAAGAGCCTATCAGAAGGAGCCTCTGAAGTCACCTGCTGGCACTGGCCACTCAGAGCAGTCCAGTGTGCCACAAGCACCTCTGTTTCCAAGATGGCAGAGGTCTGGGACACACTGGAGGAGCTCTGGGCACCTCCCCTGGGAGGTGCAGGTCAGGGGAGTGGTCACTCCCCTTTCCTTTGTCCAGTTTCGTGCCAGAGCAGGGCTGGGGGATCCCTGTACCGGTGTAGACTGGCTTATGCAGAGATGGGCACCATCTGTGCCCATCAAAGCATTTCCAGAGGCTGGGTGAGGCTACTCCTCCCCAGCCCTCACACCTATTTCCAAAGGGAGAGGGTGTTACACCCTCTTTCAGAGGAAGTCCTTTGTTCTGCCTTCCTTGGCCAGGGCTGCCTAGACCCCAGAAGGGCAGAAACATGTCTGAGGGGTTGGCAGCAGCAGCAGCTGCAGTCTAGACCCTGGAAAGGCAGTTTGGCAGTACCCGGGTACTATGCTAGAGACCCGGGGGATCATGGAATTGTCACCCCAATGCCAGAATGGCATTGGGGTGACAATTCCATGATCTTAGACATGCTACATGGCCATGTTCGGAGTTACCGTTGTGACGCTGTACATAGGTAGTGACCTATGTACAGTGCACACGTGTAATGGTGTCTCCGCACTCACAAAGTCCGGGGAATTTGCCCTGAACAATGTGGGGGCACCTTGGCTAGTGCCAGGGTGCCCACACACTAAGTAACTTTGCACCCAACCTTCACCAGGTGAAGGCTAGCCATATAGGTGACTTATAAGTTACTTAAGTGCAGTGGTAAATGGCTGTGAAATAACGTGGACGTTATTTCACGCAGGCTGTAGTGGCAGGCCTGTGTAAGAATTGTCAGAGCTCCCTATGGGTGGCAAAAGAAATGCTGCAGCCCATAGGGATCTCCTGGAAGCCCAATACCCTGGGTACCTCAGTACCATATACTAGGGAATTATATGGGTGTACCAGTATGCCAATGTGAATTGGTAAATTTAGTCACTAGCCTGTTAGTGACAAATTTGTAAAGCAGAGAGAGCATAACCACTGAGGTTCTGGTTAGCAGAGCCTCAGTGAGACAGTTAGGCATCACACAGGGAAAACACATATAGGCCACAAACTTATGAGCACTGGGGTCCTGGCTAGCAGGATTCCAGTGACACAAAACAAACACACAGACAACATAGGGTTTTCACTATGAGCACTGGGCCCTGGCTAGCAGGATCCCAGTGAGACAGTGAAAACACCCTGACATATACACACAAACAGGCCAAAAGTGGGGGTAACAAGGCTAGAAAGAGGCTACTTTCTCACAATGAGCATAAGCACCAAGGAGAGACACAAAAGGAAAAAGAAGTTCGCTCACAGTCAACCCTATCAGCAATCGTGCAATTATCCATGTAACAGGGTCGATGTCCAAGGCGGTAACCAAACCTCCCCAAGGTGGGACAAACGTAAAGCATTTACCAATGATAACAAAGGATTTTTGAAAAGCAAGCCCATGAACGAGTGACAGTGACGGGTGTGCGGTGGGTGTGGTTAAAAGCCCACAGATAGATTACAACACGTCAGAGTACTTGCACGCTGGACCTAAAAAGGCTTTGAATTCCTCCATAGAGGTAATATATTACAGTCAAATCTGCAAAGCCACCGGCATGAAGAGGGTGATATTAGTAGCATCTCTAACCAATGCCACATGATTTATCACTCAAACATCACCTTTAAACAAAAAATACACTTTTTCATCTCTGATACATACTCAAACTTTGTACTTATATATTAATATATTTCAACCAATTCAGCCAAGCAAATGCAACTCATTTACTAGGGTTACACACAGTAGAGCTTCTGGCAGGCCTTTGAAGAACTCCCAGTTGATGATCAGCTTCTCATTGGTTTTGTCATTGAAGAATATCTATTTGCAGTACGGATGACAGCCAACATGGAGCATGACTTGATAATGAAGCATGTCACATTAGTATGTGAGGTGTATCCTGAAAAGGAGACTCTTTATATTAAAGAATAAAAGGAAACAAGCTTTTGGGCTCATTATATGGAACGTCACATTTGTGTCAAAGTCTAGTACAATTACATCTGTATTGACACCTTTAAGACAGTTGTAACTTTATTTTGTGAACACCTGTTGTACTACTCTTGTTTGTAATGGAGTATCCCTCCCTGAACCTCTCCTTAAATGTCCCTAAACTCCTACTGCACTGTTGTAACTATTCCCCATTTTCCAGCAAGTTCCCTTTGTCCCTCCCACATTTACAACCACAACATATACTTATGTGTGTTGAGATTGATGTCACCTCGAAGGAGCTCTCCACACACAACAGATAGGCAAAGTGAAGGTGGATGTCTCTGCCCACAGGTTTGTAAATACTACTTTGTAGTGTATTAGTAGTTCTTCTGTAGTACTACTTTAAGCATTGCAAAATGTAGTTTTTAATAGGCACCAGAATGTATATGTGGAAGGCTCTACCCTTGTGGGCAGGCTCCTCTGTTGAGAAAACCACTGCAGCAGTCCCGATGCTGGCAGCATTGCTTTTTATCTCAGTCTGCCATGTAAAGACTGCTGAAAATGATATAAGCAACAACAGGGCTACCATGCAAGAATGGAATAGCAGTTGCTTTCTGTCTCAGTCTGCCATGTAAAGACTGTTGAAAATAATATAAGCAACAACAGGGCTACCATGCAAGAATGGAATAGCAGACATGCAGCTATGATATTTTTTTGCCATGAAGAACAAGTTACTTACCTTCGGTAACACTCTTTCTGGTGGATATTCTAACTAACCATAGATTCCTCACCATGGGAACTTCCACCAGGCGCCAGACTGGATCTAAAAAACCTCAAAAGCAGTGCTCCTGCACACCAGTAGGTGGCACCGTATCAATGTTGCTCTGCTTCAGATGCGATGAACGGAGCTGCATATAAGAACTACCCTTGTGTGCTCACATCAGTTTCTTCCATTAACTTTTTTGAGCCATCCGACATGGAGCCCATTGGCAAATTGAACAAACCAGTGTGCACTTTTCTGGATTGGGATCCTTGAAAGAGACCATACCACTGAACTGAGAGTGGTTAGGAATTTGTGGTTAGATAGAACAACATCCACCAGAAAAACCATTATCAAAGTTAGTTACAGGTCCTTCAGATAAATACTTACAACCGCAGATTCCTCACCCTGTGAATTGATATCAATGCAGTATCTCCGAAGGTGGTGAGTTTGTGGAATGGCTCAGATTAAAATTTCCTGTGGGACAGTGCGGACAAAATGTCAATTTCAATGAGCCTGACTGTCCAAGTAATGGTGCTTTGTGAACATGTGCATTGATGCCCATGTACCTGCCTGGCAGATATCCAGGACAGGCACTTCCCCTAACAGAGTGAGCTCTTCGGCTTTCTGGAGGCAGCTTTTCAGTCAGCATGTAGCAGATGTTAATGCAGATGCCTATGCATCAAATGATGGTCCATTTGTGTACTTCACCCCAGAGAATGCCACGAAGAGATCATCCACCTGATGTTCTTTGGAATGCTCAATGTAAAAACTGAGTGCTCTCCCGAGGTTCAAACCATATAGATATCATAAACAATACCTCAAGGATGTCCAGCAGTCTCCTTCCTACACAACTGCTATGGATCTCATGTCACCAGGCAAGAGTTACTAATGCATGGATGTTTGTACTGGCTACGCAGGGCTCTCCCTGACCCATATCTTAGCCTATGCATCCCTAAGTAGACTCCCCTGCTTCCAGTGCAGGTGCAGATCCAGTCTCTTCATCACCTTTGGGTCCCAGTGCACTGCATACAGAGATTTTGCTGAAGGAGGGCAGGCTGCCAAAATGACATATACATCCTCAGGAGGAAGATCAAGGGTCAATCAACTTTCTTCATCTCCAAGCATCGTGGTGCGGGTTATCCAGGCTGAGGAGCAGGACCCTGCCCTGCTGTGGTGACAGGAAGTCCTGCTGTAGTGGCAGCCTAACTTGAGGATGGATGCTGAAGTTCTAGGTACAACGCTCTCCTGACCCAATCTGGAGCCACTAGAATGACTTGGACCCGGCCATTCTTGATTGATCCGGGCATGAAAGGTAGTGGTGGGAAGACAGGAGTCTGTGTTCCACACTTGACAAACTGCATCTCTGCAACAGAGCCTTCTAGGGATCTCCAGCATGTTAAAATGCTGATATTGCACATTCTCGGCAGTGACACAGCGATCAAACCAATATTCTTCCCACTGTCAGACGACACCCTATTCCACCTCTGGGTGTAACTGCCATTTGTTATCCACTAGGCTTTGTCTACCCTGGCGTTTAGAGATCCCACTAGATGGTGTACCACCAGGGAAATCTCCTGGTGATTCCAGACGTGTCAAGCATCTTGGCACAGGTACCCGCACACCCTGCTTGTTTCAGTGGTGTTGTCCATGAGAACATGCACAAACAGTACTTGGATGGAGGGCAGAAAGGGCTTCAGTGCCACCCGAATCGCTCGCAACTCAAGCAAACTGATACAGAGGTGGGTCTCCAACACAGTTCTCGGATACCTGCATTTCTCATACAAACACCCCAACCTAGTAGAGACATATCTCTCACCACCATGAAGTCTGGGTGGGGCAGGGATAGGGGGTCTGCCTTGAGTCCAACTGCGGATGTGCAGCCACCACTGCAGGTCTTTTGCAGTCTCATCCAACTCCTTGATGAAATCTGACACATACCCTTGTAGCTGGGCCAATTGAGATTTCAGGCCTCACTTTGAAGCTTGCCTTTGCCATCTGACATGGTAGGCGAGCAAGACGCAGGAGGATACTAGGAAAAGAAGCCTTTGAGTTATCCTCACTGAGACTCAGGACAGAGACTGAAACATGGGAATCATTGCCCTAATGTGCTGGACTCATTGATTTGGGAAGGCATGAAAGCACATAATTTCCAGGATGGCTCGGGAGCCCTCTGTGAAGGAGTCAGGTTGATAAGGGCCCCTGCATGACAGTGATATAAGCATCCTACATGTTTACCCAGTCTCTGAGATCCTGGACAGAGAGAACTTGCGCTGGGTTAGCATTTTGACTTTGTCCTTGCATACAAAGCCATTGAGAAGGAGAAAATCTAGGACAGAATGAAGGACTCTGTCTTTCTTCAGCACAAGTAGCTGGAATAGCATCCATTTCCTATTTTCAAGGCCAATACCCTATCTGTGGCCAAAAGAGCCTGCTGTTCCTGTCATAAAACTGACATATGATCCTCCTAGAAAATGTGAGGTAGGTGACAAGTGCAATGGGTTGAGAAGGAATGGCTGGCCCTGTTAGACAATCTGAAGGACTCACTTGACAGATGTAATGTATTGCCACCACTGGAGGCTGTGGCTGATCCTGCCTCCTGCCAGATGGTTGTGAACCTGTAAGGGAGCACTAAGGCCCATATTTAAGGAAAATGACACAAACTCCGCTAGCGCATTGTGTGCCATTTTTCTTAACGTGAGCTAACGCCATTCCCTAATGCCATCTGTGCGCCATATTTAAGAAATGACACACGCTGGCACTAAAGAATGGTTAGCGTCTCAAAAAATGCACTAGCCGGTGACGGATGGCGTTAGGGGAAATGGCGCCAGTGGAACAGTGGCTGATTAGTGGCAAAATATCTGCTGCCAGTGTGCCTAGTATCATTTTTGGATGCACAAGCAGCCAAAAAATCACTCCTGTCTAAGTGTAGACAGGAGTCATTACCACAACCCCAATGCCCACCACAGGGGACCAGTGTCCCCAGGGCAAGCCCAACATACCCAGTGCCAGCCAGGGGGCCCCAGGTAACAGGCCCCCAGTGGCAGACCACAAACATACACTTTCCTGTGATGGGCTCCCCCCTCCAGTAGTGTCCCTGTGGGTGTAGGTAGTGGTGACACTGGGGGTTGGGGTGGGCATCTATGTGCCCATTCCATGGTGTTTCTCCATGTAAATGGGACAACCAGCACTTTAACACCTGGTCTGACCAGCCATTAAATAATGACGCTAATAGCTCTTAGCATCATTATTTAGGTCAACCTCCTAGTTGCGTGTCATTTCAGCGTTGGTAGTTAAAATGGCGCTGGGGGGGCTAGCATCATTTTTAGGAAGGGAACGCCTACCTTCGATCTCATTGTCGCAATGAGACGCAAGGTGGGTTGGCGTTTCCTAAAAATAGTGCTAACTCCAATATTTTAATGCTACGGGTCTAGCGTCAAAGTATAAATATGGAGTTAAGATAGCACTGCTTTAGCGTCAAAATAAATGATACTAAGGTGAAGTTAACTTTCCATAAATATGGGCCTAAAGGTGCTTGGAGGTTGTGGGTGTATGGGCAAAAGACTGAGACAACCCTACCCCTGGTGGCCAGGTTGTTGTCTGTCTGGCACACAGCCCCGACCTGGAAAGGATTGGGAGGCCTGTTGTGTGGGCCATGGAGCCTGATGTTGTTGACACGCCTAGCCCCTGGCATTTCTCGAAAGGGGCAAGATTGTTGGTGAGATTGCCAGATCACAGAGAAACTTTCATACTGTGCAACAAATATATTGTGTCAAAAATATTGATGAGAAAAATATAATTTTCCTATACTTATAATGGTAAGTACGAAAATATTGAAAAAAATTATAGTTGCACACTAATATTGTTAAAAACATACACAAATATCGTTTATATATACATATCTATAGTTTAAAATAGTACATCTTAAATATTGTATATTTATATAACATTATTATAGTGTAAAATAAATAAATTCAAATAATATTTAATATTATGTAAAAATATATAGTTATATGCACACACATACATATATGTGTGTGTATATAGTTATATATATGTATATATAATAATGAAACACCATTAAAACTGATATTTTATATTATATTCATTTTTTTTCATTTTTTTATATGGACCACTTGAAAAGCACATTTGTAATGTCTATATACGGTCTTCTGTGTTCTCCTCTTCTGTTCTTCTGTGTTCTTCCGGTCTTCTGTGTTCTTCGCTTCTTCTGTTCTTCGGTCCTCTCTGACTCCTGTCTCTTCCCGCCCCTGTCTCTGTCCTCCTGCTCCTGCCTCACCCCCCTCTATCTCTCCACCTATCTCTCACTATCACCCACATCTACCCTTTCGCTACCTGCCTCCCTCACTCCTCTACCTATCTCTCCACCTAACTCCCTCACTCACCCCCTCCTCCTATCTACCTATTTTTCTATCTCTCCACCTATCTCTCCATCTATCTATTTCCCTATCTCTCCCCCCGTCCCGACACCCCCTCTGTTACCTATCTCCCTATCCTCTCACTCTACCTCTCACCCTCACTCCACCCCCTCCCCTATCTTTTCAACCCTACTCCTATCTATCTCCCTATTCTCCTAAAACTCTAACACTCACCCCCCTCCATCCTTAAACCCCCCTCCCCAGCTCTTCTCACTCTACCTGTCCCCCCTCGCGATTTCCCGCCGCGACCTCCTGCACGCCCCCACCCCCCAGCTCCCATTCGCCCTCAGCTGACCCCTCCCCCCCCTCCTCCCTCTTATGGCGGCCGCTACGCGACTGCGCAGCGGGCGCGCCGCTGGTGCGCCAGAGGCGCGCCAGAGGCAAACCTGTCTGCGCCCGTCCACGCCTGGCCCGCGCCCAGCACCACGACCTCTGGTCCCCAGCCCTCCCCTACCCCGCTGACCCGCTACGACCCCACCACCCTCCACGCCCTCAACCCCGGGCGCTCCAACACTTGCTTCCAAGCCCACCCCAAGCGCACCCATGGACCCTTCGCCTGTAACTCCTGCAAACGCATCTTCCACCACGCAACCACCACGACCACCAGCCCACGTGCCATCAACCACCTCAAGTGCATCCTGGTCAACGCTCGCTCTGTCCACAAGCACGCCGTTGAACTCTGGGACCTCCTGGACTCCACAGCTCCGGACGTCGCCTTCATCACGGAAACCTGGATGAACGCCTCATCAGCTCCAGACATCGCCACTGCCATCCCCGAAGGCTACAAGATCTCCAGAAAAGACCGCACCAACCAAGTAGGAGGAGGTATCGCCATCGTCTTCAAAGACTCCATCAGCGTCACCACCTCCACCGAAGACACCCCTCTCGCCGCTGAACATCTGCATTTTCAAATTTGCACCAACCCCAGGACCACCCTCAGAGGATCCCTCGTCTACCGTCCCCCCGGACCGCGCGCCCCTTTCAGCGACGCCATCGCTGACTTCATCTCCCCACATGCCCTCGCCTCGCCGGACTACATCCTCCTAGGCGACCTCAACTTCCATCTGGAACAGAACAACGACCCCAACACCACCGCCCTGCTCGCCAACCTCGCCAACCTCGGCATCAAGCAACTGGTGAACACCGCCACCCACATCGCCGGACACACGCTCGACCCTATCTTCTCCGCCAGCAAACACATCTTCTTCAGCCACACCTCCGCTCTACACTGGACCGACCACAGCTGTGTCCACTTCACATTCCGACGCGAGACCCGCCACCTCCGCACTCAACCCATCCCTCGTCGACAGTGGAACAAGATTCCCCGAAGAGCAACTCTTCTCCGCACTCGCCGCCAACCAACCCACCCTCACCACCGACCCCAACGACGCAGCCCTCAGCCTCACAAACTGGATCTCCAGCTGCGCAGACAACCTTGCTCCCCTCAAACGCACGCATCGACAGACCAACACCAAAAAACCTCTCTGGTTCTCTGACACCCTCAAAGAATCAAAGAAAACTTGTCGCACCCTCGAGAAGGCCTGGCGCAAGGACCACACCGCTGACAACATGACCGCCCTCAAGAACGCTACCCGCGAACACCACCACCTGATCCGCGCTGCCAAAAGGAACTTTTTCACCGACAGACTGGACAAAAACAGCCACAACAGCAGAGAACTTTTCAGCATCGTCAAGGAGTTCTCCAACCCCAACGCCAACGCCAACGCCGTCACGCCCTCACAGGATTTGTGCGAATCCCTCGCCACCTTCTTCCATCGCAAGATCAGCGACCTCCACGACAGCTTCGGACACCAGACCCAACCAAACATCACCGAACCCGCACCCCCGGCCTTCACCCTCAACAACTGGACCCACATCAACACTGAAGAAACCAAATCCATCATGAACTCTATCCACTCCGGCGCCCCTTCGGACCCCTGCCCTCACTTCATCTTTAATAAAGCCGACGACATCATCGCCCCGCACCTCCAGGCCGTCATCAACTCTTCTTTTTCTTCTGCTACCTTCCCCGAATGCCGGAAACACGCCGAAGTCAACGCCCTCCTAAATAACCCACGGCTGACCCGAGCGACCTGAAAAACCTCCGCCCCATCTCTCTCCTGCCTTTCCCAGCCAAGGTAATAGAGAAGACCGTCAACAAACAGCTGACCACCTTCCTGGAAAACAACAACCTGCTCGACCCTTCACAAACCGGATTCCGAACCA
The DNA here is from genome assembly GCF_031143425.1 of Pleurodeles waltl. Taxonomy (NCBI): domain Eukaryota; kingdom Metazoa; phylum Chordata; class Amphibia; order Caudata; family Salamandridae; genus Pleurodeles; species Pleurodeles waltl. Next base: position 141,553,287 of record NC_090446.1, on the reverse strand, counting down.
ACCACAGCACGGAAACCGCCCTCATCTCAGTCACAGACGACATCAGAACCCTGATGGACAACGGTGAATCAGTCGCCCTCATCCTCCTCGACCTCTCGGCTGCCTTCGACACCGTCTGTCACCGCACCCTAATCACCCGCCTCCGCTCCACCGGGATCCAAGGCCAGGCCCTGGACTGGATCGCCTCCTTCCTCTCAAACCGTTCCCAAAGAGTTTAACTCCCACCGTTTCGCTCAGACCCCACCAAGATCATCTGCGGCGTACCTCAAGGCTCATTGCTCAGCCTGACACTCTTCAATGTCTACATGAGCCCCCTCGCCAACATCGTACGCAAGCACGACATCATCATCACCTCCTACGCCGACGACACCCAACTTATACTCTCCCTCACCAAGGACCCCGCCAGCGCCAAGACCAACCTACAAGAGGGGATGAAGGACGTCGCAGATTGGATGAGGCTCAGCCACCTAAAGCTGAACTCTGACAAAACGGAAGTCCTCATCCTCGGCAACACCCCGTCTGCCTGGGACGACTCCTGGTGGCCCACGGCCCTCGGCACTGCACCGACCCCCACAGACCACGCCCGCAACCTCAGCTTCATCTTGGACCCCCTTCTCACCATGACCAAGCAAGTCAACGCCGTGTCCTCCGCCTGCTTCCTCAACCTCCGCATGCTCCGCAAGATCCGCTGGATCCCCGCCGACACTAGAAAAACCGTGACCCACGCCCTCGTCACGAGCCGCCTGGACTACGGCAACACCCTCTACGCTGGGACCACCGCCAAACTCCAAAATCGCCTGCAACGCATTCAAAACGCCTCGGCCCGCCTCTTCCTCGACGTACCCCGCAACAGCCACATCTCCGCACACCTGAGACACCTGCATTGGCTCCCAGTCAGCAAAAGGATCACCTTTCGACTTCTCACCCACGCACACAAAGCCCTCCACAACAAGGGACCGGAATACCTCAACCGACGCCTCAGCTTCTACGTCCCCACCCGCCTCCTCCATTCCTCTGGCCTCGCGCTCACTGCCGTCCCTCGCATCCGCCGCTCCACGGCGGGTGGGAGGTCTTTCTCCTTCCTGGCAGCCAAGACCTGGAACTCCCTCCCCACCAGCCTCAAGACCACCAAGGACCACTCCGCATTCCGGAGACTCCTAAAAACCTGGCTTTTTGAGCAGCAGTAACCCCCCCTTTCCCCTAGCGCCTTGAGACCCGCACGGGTGAGTAGCGCGCTTTATAAATGTTAATGATTTGATTTGATTATATATATATATATATATATATATATATATATATATATATATATATATATATATATCATACAAAATATTAACAAATCAATTGCAAAACATTAAGGGGCTGACTATGAGTTTGGCGGACCTATGACCACCATGTTGGTGGTCCGACTGCAAACAGGCTGGCAGACCGCCATATTATGAGTCTGGCAGTGGTGCACACAGAAGACCGCCAGCCAGCCCAGACCTCCACAGTCTGTTAGAGCCACAAACAGGCCGGCGGAGACCCATTACGAGGTAGCATATCGCCAATGTGACTGCCGCACTCCAACCACCAAGTACCAGGAGGCAGAAACGAACAGTACAAAGGGAGTCACTCACTTCCAGGACGCCATACACGCCTGGAGCCACCATGGATCCACCCCTAGAAGTCATCCCACTGCTCCTGCTTGCAGAAAGACAAAGGAATCAATGCTGATGAGGACAACAACAACCTGTGTCAATTGTGAAATTTTAAAAATTTGAACGTAACAAGCCATAACATAGGGAGAGAGGGTGGTGCGAGGAGCTACATGCACAAGTTACAGCACATTGATACACACTCACATACAGCATCGAGAACTACCACTCATACACAACACGCATACGTCAACGTGCACACACACACACACACAAGTTACACGTCAATACCACACATATTTGCAGGCAACACAACACACGCCCAGGCTCGCACAACTACACACGTGGGAAGAGCAAGTCCTGGGACACGTATCTATTACAACAAGGCCGAAAAAAACATATCCACATGAACTGGCCACATTAACAACTCACAGACCAGCATTACCAACACAAAGGTACTGCACAGACATACATATGGGTGAAGGGGAAGTATGCAAAGCATACACCACTCCAGACACCATACAAAACACCAGACAGCCCTGAAGGATACACACCTAAACAGTCACATGCACACAAAGGCAAAGCAAAAAAACACAACCCAACACACTCAATATCTGCACTGACAAAACTCCACAACATGCAAAACATGTATACAATAGCCACATCAGGGTACAAGGCATACACCGTACATGTCTACATTGCACTTAACAACATCCAACATATACCACAACAAACAAAACACAATACCATGACAACAACATGCAGGATACACATACAAACCTAACAAACTAAACACACTCTTCCCTTGGGGAACCACAGCACTGCACACAAACTCACATACATCAGACCACCACACATGGATCTGCAAGCAGCACACACACAAATACTTACACTTAACCAATGTCAGCCAGGGAACAACCTACACCTAGGAAATCAAATGCAGGACAAAGATGTAACTAACAAACCAAAAACTTGTTGGCTTTAATGCCATAGATATGACAAATGTTATAGTCCAAGGCCATTGGCCAGTTCACGTTAGTGCACAAAAAGGTGCCCAAACTTGACTCCTGACTGCCATGTAACCTCCACAGGTAGGGGCATGAAGGGGGCAGCCAGGCACCTCAGGGGACATTCGGAGTGGTGGGGGTTTGTGCTTGGGAGGAGTGGGTTTAGGCTTGGGTTAGGGGGGGGAACCTTCTTGGGAGGGGTGGACTTCTTCTTGGCGGGGGGAGTGGCATGGGTGCTGGCAGGGGAGTAGAAGGGGCCTTAGAGGTGGAAGGTATGGCCTTTGGGAGGGTGATCGATCTTTTGGGGGTGTCACGAGGGCAGGGTAGGGAAAAGGTCAAGATTACATCAGAGGACTTTCTTAGACACACAGGGACTTTTTTCCCCCATCTCTACCGTGCCGATGCGTCCCCGCGGCCCCGCTATTGTGTCAGCAATAAGTATGGGATCAATGTGGACCATGGGCCTAGGCGGCATCAGGAGCATCGACATCTGCACCGTCATTGGGGAAGGTTGTGGTGGAACAACCGATGTGGGTGCCCTCTAGAGAGGAAGCTGAAGCAACCGGTGCAGAACCCAAGGGGGCCCCTTCTGACCCTGCAGGGCCCAAAGGCGAGGAAAGAGGCCTAGAGCGACAACGTTACTTTTCCTGCACCCGTCATCTGAGCAATAGGGTAAACCCAAAGAACATTTCCTCTTCTTTGGCTTCTTCTTATGCTTACCTGAGCACCCCGAAGTTTTCGAATGGGGCGACAAAGAGTGTGGGGTCCGCGAGTGGTCTCTGGACATTCCTCTTGACCGAGACCAGGAGCGACGCAGAGCTGAGCGCTGGGCTGCAAGAAGCTTTAGGGACCACTCCCTCAAAGCCTACGGGTTCATGGCCCAGCACACAGAGCACGACTTTGGGTAGTGGTTGCGCTCCAAAGACAAGAGTCACAGGGCTTGATGCCGGTCTTCATTGGTGACATCTGAATGCAGCAGAATGTCAAAAAATATTTGACAAAAGTTGAAAAGGCCATTCAAAAAGTGACTGGGGTAGTTCTTCTTCAGATCTGCGCATAGGCTGGCGCGGAAAAAAAAGAACTGACATCAGCGTGCTATGAACCGTGACATCATATCCAGCAAACACAACAGACGCAAAGTCGACCAATGCCACCTAACAGTGCGCAGGGGTACTTCTCGAGGGAAAATCTGGATCCAGACTGACACCTGGGGGGAAATTCTAAGTTAAGGAATCTGTAACTAGAAGTCTCCAGCAGATAGTTGGTGTAATATCTGTGCACGACTATGTGGCAGAGAAATTGGGTTTGAGTCAGATGGACTCAGCAGAGGCTTGGCACATCAAGATCTGTATGTGGCCTTGGTCGAGATAATGCCAGCTCAAAGTTGGACACAAAGATAGGTTATAGGTCTTCCAGCGCCTGTGGCATAAGTACTGGCCAAAGGTACAGATTTCGGCACCGGTCCCAATGCTGATTTGGAAGTCAAAGCGAGTTCAAGGGAGCCCAGACAGCATAGAGGGAGAACCTGATACAGAAACCCGAGTGGTGCCCCCTGCGGATCTGTGGGGCCCAGATGCACATAGCCGGAGATGGAAACACCTCACATAAGAGCAGCATGGCTTCTTAAAAGGCCTAAACTTGCTGTGACGCCACCTATCGACCCGGCAATTCAGGTGCACTGGGACCAGGGATGGAATTGTTGCCCCAGTGGAACGGGAGCTAGACCTAGAGGCACTGTGATGCTTTTGGCCTTCTCTGTCGAACTACAGTAACAGAAAGGGGCCAATCCCTGCTTGGGATTCTTATGTTCTTTCCTCGACTTACCAGAAGACTTCTACTGCAAGAAAGATCTGCCTCAGGAAACATTTTCAGAGTGGGAGTTAGTCCTCGCCTTCAACCTGGAAAAGGGAACCAGTGTGAGCCTTACATTGTTTTGTCACCTACTGCTTCACCTCACATTCTCAGAAGGCTTTATGATTCATCTGGGCCCAGTTGTTGCAGAATTCGGAGTTGTGTGACAAACCCAAACACCAGAGACACACCTTTTGGGGATCTTTAACTGACATTTGCTTGCGACAGTCCCTACAACGCTTAAATTCTGACATTGTAGGGTGTAACATCTCTTGCAAGTTGGAAGATTTTTTAAACAAAATTTCTTCACAGCATAAGGAGGGAACTAATGGCGCTTCAGATCTATATTTGAAAGCATGTTAAGAAAGGAAATGCCATCTGAGCGTATGTTTGGTGCGTATATCTGAGTCCACTGATATCTTCCTAGCAGAATGGCACTGATGCAGAGTCTCATGGCAGCACCTAAAGATGTGCAGGAGCACTGCTTTTAAGTTTTCCTGATCTAGTCTGGCACCTGGGGTAATTCACAGGGTGATGAATCCACTGCATTCACCAGACCATTATTCAAGATCACTAGATTTTATTAATAACACCTTCACTGGATTTTAGTAATAACACCTTCACTGATTTATAAAAGCCATAATAATCAAGTTTACATCATTTGTCTAAGTCACCAGGTCCCACTTCTAAGCTGAACTAACTCAATCTAGTAGCTTTTAGATATAAAACCTGAACACCTCTGGTCTGGACACAGTTTTGCTTGTCACCACACATCCTTGCAGTTGTCACTCCTAGATGCAGTTGCCAGTTTTTCTACATGTACTGGCTAGTTCATTGAATCAAATGCTTTGAGAGCTTTCACTCACCTCCATGCCCTTTAACTCCCATTTCTGCCAGGTAGATTCCACTTGCTCATCAGTAAGCTTGACAATTTTGGGTCCCTTCTGAAGCATCTTCCGAAGCCTTTTGGTGGCATACGAGCTCATGTCAGTATTGCTCTGTATGAAGCTTGCTAGCATTGCACGTCGTTTCTTTTCACTATTGTAGGCTGCAAATATCTCTTGAGCTAATCTAATCATAAATAAAATGAATAATACACATGAAGTGAATGCATGAGCATTACACAGATCAATACAATAAATACATAAAAATAAAACAAAAGGATACATTACTGCAACTTGGGGCTAAGATAAGCAGAAGAGAAGCAGTTACTGGGCAGACTGTAGAAAGCTCTTGTGTGGTCTTTTCAAATACATTTGGGGGTACACTAGTTTCCAACATGTCACCTCGTGGTTAACATGTATGTACTCCTGCCCTGACTGCCTCACAGAATGAGAAAATTATGTCTTATGAGCACTGGACTACTGTTCATGCCTTAGGTGCATCATAAAAAGCAGTGCTGGCAGTAGCGTACCCTGTTTAGTAAATCAATATTATGACCAAAATGCTTTTCTTTGTATCATAGACAGTTGGACAGCCTATTGGCTTCTCTCTGGTAAAGTTCCACTGTTATGTGAAACTCATGACCTTGCACTGATATTCAATGTGTATGTTGATCTGTAATACCTGTAGGGTTGTAGGACTCTGTGTGTTGTGCGAATCTGAGTAGGATTATGATGACAGAAGAAGGAGGAGAATGGACATAGCTCCACTAGACAGTGGCAGTGTACAACATGCATTCTTGTAGCTGGAGGGTGGAGATTCAGACACTGCAGAGAGGACGATGTACATAGGGCTACTTTGGAAATTCAACAAGGACATGGTTGGTGAAAGGCTGCTGTTGAGTGAAAGAGCAGGGACATGAGCTGCGACCACAAGGTCTGCAGCAACCATTGAGCCAGTAAAGGGTGCTTAGCCTGCAAACAGTAGAAGGGAGTAAAAACACAGAGAGGAATTGGGCATGAGGACTTAAGACTTTTTCCCTAAGTGAATGTCTGGTATGAGAAATGTTGAACTGAGTTATGCATCTAACCACTGGGTTAAACAGAAGTTTGACTAATTAATCATTATGCCTGTATCAACCTGGGGTACAATGAACATTAAATATCTCCTAGAATGAGGAAAGGGTAGTGAGTGGGGCTGTAGCACCTTAATCAAAATCATAAATTTGAATACAACTCTGTAGTTGTGATCCCTATTGTATTCTTTAGTATTTTGTTCTGCTGTGAAATTAAAGTACTTTCATTTATCAAAATTTACGGACTGGAAATCTGTGATTGTTTGTTACTGACTGTTGTTTTCTGATCTATTCTCCCCCACGCCACCTCCCTTGGAAGACTGTGACAGCTCACCCTGGCCACCTCAAGAGTCAAAGGCAGAGAGGGCTGTACTTGCCCCAGCCTACAGTGCTATAGTAGAAAGGACACCAGAATGTCAGTGGCAAACCTTAACCACCACAGTTGAGGCCCAGTAGCCTCCATCTACCCTGTGCCCTCCACTACCTCTGCACCATCCAGTGTGGGTTCCACAAAATCCAGTTCCAATTATCTTCAAAAGAACAATAACTTCAGTTTAAGCACAGCATTAACTGCACAGTACAATGGCAGAAACAGGGTTGGTGGGAGTAGACCTTGACACCTTGTCCTTAGAATAGTGAGTGAAAGGAAATCCTTGTAGATTTTGTTAAGGAGCAGTTAAAGAAGTAAGTATGATGGACTATGGAGATTATACCACAACAAGAACTCAGAATGGGAGTGCTGTGGTCCCACCTAGACTTTCTTAGCCCTCTAGCACCGGGTTTTCTCTGATACACCATGAGTGTGTCCCCACATTTGCTTTCAATGGTTATTCTGAGTCATCAGCCCTCCCATCCAGATTTCAAGGGTATCACTGTCAACTAATCCAGGAGTCATCCTTTGGGTGGGCCAAGTCTGAGGTGGACCCTGAACATGCAGTTGGCTCACCAGAAAGTTGAGGAATGCACCCTCTCACTGCTGGTCACTACACCAGTCACTGTAAGTCACCCCTATGGTTGGCCCTTCCAGCCCTTAGGGCAGGGTGTAGGTCCCTGTGTGTGTGGGAACCCCTGCAAGAACAGAGTTGCCCCTACGAACTCCAGTTCCAATTCCCTGGACGTCATAAGTGCGGGGAAGCCATCTTAGCTATGTACTGGCCATAGGTCACTACCTATGGTCCAGCTACACAATGGTAACCCCGAACCTAGGCATGTTTGGTATCAAACATGTCAGACTCATACCCCAATACTAATGCCAGTATTGGTGGCATGATTCAATGCACTCTGGGGTCTCCTTAGAAGACCCCTTAGTAGTGCTCCTACCAGTCTTCCAGGCCAAGCAACCAGCCCACCCTGCTGAAGCCACTCAAACAGGATTCTGCCCTCCTTCTGCTTGACCAGCTCAAGCAGGAGAAGGCAGAACAAAAGATTTCTTGTGGGACAGGGGTGCAACCTCCTCTCGCTTGGAAATAGGTGTTACAAGGCTGGGGAGGGGTAGCCTCCCCAGGCCACTGGCTTGCTTTGAATGGCACATTTGATGCTGCCTTGCATAATCCAGTTTGCACCAGTTCAAGGACCCCTGGTCTCTGCTCTGGCACAAAACTGCACAAAGGAAAGGGGAGTTACCACTCCCCCGTCCATCACCACCTCAGGGGTGGTGCCCAGAGCTCCTCCAGGTGGCCACTTGATTCTGCCATCTTGAAACCAAGATGGGCAGAGGCCCCTAGGGGCATCTGACTGGTCAGGGTAGGCAGATGATGTCAGTGACCCCCTCTGATAGGTGGTCATCTTGCAAAGTGACCAAGCTCCTTTTTGGGCTATATAGGGACTCCCTTTCTGGTGGGTTCCCAGACTCGCATGTAAGACTCCACCAGGACTCCTCTGCAATGACCTCTTCTGCTCCTGGCCACCGGAATCACTGATCGACTCCACAGGAACCGAACAAGACTGCAATTCCGAGACAAACTCGCCTTGCAACATTGTTTCCACAGCTCCTGTCAGCACTTTGAAACATTTCCACAGCTGTTCATTCTCTGGGGTCAGCAAGACATTGGCTGCACCAAAGAAGCAAGAAGGTATCCCCCTTGGAGTGAAAGAGTCACTCCCCTGCATCTGCAGGCACCTAAGGCAATAACGTCCAGTTGCTGAGATCTGCTGTCCTCTGGACCTGCAAAGATTGTCCAACACAGGTGGTGGTTCATAGGGGTCCTCTTTGCTTTCTGTCCAACTTGGGAAAAGGTGAGCCCTTGCCTCTTCCTCCAGGACAGAATCTCTGTGCACCGCAACTGTTGCAACAACCAAGGCTTGTTCACTCCTAATACGAGGGATCTTCAGACTCCAAGTAGCTCCGGCCCCCTGCACTCTATCTCTACAAGGACAGTCTACTCTCTGCTGCTTCAGCGACGTGGTACTACTCTTCAGGTGTTCTGCCTGGGCCTCACTGCGACTTACTGTGCCTGCTACCAGTGGGTTGCTTGTGGAGGCTCCAACTGCTTCTGCTGGCTCTTCTGTCTTCTTAGGGTCAGCCAGGACTCCCTTCCAAGGGTCGAGTCCCCAGGACCTTGCTGGTCCTCTTCAGCTGGGCAAATCTTCCCATCTCCAATTTGCATTTGCTTGTGCTTGTTGGTGGTCCTCCTGACCACTGACCCATCTGCAATCCGGCGACCGTCGAGGGACAGCTCCTAGGTGTCTTCAGGGACTCCTCTGCAGCTCCTGGACTGCACAGCTGGACTTCATCCACCGCCATCGACCTGGATCTTCACCCACAGTAGGGTGGCCATTGCCTCCTGCCCGACCTGGACACACCTGCGTGGACTGGACTTTGTCCCCTTCTATTACAGGTCCTCCGTATCCGGAATTCACCACTGAGTAGCAGCGGCCTGGCCCTGTTCTTCCATTGTCCCAAATGCAAGTCCCCATGTTAGCCTATAGAACGACCAGGTAACCTACCTCTGATCTCCTGGTCGCTGGGGGACTTTTAGATATTCACCACTTAGGGTTCCATACTCTCCTAGCACTTGGCTAAAGATTCAAGATCCTCTGGTGGGGGACCCATTCTTGCACTCCACAACTTTAGTATATGGTTTGTCCCCCTCCCATAGGGCCCTTGCTATTTCTATTGTTTTTATGCTAATTCCTAGTACTTACCTGTGTATATTTTGTATGTACTTACCTCCAGAAAGGGGGGATGGCCTATAGTATTCTAGTTGAGTGTTACTATAATAAAGTGACTTTATTTTTGCAACACTGTGTGGTTCCTTTCACGTGTGATAAGTTACTGTGTGACTACTTTGGTACTGCAAGTGCGTCACACTCCTCCTAGATAAGTCTTGGCTGCTCACTGCCTGTAGAGTGTTTACTGGGCAATGATTTGGAGACTTCAGCCTGGGCTGAAGTGGAGTTGGAAGCCCATGCAGCAATGCTGAGCAACCCTGGACATATCTTTACACTGACAAGAGCACAGCTCAAGAGACAGAGAGAGCAAGGAGCACTGGAGTCTAGAAAAATGGCCCAGAAGGCTCCCAAAAAGAAAGGAAGACATGATATGAAATTACCCACTGTCCAGGCTACAGGTGAGGATCCCACTCCTCAGGGACAGGAATCTGCCCCCTGGGTGGAACATACACCAGAGGAGCTGAAAGCTGATACAGTTGAGCTCTTAGGATCAGGAGGACCCACCAGGGAAGAACTTAGCCTGAGAAAGCAGACCTGTCCTTCTCTAGATAGCCTGAGACAGCAATCTGTTGCTCAGGAAGCAGGGGATATCAGTGGGACCCATAAGGCCTACTGGGACAATGGTGTCCTTTATTCTCAGGCAAGGGACCAGAAATCTGGTGCAACCAGGAGGTTGGTCATTCCTCAAATATTTAGGGAGTTCTTATTGACCTTAGCACATCATGTTCCCCTTGCAGGCCATTTGGGTCAAAGCAAGACTTGTCTCTCACTTTCACTGGCCTCATATGTCTGAGGGCACAAAAGAGTTTTGTTGCTCCTGTGTGACCTGTCAAGCCAGTGGCAAGACAGGCGGCACTCCAAAGGCCTCCCTAATTCCACTACCATTGGTTGGGGTACCCTTTGAGAGGGTGGGGATAGTTATTGTTGGCCCCTTAGATCCTCCAACTGTACCTGGCTACAGATGTATACTGATGGTGGTGGACTCTGAAGGTACCCAGAAGCAGTTCCCTGTAGGACCATCTGCAGTGGCCAACGCCCTCCTGGGAATTTTCTCCAGGGTGGGTTTTCCTAAGAAGGTGGTGTCAGACAGAGGAACATACTTCATGTCTGCATACCTGAAAGCTATGTGGAAGCAGTGTAGTTGACATACAAATTCACCACCCCTTACCATCCACAAACAAATGGTTTAGCTGAAAAATTGAACAAAACCTTAAAAGGCATGATAATGGGACTCTCTGAAAAACTCAGGAGGAGAGGAGATGTCCTATTGCCTTGCCTCTTCTTCGCCTACAGGGAAGTTCCAAAGAAGGGAGTGGGCTACAGTCCATTTGAGCTTCTGTTTGGGTACCCAGATAGGGGTCCACTTGCTCTTGTAAAAGAGGAAGGGAGCAACTTCTCAAATCCCCCAAGCAAGACATAGTAGATTATGCACTAGGCCTAGGATCTAGAATGACAGAGTACAAGAAGAGCGCAACCAAAAACCTTGAGGCCAGCTAAGAACCCAAAAAGCCATGGCATGACCATAAGGCTGTGCTGACTGTTTATCAGCCAGGACAGAAAGTGTGGATCCCGGAGGCTGTGGCTTCCAAGGCACTCAAAGATAAATGGAGTGGTCCCCACACCATAGTGGAGAAGAAAGGTGAGGTAATCTATTTAGTTGACTTGGGCACTCCTAGAAGCCCCCAATGGGGTGCTTCATGTGCATCACCTGAAGCCTTATTATGACAGGGCTGACATGACTTTCCTCATGGCCACTGATGAAGGTCAGGAAGAAGAGAATGACCAAACCAGTTGATGGCTCAGTAGACGGAGTAGTCCTTGCTGACTGCCTCACTGACTAGCAACAATCTGACTGCAGAAATCTTCTTAGTCAGTTCTTGCATCTCTTCACACTGACACCTGGGAAACCACCTGGTGTGAACATGATACTGATATAGGTGACAGTCTGCCTGTAAAAAGTAAAATCTATAGGCAGCCTTATCTTGTCAGAGAATGCATCAAAGCAGAAGTATAAAAGATGCTTGAGTTGAGAGTTATTAAGCCTTCAGACAGCCCTTGGGCTCGTCCTGTAGTCTTGGTACCCAAGCCTCGCTCCCAAAATTGAAAAATAGAAATGAGGTTTTGTGTTGATTGCAGAGCCCTCAATGCAATCACGAGGACTGGTGCCCATCCAATTCCAAGTGCAGATGAACTAACAGATAACTTGGTTGCAGCCAAGAAACTCAGTACATTTGAACTGACTGCAGGCTACTGGCAGATCAAGGTATCTGAAGATGCAAAACTAAAAGACAGCCTTCTCAACACCTAGTAGGTATTATCACTTCACAGTGATGCCCTTTGGTTTAAAGAATGCCCCTGCAACATTCCAAAATTGGTGAACAAATTCTCCAAGGCTTGGAAAGCTTCAGTGCAGCTTATCTAGATGATATAGCTGTCTTTAGCTCCACCTGGGAGGATCACCTGGTCCACCTTGGGACTGCTAATAAGGGTTGCCTGGACCTGGTATAAGGTTCCAACACCATAGTTGTCCAGGCCAGTCTCCTACAGCATCCCAAGCCAATACATCAGATCCAAGGGCCATATGTACTAACACTTTTTCCCATAGACACAAAATGGGTAAAAACGTTTGCTACATCTGGCCCCAAATCCACCGTCTGGAAAATGTGCATAAAAGTGTGATCCAGACCATCCCATTTTGTTCCGGTTCCCATTTCTTCACGAATAAATTAGTGCTTCACAGATTACTCGAGGTACTACTGTGTAAGCGGAACTGATGTCAGTATGACAACAAGTCTCCCAGGGCTGAAGGTATTTCAACTAATGTCATGCATGTTCTGCTGGAGGAGCTGAGACCCCGTCTAAGGCGTAGAAGTCTACCTCCCTGATAAGAGTGGAAAGGAGGGCATTGGGCGATGCAGGAGGAAAGACTGTTTAGGTTGGAAAGCTCAATGTGAGAAACGCTAACTGCACTAAAGGGCGAAGCCAGCAGCAATCCATGTTGTGAGGGGGTATCCAATCTCTCTGAGAGTGTAGGAAGGTAGCCTCTTTCTAGCCTTGCTACCCCCACGTTTGGCCTGTTTGTGAGTATATGTCAGGATGTTTTTACTGTCGTACTGGGATCCTGCTAACCAGGACCCCAGTGCTCATAGTAGAAACCCTATTTGTCAGTGTGTTTTATATGTCTCACTGGAATCCTGCTAGCAAGGACCCCAGTGCTCATAGTTTGTGGCCTAAATGTGTTCCCTGTGTGGTGCCTAACTGTATCACTAAGGCTCTGCTAACCAGAACCTCAGTGTTTATGCTCTCTCTGCTTTTAAAACTGTAACAGCAGGCTAGTGACCATTTTTACCAATTCTGATTGGCACACTGGAACACCCTTATAATTCCCTAGTATATGGTACCTAGGTACAGAGGGTATTGGGGTTCCAGGAGATCTCTTTGGGCTGCAGAATTTCTTTTGCCACCCATAGGGAGCTCAGACAATTCTTACACAGGACTGCTACTGCAGCCTGAGTGAAATAACGTCCACGTTATTTCACAGCCATTTTACACTGCACTTAAGTAACTTATAAGTCACTTATATGTCTAACCCTCACTTAGTGAAAGTTAGGTGCAAAGTTATTAAGTGTGAGGGCACCCTGGCACTAGCCAAGGTGCCCCCACATTGTTCAGGGCAATTTCCCCGGACTTTGTGAGTGCGGGGACACCATTACACATGTGCACTACATATAGGTCAATACCTAAATATAGCTTCATAATGGTAACTCCGAATATGGCAATGTAACATGTCTAAGATCATGGAATTGCCTCCCCCATGCCAAATCTAGTATTGGGTGCCAATCCCATGCATCCCCGGGGCTCCAGCATGGACCCCGGGTACTGCCAAACTAGCTCTGGGGTTTTCACTGCAGCTCCCGCTGCTGCCAACCCACAGACAGGTTTCTGCCCTGCTGGGGTCTGGGCAGCCCAGTCCCAGGAAGGCAGAACAAAGGATTTCCTCTGAGAGAGGGTGTTACACCCTCTCCCTTTGGAAATAGGTGTTAAGGGACTGAGAGAAGTGACCACTCCCCTGTCCATCACCAACCCAGGGGTGGTACCCAGAGCTCCTCCAGTGTGTCCCAGACCTCTGCCATCTTGTATGCAGGGGTGTGAGGGCACAATGGAGGCCTCTGAGTGGCCAGTGCCAGCAGGTGACGTCAGAGACCCCTCATGATAGGTGCTTACCTGGTTAGGTGGCCAATCCTCCTCTGAGGGCTATTTAGGGTCTCTCATGTGGGTTTCTCACCAGATAACGAATGCAAGAGCTCACTAGAGTGCCTCTGCATCTCTCTCTTCAACCTTTCCAAGGATCGACCGCTGACTGCTCCAGGACACCTGCAAAACCGAACAAAGTAGCAAGACGACTACCAGCAACATTGTAGCGCCTAATCCTGTTGGCTTTCTAGACTGATTCCTGGTGGTGCATGCTCTGAGGGCTCTCTGCCTTCACCCTGCACTGGAAGCCAAGAAGAAATCTCCCATGGGTCGACGGAATCTTCCCCCTGCTAACGCAGGCACCAAACTTCTGCATCACCGGTCCTCTGGGTCCCCTCTCATCTTGACAAGCGTGGTCCCTGGAACACAGGAACTAGAACCAAGTGACCCCGACAGTCCAGAGGTCCTTCTGTCCAAATTTGGTGGAGGTAAGTCCTTGCCTCCCCACGCCAGACAGTGATCCTGTGTACTGCGTGAACTACAGCTGCTAGGGCTTCTGTGAACTTTTGCAAGGAATCCTTCATGCACAGCATAGCCCAGGTCCCCAACACTCCGTCCTGCATTGCTCAACTTGTTGACTTGACCACCTGCTTCGTGGGATCCTCCTTTGTAGTGTTGAGCTGACCGCCATGCTCATATTTCTTGAACGCCTCTTCAGGTGCTTCTGCGGGTGCTGCCAGGTGCTGCCTGCTTCTGCGTGGGCTCTCTGTGTTGCTGAGCACCCCCTCTGTCTCCTCCTCCAAGGGGCGACCTCCTGGTCCTTCCTGGGCCCGGGCAGCACCCATTTTCTTTAACTGCGAGATTGCAGCTAGCAAGGCTTGTTTGTGGTCTTTCTGGGTGGAAACAACTCTGCATCCTCCAGCACACTGTGGAACATCTTCTGTGCAAAGGAAAAGGTCCTGGTATCTTCTGTTATAGCAGAATTTTCAGCTTCTTCCACCCAGTGCAGCCATTTTGCACCTTCATCCGGGGTTTAGTGGGCTCCTGCCCCCCCGGACCCTTGCGTGACTCTTGGACTTGGTCCCCTTCCTTTACTGGTCCTCAGGTCCAGGAATCCGTCTTCAGTGCTTTGCAGTCAGTTGTTGCCTTTGCAGAATCTCCTATCACAACTTTAGTGTGTTTCTGGGGAAGTAGGGTAACTTTACTCCTACTTTTCAGCGTCTTGGGGTGGGGTATCTTGGACACCCTTAGTGTTTTCTTACACTCCCAGCAACCCTCTGCACACTACACTAGGCCTGGGGTCCATTTGTGGTTCGTATTCCACTTTTGGAGTATATGGTTTGTGTTGCCCCTAGGCCTATTGTATCCTATTGTATTCTACAATGTTTGCACTACTTTTCTAACTGTTTACTTACCTGATTTTGGTTTGTGTGTATATTTTGTGTATTTTACTTACCCCCTAAGGGAGTATATCCTCTGAGATATTTCTGACACATTGTCACTAAAATAAATTACCTTTATTTTTGGTAACTCTGAGTATTGTGTTTCTTATGATATAGTGCTATATGATATAAGTGGTATAGTAGGAGCTTTGCATGTCTCCTAGTTCAGCCTAATCTGATCTGCTATAGCTACATCTATCAGCCTAAGCTGCTAGAACACTACTAATGTACTGATAAGGAATAGCTGGACCTGGCACAAGGTGTAAGTACCATCAGGTACCCACTATAAGCCAGGCCAGCCTCCTACAGAGAGGTTCTTGTGTGAACTGCACCAAGACATTGCAAGTAGGACCACAGCCATTTATTCTAGCAACCCGCCGAGGGTCAAAGAAATGCGGCAGCCTATGGAGCCACTGAAGCAGAGATTGATCGGCCTAGAACTCTGCTACTGCCAGAGACATCAATGCTGATAAATCGGCCCTGAGATAGAAGTTTATGTGCTAGGTTACACATATGCACTCATTCCAGGGGGCTGCAACTGTTTAAGTGCTGCTGAACAGACCTGCTACTTTGACTCCATCTAGCGATTCCTGTTCTGAAGTGAAGTCACCTCCATGACTCTATCATTAAGGAGTTGCCGCAGTGAAGAGCAATAATTTGAGATGTTACCAGAGCACCACTAGATCTGAAACAGCCATTGTGCAGATAAAGTTATCTTAGAAAGAGAACGGACAAGGGACTAAAATCGTGTAGTGGAATCTGCTGTGAGGACTTGAGACTTTTGTCCAACATCTAAGGTTAGAACTGTTGAATTGAATTGTAGATCTAACCACCGGTGTAAACAAATGATTTGCACCTGTGCCTAAATAATGCCTATACCTGTATCATCCTGGGAGACAGTAGACATTAGAAACCTCCTAGAAAGGAGAAAGGGTACCGAAAAGGGGTACAGCAATTTACTGTAGAAAATAACAGAGATTACAAACATGTAACAGATTCCTATTCCTAGTATTTTGTTTTGCTGTGACATTAAAGTACTTCTATAAAAATAAAAAATAAGCACTGGGCTGGACAATATGTTACTGTGTTTGTGTAGGAAGCTGGCCTGGCTTGTAGTGGGTACCAGAGGTACTTACACCTTGTGCCAGGTCCAGTTATCCCAGTGTAGAAGAGGTGTTTCTAGCAGCTTAGGCTGATAGAAGGTAGCTATGGCAAAGCAGCTTAGGCTGAACTAGGAGACATGTAAAGCTCCTACTATATCACTGGTGTCATACGCACAATATCATAAGAAAACACAATACACAGAATTACTCAAAATAAAGGTACTTTATTTTTATGACAATATGCCAAAAGTATGTCAGTGAGTACCCTCAGTATGAGGATACGTTATATACACAAGATATATGTACACAAACCAAAATTATGCAGGTAATAGCAAAAAGAAGTAATGCAAGCAATGTAAAGTTACAGTAGATTGCAATAGGAACACATAGGTATAGGGGCAACACAAACCATACACTCCAAAAGTGGAATGCGAACCACGAATGGACTGCAAACCTATGTGAGCTTGTAGAGGGCCACTGGGACTGTAAGAAAACAGTGAGGGTTAGAAAAATAGCCCAATCCAAGACCCTGAAAGGTAGGTGTAAAGTGCACCTACTACCCCCAGAGAGCACAGAAGTTGTGATAGGGGGATTCTGCAGGAAGAACAAACACCAGCAATGCAACAACAGTATATTTCCGGACCTGAGTACCTGTAAGGCAAGGGGACCAAGTCCAATAGTCGCAACAATGTCGAGAGTGGGCAGAAGCCCAGGAAATGCCACCTGAGGGTGCAAGGAAGCTGCCACCGGTTGGAAGAAGATTGGAGTTCTGCAAGAAAGAAGAGGACTAGGAACTTCCCCTTTGAAGGATGGATGTCCCACGTCGTGAAGAAGCTTGCAGAGGTGTTCCCACGCAGAAAGACAGGAAACAAGCCCTGCTAGCTGCAAGGGTCGCAGTTAGGGTTTTTGGATGCTGCTGTGGCCCAGGAGGGACCAGGATGTCCTCACTTGGATGAGGAGACAGAGGGGAAGCCCAGCAACGTAGGGAGCCCTCACAGAAGCAGGCAGCGCCCGCAGAAGTAGAAGTAGAAGAAAAGTGAACCGTAGTCCACCCGAAGTCACAAAAGGCAGTCCCACGATGACGGAGGACAATTCAGAAGGTTGTGCACTGCAGGTTAAAGTGTCGGGGACTCAGGCTTGGCTGTGCACAAAGGAAATCCAGGAAGAGTGCACCGGAGCCGAAGCAGCTGCAAATCATGCGGTACCCAGCAATGCAGTCTAGCGTGGGGAGGCAAGGACTTACCTCCACCAAACTTGGACTGAAGAGTCACTGGACTGTGGGAGTCACTTGGACAGAGTTGCTGAGTTCCAGGGACCACGCTCGTCGTGCTGAGAGGGGACCCAGAGGACCTGTGATGCAGTCTTTTGTTGCCTGCGATTGCAGGGGGAAGATTCCGTCGACCCACTGGAGATTTCTTCAGAGCTCCTGGTGCAGAGAGGAGGCAGGCTACCCCCAGAGCATGCACCACCTGGAAACAGTTGAGAAAGCCGGCAGGATGAAGCAATACAAGGTTGCTAGTAGTCGTCTTGCTACTTTGTTGCGGTTTTGCAGGCGTCCTGAGCAGTCAGCGGTCGATCCTTTGGCAGAAGGTGAAGAGGGAGATGCAGAGGAACTCTGGTGAGCTCTTGCATTCGTTATCTGGTGAGATCCCCAAAGCAGAGACCCTAAATAGCCAGAAAAGGAGGTTTGGCTACCTAGGAAGGAGGATTGGCTACCAAGAGAGGTAAGAGCCTACCAGAAGGAGCCTCTGACGTCACCTGCTGGCACTGGCCACTCACAGCAGTCCAGTGTGCCACAGACACCTCTGTTTCCAAGATGGCAGAGGTCTGGGACACACTGTAGGAGCTCTGGTCACCTCCCCTGGGAGGTGCAGGTCAGGGGAGTGGTCACTCCCCTTTCCTTTGTCCAGTTTCGCGCCAGAGCAGGGCTGGGGGATCCCTGGACCGGTGTAGACTGGCTTATGCAGAGATGGGCACCATTTGTGCCCATCAAAGCATTTCCAGAGGCTGGGGGAGGCTACTCCTCCCCAGCCTTCACACCTATTTCCAAAGGGAGAGGGTGTTACACCCTCTCTCAGAGGAAGTCCTTTGTTCTGCCTTCCTGGGCCAGGGCTGCCTGGATCCCAGGAGGGCAGAAACCTGTCTGAGGGATTGGCAGCAGCTGCAGTGGAGACCCCGGAATGGCAGTTTGGCAGTACCCGGGTTCTGTGCTAGAGACCCGGGGGATCATGGAATTGTCCCCCCAATGCCACAATGGCATTGGGGTGACAATTCCATGATCTTAGACATGTTACATGGCCATGTTCGGAGTTACCATTGTGACGCTGTACATAGGTAGTGACCTATGTACAGTGCACATGTGTAATGGTGTCCCCACACTCACAAAGTCCGGGGAATTTGCCCTGAACGATGTGGGGGCACCTTGGCTAGTGCCAAGGTGCCCACACACTAAGTAACTTTGCACCCAACCTTCACCAGGTGAAGGTTAGACATATAGGTGACTTATAAGTTACTTACGTGTAGTGGTAAATGGCTGTGAAATAATGTGGACGTTATTTCACTCAGGCTGCACTGGCAGGCCTGTGTAAGAATTGTCAGAGCTCCCTATGGGTGGCAAAAGAAATGCTGCAAAGCATAGGGATCTCCTGGAACCCCAATACCCTGGGTAACTCAGTATCATATACTAGGGAATTATATGGGTGTACCAGTATGCCAATGTGAATTGGAACATTTAGTCACTAGCCTGTTAGTGACAAATTTGGAAAGCAGAGAGAGCATAACCACTGAGGTTCTGGTTAGCAGAGCCTCAGTGAGACAATTAGGCATCACACAGGGAACACATACAGATAGGCCACAAACTTATGAGCACTGGGGTCCTGTCTAGCAGGGTCCCAGTGACACATGACAAACATACTGACAACATAGGATTTTCACTATGAGCACTGGGCCCTGGCTAGCAGGATCCCAGTGAGACAGTGAAAACACCCTGACATATACTCACAAACAGGCCAAAAGTGGGGGTAACAAGGCTAGAAAGAGGCTACTTTCTCACCCAACCCCCCCCCCCAAAACGAAGGACAATAAGGCTAATCTTGGCCAGTTGAGTCTTTATTGTCTAAGTGGTGATAAGTGGAGAGTAGCTCTGCAATAGACTGGTTACTCCCTTTATCATCCACTATATGGTTACTTCCCTGTGGGGATGTAAACCATCCTGTTTGAAGTTTTTTAGCTACCCAACAATGTGAAGATATATTTTCAGAGTTCCTATCAGTAAGTTTTAGTTTAGAACAGTGGGAATTGTCCACTGGACCTATTTCTAGTGATGAGAATGCCAGACAGGGATGCTGTCTCAGTAAAGCCATACCTGGGCAAAAACTTTGTCCATATGGCTGTAAGAGAGAACAGGGATGCAGGTTCTCTTTAGTTGGAGCAGGGCAGGGATGCTGTCCTATGAGCTCCACACTAGGGCGGGCTAGTGTTGTGAGGCAGTGCAGGGTTTCTGCACTAAAGTTTATCTGGGAGGGTTGGAGGGATGCTCCATGTTAAGTAAAATGGTGCCCTTTTTCTCACCAATATTAGTTATCCCACAGACAGGTACTTTCACCTCAGGGAGTACAGCTGTGCCAGCTGATGATTCCTTTGGTACAGGTGCTACCCCAGGAGAGGTTTCTCCCACCACAGGAATGGTATCCTGAATGGCAGGGTGGTTAGGGGATACTGTGATGCCCTTTTTACCTGTTGTTGGAGAAGAATCCTGAGTTTTCAGGCCTGTTCCTCTCTTTTGCTTTTTCATTTCAATAGAAATGAGAGGAAGCAATTCCTCAGGGATACCCAGCATGGCTGCATGGGTATAAAACTCTACCTCAGCCCAACCTGAGGTCTCGAGGTCATTACCTAAGAGACAGTCTACAGGTAAGCTAGGTTATACTACCACCTGCTTAGGTCCAGTAACTCCACCCCAACTAAGCTGAACTATAGCTAAGGGAAGAAACTTATTGGAGTTATGGACATCAATAATCTTGTACTGTTGTCCAATGATGTGTTGTTCAGGAGGCACTAGGTTTTCAGTCACCAAAGTGATACTGGCGCCTGTGTCCCTGTAGGCCTGGGCCTCAACACCATTTATTGAAACTGTCTGCCTGTACTTATCCATTGTAAGGGGACAAGCAGGCAGTGTGGCAAGGCCAATGCCACTACGTGTGACAGAAACTGTCTTCGGACTGACTACCCCAGTTTCTATGATGGACCCGTAAGTGAACCCAACTACACCCTTATTTTGACTGTTACCAGCAGTCCCACCACTATTACCACTACTGCTAGGGGCACTAGAGTTTGATGTGTTAGTGGTGGTTGGCTCAGGGGGTTTACCTGGACAGGACTTATCCCCTTGCCAATGGCCTTTATTTGTACACACATAGCACCAAAGCTTTTTAATGTGTGTATGTTGTGAAGAAGAGGAAGAATTAGATGTATCCCCACCCCCTGAAGAGTGTTTAGGATTTGAAGAAGGATCTTTGGTTTTACCCTTATCCCCATGCTTATGCTGAGATTTCTCACCATTTTTCTTCTTGCCATCCTTGTCACCCCCTGTGTATGAACTTTTCTGTTCACTCTTGTTCTGACCCATTTGTCTGCCTTTTTTCCCAATTCTTCGGGAGAGGTCAGATCTGAGTCCACTAGATATTGGTGTAACAAGTCAGACACACAGTTATTCAGAATATGCTCTCTCAGAATAGGATTATACAGGTTTTCATAGTCAGAAACTTTACTGCCATGTAACCACCCTTCCAAGGCCTTCACTGAACAGTCAACAAAGTCTATCCAGTCTTGTGAAGACTCTTTTCTGGTGTCTCTGAACTTAATCCTGTATTGTTCAATGGTTAAGCCAAACCCATCCAAGAGTGCATCCTTCAAAACTGCAAAATTGTTAGCATCACTTTCTCTAACAGTAAGGAGCCTATCCCTACCCTTTCCAGTGAAAGATAGCCACAATATAGCAGCCCACTGCCTTTGAGGGACCCCCTGTACCATACAGGCCCTCTCAAGTGCAGCAAACCACTTGTTAATGTCATCCCCCTCCTTGTAAGGGGGAACTATCTTGTGCAGATTCCTGGAATCATGCTCTCTAACAGGATTACTATCAGGAATACTGCTGCTGCCACCATGGGGTCCAAACCCCAATCTCTGTCTCTCCTTCTCCAGGTCTAGGGATTCCCTGTCTAGAGCCAGCTGTTGCTGTTTAAGCTTCAGTCTGGTCTCTTCCACTCTCAACTTTTTGAGTTCCCTTTCTAACATGTTGTCTTCAGGGTGGGTGGGTTGGGAATGCTTGGACACAGAGGATAAATTGGAAACAACAGAGGGAGATCTGTCTCTAACTGACTGGACTCTAACAACCTGGCCTCCAGGAATAAAAACATCCCTACTATGACGGGAGCTCCTATTACTACCAACATTGCTAAGTGGTCTGCTAAGGGGCAGATTTGGAACAGAACCCTCCCCACCTCCCTCAAGGTTATCCCCTGTGTTAGAATGGGAGCCATCTATTAACGTCTCATTTGAAGTGCCTGCTTGGGACTCATCATTCACAATCAGCATGTTATATAGAAACTTTTTTCTGGGGTTCTTTCCTATCACTAAACCTCTATCTAAGCAGAGACTCCTTAGGCTCTTGTAATTCAAATTGTCATAGGTAGTATTGACCATTTTAAGAGCAGACTCTACAGCAGACATGATAAAAGAAAGTTTAGAGACAGTGAGAAGAAAGAAAAAGTTTCAGAACTTTTTAAAGAAGAGAGAAAAAAATACTTTTTCTAACTTTTTTGGAAACTTTTAGAAGTTTTAGAGTACTTTTCAGCACTTAGTAGAAAGTGTAAGAGGAGAAAAGCAAAACTTTTTCGTTAGGTGTACATACACTGAACTTGTTTTGTATATTATTCTCTTATGAAAAGTACACAATGACAAAGTGGTAAGTAGTTACAAGTACTTATCCCACCGCTGCACAATCAATGTAGGAGGCTGGTCTGGCTTGTAGTGGGTACCAGAGGTACTTACACCTTGTGCCAGGTCCAGTTATCCCTTATTAGTGTAGAAGAGGTGTTTCTAGCAGCTTAGGCTGATAGAAGGTAGCTATGGCAAAGCAGCTTAGGCTGAACTAGGAGACATGTAAAGCTCCTACTATACCACTGGTGTCATATGCACAATATCATAAGAAAACACAATACACAGAATTACTAAAAATAAAGGTACTTTATTTTTATGACAATATGCCAAAAGTATATCAGTGAGTACCCTCAGTATGAGGATAAGTTATATACACAGGATATATGTACACAAACCAAAATTATACAGGTAATAGCAAAAAGAAGTAATGCAAGCAATGTAAAGTTACAGTAGATTGCAATAGGAGCATATAGGTACAGGGGCAATACAAACCATATACTCCAAAAGTGGAATGCGAACCACGAATGGACCCCAAACCTATGTGAGCTTCTAGAGGGTCGCTGGGACTGTAAGAAAACAGTGAGGGTTAGAAAAATAGCCCACCCCAAGACCCTGAAAGGTAGGTGTAAAGTGCACCTACTCCCCCCAGAGAGCACAGAAGTCATGATAGGGGGATTCTGCAGGAAGAACAAATACCAGCAATGCAACAACAGTGGATTTCCGGACCTGAGTACCTGTAAGGCAAGGGGACCAAGTCCAATAGTCACGACAATGTCGAGAGTGGGCAGGAGCCCAGGAAATGCCAGCTGAGGGTGCAAGTACGCTGCCACTGGTTGGAAGAAACTTGGAGTTCTGCAAGAAAGAAGAGGACTAGGAACTTCCTCTTTGGAGGATGGATGTCCCCCATCGTGAAAAAGCTTGCAGATGTGTTTCCACGCAGAAAGGCCGCAAAAAAGCCTTGCTAGCTGCAAGGGTCGCGGTTAGGGTTTTTGGATGCTGCTGTGGCCCAGGAGGGACCAGGATGTCGCCGCTTGGATGAGGAGACAGAGGGGGCGCCCAGCAATTTAGGGAGCCCTCACAGAAGCAGGCAGCACCCGCAGAAGTACCTGAACAGGCACTTAGAAGAAAAGTGAATCGGAGTCCACCCGAAGTCGCAAAAGGGAGTCCCACAACGCCGGAGGACAACTCAGAAGGTGGTGCACTGCAGGTTAGAGTGTTGGGGACCCAGGCTTGGCTGTGCACAAAGGAAATCCTGGAAGAGTGCACAGGAGCTGGAGCAGCTGCAAATCACGCAGTACCCAGCAATGCAGTCTAGCATGGGGAGGCAAGGACTTACCTCCACCAAACTTGGACTGAAGAGTCACTGGACTGTGGGAGTCACTTGGACAGAGTTGCTGAGTTCCAGGGACCACGCTCGTTGTGCGGAGAGGGGACCCAGAGGACCGGTGATGCAGTCTTTTGTTGCCTGCGACTGCAGGGGGAAGATTCTGTCGACCCACAGGAGATTTCTTCAGAGCTCCTGGTGCAGAGAGGAGGCAAGCTACCCCTAGAGCATGCACTACCTCTAAACAGTCGAGGAAGCCGGCAGGATGAAGCGATACAAGGTTGCTAGTAGTAGTCTTGCTACTTTGTTGCGGTTTTGCAGGTGTCCTGAGCAGTCAGCGGTCGATCCTTTGGCAGAAGGTGAAAAGGGAGATGCAGAGGAACTCTGGTGAGCTCTTGCATTCGTTATCTGGTGAGATCCCCAAAGCAGAGACCCTAAATAGCCAGAAAAGGAGGTTTGGCAACCTAGGAAGGAGGATTGGCTACCAAGAGAGGTAAGAGCCTACCAGAAGGAGCCTCTGACGTCACCTGCTGGCACTGGCCACTCACAGCAGTCCAGTGTGCCACATATACTTCTGTTTCCAAGATGGCAGAGGTCTGGGACACACTGGAGGAGCACTGGGCACCTCCTTCTGGGAGGTGCAGGTCAGAGGAGTGGTCACTCCCCTTTCCTTTGTCCAGTTTCGCACCAGAGCAGGGCTGGGGGATCCCTGAACTGGTGTAGACTGGCTTATGCAGAGATGGGCAGCATCTGTGCCCATCAAAGCATTCCCAGAGGCTGGGGGAGGCTTCTCCTCCCCAGCCCTCACACCTATTTCCAAAGGGAGAGGGTGTTACACCCTCTCTCAGAGGAAGTCCTTTGTTCTGCCTTCCTGGGCCAGGGCTGCCTGGACCCCAGGAGGGCAGAAACCTGTCTGAGGGGTTGGCAGCAGCAGCAGCTGCAGTGGAGACCCCGGAAAGGCAGTTTGGCAGTACCCGGTGTCTGTGCTAGAGACCGGGGGATCATGGAATTGTCCCCCCAATGCCACAATGGCATTGGGGGGACAATTCCATGATCTTAGACATGTTACATGGCCATGTTCGGAGTTACCATTGTGACGCTGTACATAGGTAGTGACCTATGTACAGTGCACAAGTGTAATGATGTCCCCGCACTCACAAAGTCCGGGGAATTTGCCCTGAACGATGTGGGGGCACCTTGGCTAGTGTCAGGGTGCCCACACACTAAGTAACGTTGCACCCAACCTTCACTAGGTGAAGGTTAGAGATATAGGTGACTTATAAGTTACTTAAGTGCAGTGGTAAGTGGCCGTGAAATAATGTGGACTTTATTTCACTCAGGCTGCACTGGCAGGCCTGTGTAAGAATTTTCAGAGCTCCCTATGGGTGGCAAAAGAAATGCTGCAGCCCATAGGGATCTCCTGGAACCCCAATACCCTGGGTACCTCAGTATCATATACTAGGGAATTATATGGGTGTACCAGTATGCCAATGTGAATGGGTAAATTTAGTCAATAGCCTGTTAGTGACAAATTTGGAAAGCAGAGAGAGGATAACCACTGAGGTTCTGGTTAGCAGAGCCTCAGTGAGACAGTTAGGCATCACACAGGGAACACATACAGATAGGCCACAAACGTATGAGCACTGGGGTCCTGGCTAGCAGGGTCCCAGTGACACATGACAAACATACTGGGCCCTGGCTAGCAGGATCCCAGTGAGACAGTGAAAACACCCTGACATATACTCACAAACAGGCCAAAAGTGGGGGTAACAAGGCTAGAAAGAGGCTACTTTCTCACACAACCCCCCCCCAAACGAAGGACAGTAAGGCTAACCTTGGCCAGTTGAGTCTTTATTGTCTAAGTGGTGATAAGTGGAGAATAGCTCTGCAATAGACTGGTTACTCCCTTTATCATCCACTGTATGGTTACTTCCCTGTGGGGATGTAAACCATCCTGTTTGAAGTTTTTTAGCTACCCAACAATGTGAGGATATAGTTTCAGAGTTCCTATCAGTAAGTTTTAGTTTAGAACAGTGGGAATTGTCCACTGGACCTATTTCTAGTGATGAGAATGCCAGACAGGGATGCTGTCTCAGTAAAGCCATAGCTGGGCAAAAACTTTGTCCTTATGGCTGTAAGAGAGAACAGGGATGCTGGTTCTCTTTAGTTGGAGCAGGGCAGGGATGCTGTCCTATGAGCTCCACACTAGGGCGGGGCTGCTGTCCTAAGTGTTGTGAGGCAGTGCAGGGTTTCTGCACTAAAGTTTCTCTGGGAGGGTTGGAGGGATGCTCTATGTTAAGTAAAATGGTGCCCTTTTTCTCACCAATATTAGTTATCCCACAGAGAGGTACTTTCACCTCAGGGAGTACAGCTGTGCCAGCTGATGATTCCCTTGGTAAAGGTGCTACCCCAGGAGAGGTTTCTCCCACCACAGGAATGGTATACTGAATGGCAGGGTGGTTAGGGGATACTGTGATGCCCTTTTTACCTGTTGTTGGAGTAGAATCCTGAGTTTTAAGGCCTGTTCCTCTCTTTTGCTTTTTCATTTCAGTAGAAATGAGAGGAAGCAATTCCTCAGGGATACCCAGCATGGCTGCATGGGTATAAAACTCTACCTCAGCCCAACATGAGGTCTCTAGGTCATTACCTAAGAGACAGTCTACAGGTAAGCTAGGTGACACTACCACCTGCTTAGGTCCAGTATCTCCACCCCAACTAAGCTGAACTATAGCTAAGGGAAGAAACTCATTGGAGATATGGACATCAATAATCTTGTACTGTTGTCCAATGATGTGTTGTTCTGGAGGCACTAGGTTTTCAGTCACCAAAGTGATACTGGCACCTGTGTCCCTGTAGGCCTGGGCCACAACACCATTAATTGAAACTGTCTGCCTGTACTTATCCATTGTAAGGGGACAAGCAGCCAGTGTGGCAAGGCCAATGGCACTAGGTGTGACAGAAACTGTCTTGGGACTGACTACCCCAGTTTCTATGATGGACCCATAAGTGAACCCAACTACACCCTTATTTTGACTGTTGCCAGCAGTCCCACCACTATGACCACTACTGCTAGGGGCACTAGAGTTTGATGTGTTAGGGGTGGTTGGCTCAGGGGGTTTACCTGGACAGGACTTATCCCCTTGCCAATGGCCTTTAATTTTACACACATAGCACCAAGGCTTTTTAATGTGTGTATGTTGTGAAGAAGAGGAAGAATTAGATGTATCCCCACCCCCTGAAGAGTGTTTAGGATTTGAAGAAGGATCTTTGGTTTTACCCTTATCCCCATGCGTATGCTGAGATTTCTCACCATCTTTCTTCTTGCCATCCTTGTCACCCCCTATATGAACTTTTCTGTTCACTCTTGTTCTGACCCATTTGTCTGCCTTTTTTCCCAATTCTTCGGGAAGGGTCAGATCTGAGTCCACTAGATATTGGTGTAACAAGTCAGACACACAGTTATTCAGAATATGCTCTCTCAGAATAGGATTATACAGGCTTTCATAGTCAGAAACTTTACTGCCATGTAACCACCCTTCCAAGGCCTTCACTGAACAGTCAACAAAGTCTATCCGGTCTTGTGAAGACTCTTTTCTAGTGTCTCTGAACTTAATCCTGTATTGTTCAGTGGTTAAGCCAAACCCATCCAAGAGTGCATCCTTCAAAACAGCAAAATTGTTAGCATCACTTTCTCTAACAGTAAGGAGCCTATCCCTACCCTTTCCCGTGAAATATAGCCACAATATAGCAGCCCACTGCCTTTGAGGGACCCCCTGTACCATACAGGCCCTCTCAAGTGCAGCAAACCACTTGCTAATGTCATCCCCCTCCTTGTAAGGGGGAACTATCTTGTGCAGATTCCTGGAATCATGCTCTCTAACAGGATTACTATCAGGAATACTGCTGCTGCCACCATGGGGTCCAACCCCCAATCTCTGTCTCTCCTTCTCCAGGTCTAGGGATTCCCTGTCTAGAGCCAGCTGTTGCTGTTTAAGCTTCAGTCTGGTCTCTTCCACTCTCAACTTTTTGAGTTCCCTTTCTAACATGTTGTCTTCAGGGTGGGTGGATTGGGAATGCTTGGACACAGAGGATAAATTGGAAACAACAGAGGGAGATCTGTCTCTAACTGACTGGACTCTAACAACCTGGCCTCCAGGAATAAAAACATCCCTACTATGACGGGAGCTCCTATTACTACCAACATTTCTAGGTGGTCTGCTAAGGGGCAGATTTGGAACAGAACCCTCCCCACCTCCCTCAAGGTTATCCCCTGAGTTAGAATGGGAGCCATCTATTAACGTCTCATTTGAAGTGCCTGCTTGGGACTCATCATTCACAATCAGCATGTTATATAGAAACTCTTTTGTGGGGTTCTTTCCTATCACGAAACCTCTATCTAAGCAGAGACTCCTTAGGCTCTTGTAATTCAAATTGTCATAGGTAGTTTTGACCCTTTTAAGAGCAGACTCTACAGCAGACATGATAAAAGAAGGTTTAGAGACAGTGAGAAGAAAGAAAATGTTTCAGATCTTTTTAATGAAGAGAGAAAAAAATACTTTTTCTAACTTTTTTGGAAACTTTTAGAAGTTTTAGAGTACTTTTCAGCACTTAGTAGAAAGTGTAAGAGGAGAAAAGCAAAACTTTTTGGTTAGGTGTACATACACTGAACTTGTTTTGTATATTATTCTCTTATGAAAAGTACACAATGACAAAGTGGTAAGTAGTTACAAGTACTTATCCCACCGCTGCACAACCAATGTAGGAGGCTGGTCTGGCTTGTAGTGGGTACCAGAGGTACTTACACCTTGTGCCAGGTCCAGTTATCCCTTATTAGTGTAGAAGAGGTGTTTCTAGCAGCTTAGGCTGATAGAAGGTAGCTATGGCAAAGCAGCTTAGGCTGAACTAGGAGACATGTAAAGCTCCTACTATACCACTAGTGTCATATGCACAATATCATAAGAAAACACAATACACAGAATTACTAAAAATAAAGGTACTTTATTTTTATGACAATATGCCAAAAGTATATCAGTGAGTACCCTCAGTATGAGGATAAGGTATATACACAGGATATATGTACACAAACCAAAATTATACAGGTAATAGCAAAAAGAAGTAATGCAAGCAATGTAAAGTTACAGTAGATTGCAATAGGAGCATATAGGTATAGGGGCAATACAAACCATATACTCAAAAAGTGGAATGCGAACCACGAATGGACCCCAAACCTATGTGAGCTTGTAGAGGGTCGCTGGGACTGTAAGAAAACAGTGAGGGTTAGAAAAATAGCCCACCCCAAGACCCTGAAAGGTAGGTGTAAAGTGCACCTACTACCCCCAGAGAGCACAGAAGTCATGATAGGGGGATTCTGCAGGAAGAACAAATACCAGCAATGCAACAACAGTGGATTTCCGGACCTGAGTACCTGTAAGGCAAGGGGACCAAGTCCAATAGTCGCGACAATGTCGAGAGTGGGCAGGAGCCCAGGAAATGCCAGCTGAGGGAGCAAGTAAGCTGCCACTGGTTGGAAGAAGCTTGGAGTTCTGCAAGAAAGAAGAGGACTAGGAACTTCCTCTTTGGAGGATGGATGTCCCACGTCGTGAAAAAGCTTGCAGATGTGTTCCCACGCAGAAAGTCTGCAAACAAGCCTTGCTAGCTGCAAGGGTCGCGGTTAGGGTTTTTGGATGCTGCTGTGGCCCAGGAGGGACCAGGATGTCGCCGCTTGGATGAGGAGACAGAGGGGGCGCTCAGAAATGTAGGGAGCCCTCACAGAAGCAGGCAGCACCAGCAGAATTACCTGAATAGGCACTTAGAAGAAAAGTAAATCGGAGTCCACCCGAAGTCGCAAAAGGGATTCCCACGACGTTGGAGGACAACTCAGAAGGTTGTGCACTGCAGGTTAGAGTGTCGGGGACCCAGGCTTGGCTGTGCACAAAGGAAATCCTGGAAGAGTGCACAGGAGCTGGAGCAGCTGCAAATCACGCAGTACCCAGCAATGCAGTCTAGCATGGGGAGGCAAGGACTTACCTCCACCAAACTTGGACTGAAGAGTCACTGGACTGTAGGAGTCACTTGGACAGAGTTGCTGAGTTCCAGGGACCACGCTCGTTGTGCTTAGAGGGGACCCAGAGGACCGGTGATGCAGTCTTTTGTTGCCTGCGATTGCAGGGGGAAGATTCTGTCGACCCACGGGAGATTTCTTCAGAGCTCCTGGTGCAGAGAGGAGGCAAGCTACCCCCAGAGCATGCACTACCTGTAAACAGTCGAGGAAGCCGGCAGAATGAAGCGATACAAGGTTGCTAGCAGTAGTCTTGCTACTTTGTTGCGGTTTTGCAGGCGTCCTGAGCAGTCAGCAGTTGATCCTTTGGCAGAAGGTGAAGAGGGAGATGCAGAGGAACTCTGGTGAGCTCTTGCAGCCAAAGCAGAGACCCTAAATAGCCAGAATAGGAGGTTTGGCAACCTAGGAAGGAGGATTGGCTACCAAGAGAGGTAAGGGCCTACCAGAAGGAGCCTCTGACGTCACCTGCTGGCACTGACCACTCACAGCAGTCCAGTGTGCCACAGATACCTCTGTTTCCAAGATGGCAGAGGTCTGGGACACACTGGAAGAGCACTGGGCACCTCCTTCTCGGAGGTGCAGGTCAGAGGTGTGGTCACTCCCCTTTCCTTTGTCCAGTTTCGCACCAGAGCAGGTCTGGGGGATCCCTGAACCGGTGTAGACTGGCTTATGCAGATATGGGCAGCATCTGTGCCCATCAAAGCATTCCCAGAGGCTGGGGGAGGCTACTCCTCCCCAGCCCTCACACCTATTTCCAAAGGGAGAGGGTGTTACACCCTCTCTCAGAGGAAGTCCTTTGTTCTGCCTTCCTGGGCCAGGGCTGCCTGGACCCAAGGAGGGCAGAAACCTGTCTGAGGGGTTGGCAGCAGCAGCAGCTGCAGTGGAGACCCCGAAAGGCAGTTTGGCAGTACCCGGTTTCTGTGCTAGAGACCCGGGGATCATGGAATTGTCCCCCCAATGCCACAATGGCATTGGGGTGACAATTCCATGATCTTAGACATGTTACATGGCCATGTTCGGAGTTACCATTGTGACGCTGTACATAGGTAGTGACCTATGTACAGTGCACAAGTGTAATGGTGTCCCCGCACTCACAAAGTCCGGGGAATTTGCCCTGAACGATGTGGGGGCACCTTAGCTAGTGTCAGGGTGCCCACACACTAAGTAACTTTGCACCCAACCTTCACTAGGTGAAGGTTAGACATATAGGTGACTTATAAGTTACTTAAGTGCAGTGGTAAATGGCTGTGAAATAATGTGGACGTTATTTCACTCAGGCTGCACTGGCAGGCCTGTGTAAGAATTGTCAGAGCTCCCTATGGGTGGCAAAAGAAATGCTGCAGCCCATAGGGATCTCCTGGAACCCCAATACTCTGGGTACCTCAGTATCATATACTAGGGAATTATATGGGTGTACCAGTATGCCAATGTGAATTGGTAAATTTAGTCAATAGCCTGTTAGTGACACATTTGGAAAGCAGAGAGAGCATAACCACTGAGGTTCTGGTTAGCAGAGCCTCAGTGAGACAGTTAGGCATCACACGGGGAACACATACAGATAGGCCACAAACTTATGAGCACTGGGGTCCTGGCTTGCAGGGTCCCAGTGACACATGACAAACATACTGGGCCCAGGCTAGCAGGATCCCAGTGAGACAGTGAAAACACCCTGACATATACTCACAAACAGGCCAAAAGTGGGGGTAACAAGGCTAGAAAGAGGCTACTTTCTCACACAACCCCCCCCAAACGAAGGACAATAAGGCTAACCTTGGCCAGTTGAGTCTTTATTGTCTAAGTGGTGATAAGTGGAGAGTAGCTCTGCAATAGACTGGTTTCTCCCTTTATCATCCACTATATGGTTACTTCCCTGTGGGGATGTAAACCATCCTGTTTGAAGTTTTTTAGCTACCCAACAATGTGAGGATATAGTTTCAGAGTTCCTATCAGTAAGTTTTAGTTTAGAACAGTGGGAATTGTCCACTGGACCTGTTTCTAGTGATGAGAATGCCAGACAGGGATGCAGTCTCAGTAAAGCCATAGCTGGGCAAAAACTTTGTCCATATGGCTGTAAGAGAGAACAGGGATGCTGGTTCTCTTTAGTTGGAGCAGGGCAGGGATGCTGTCCTATGAGCTCCACACTAGGGCGGGGCTGCTGTCCTAAGTGTTGTGAGGCAGTGCAGGGTTTCTGCACTAAAGTTTCTCTGGGAGGGTTGGAGGGATGCTCCATGTTAAGTAAAATGGTGCCCTTTTTCTCACCAATATTAGTTATCCCACAGAGAGGTACTTTCACCTCAGGGAGTACAGCTGTGCCAGCTGATGATTCCCTTGGTACAGGTGCTACCCCAGGAGAGGTTTCTCCCACCACAGGAATGGTATCCTGAATGGCAGGGTGGTTAGGGGATACTGTGATGCCCTTTTTACCTGTTGTTGGAGAAGAATCCTGAGTTTTAAGGCCTGTTCCTCTCTTTTGCTTTTTCATTTCAGTAGAAATGAGAGGAAGCAATTCCTCAGGGATACCCAGCATGGCTGCATGGGTATAAAACTCTACCTCAGCCCAACCTGAGGTCTCTAGGTCATTACCTAAGAGACAGTCTACAGGTAAGCTAGGTGACACTACCACCTGCTTAGGTCCAGTAACTCCACCCCAACTAAGCTGAACTATAGCTAAGGGAAGAAACTCATTGGAGTTATGGACATCAATAATCTTGTACTGTTGTCCAATGATGTGTTGTTCAGGAGGCACTAGGTTTTCAGTCACCAAAGTGATACTGGCACCTGTGTCCCTGTAGACCTGGGCCTCAACACCATTTATTGAAACTGTCTGCCTGTACTTATCCATTGTAAGGGGACAAGCAGCCAGTGTGGCAAGGCCAATGCCACTAGGTGTGACAGAAACTGTCTTGGGACTGACTACCCCAGTTTCTATGATGGACCCATAAGTGAACCCAACTACACCCTTATTTTGACTGTTGCCAGCAGTCCCACCACTATGACCACTACTGCTAGGGGCACTAGAGTTTGATGTGTTAGGGGTGGTTGGCTCAGGGGGTTTACCTGGACAGGACTTATCCCCTTGCCAATGGCCTTTAATTTTACACACATAGCACCAAGGCTTTTTAATGTGTGTATGTTGTGAAGAAGAGGATGAATTAGATGTATCCCCACCCCCTGAAGAGTGTTTAGGATTTGAAGAAGGATCTTTGGTTTTACCCTTATCCCCATGCGTATGCTGAGATTTCTCACCATCTTTCTTCTTGCCATCCTTGTCACCCCCTGTATGAACTTTTCTGTTCACTCTTGTTCTGACCCATTTGTCTGCCTTTTTTCCCAATTCTTGGGGAGAGGTCAGATATGAGTCCACTAGATATTGGTGTAACAAGTCAGACACACAGTTATTCAGAATATGCTCTCTCAGAATAGGATTATACAGGCTTTCATAGTCAGAAACTTTACTGCCATGTAACCACCCTTCCAAGGCCTTCACTGAACAGTCAACAAAGTCTATCCAGTCTTGTGAAGACTCTTTTCTAGTGTCTCTGAACTTAATCCTGTATTGTTCAGTGGTTAAGCCAAACCCATCCAAGAGTGCATCCTTCAAAACTGCAAAATTGTTAGCATCACTTTCTCTAACAGTAAGGAGCCTATCCTTACCCTTTCCAGTGAAAGATAACGACAATATAGCAGCCCACTGCCTTTGAGGGACCCCTGTACCATACAGGCCCTCTCAAGTGCAGCAAACCACTTGTTAATGTCATCCCCCTCCTTGTAAGGGGGAACTATCTTATGCAGATTCCTGGAATCATGCTCTCTAACAGGATTACTATCAGGAATACTGCTGCTGCCACCATGGGGTCCAAACCCCAATCTCTGTCTCTCCTTCTCCAGGTCTAGGGATTCCCTGTCTAGAGCCAGCTGTTGCTGTTTAAGCTTCAGTCTGGCCTCTTCCACTCTCAACTTTTTGAGTTCCCTTTCTAACATGTTGTCTTCAGGGTGGGTGGATTGGGAATGCTTGGACACAGAGGATAAATTGGAAACAACAGAGGGAGATCTGTCTCTAACTGACTCGACTCTAACAACCTGGCCTCCAGGAATAAAAACATCCCTACTATGACGGGAGCTCCTATTACTACCAACATTGCTAGGTGGTCTGCTAAGGGGCAGATTTGGAACAGAACCCTCCCCACCTCCCGCAAGGTTATCCCCTGAGTTAGAATGGGAGCCATCTATTAACGTCTCATTTGAAGTGCCTGCTTGGGACTCATCATTCACAATCAGCATGTTATATAGAAACTCTTTTGTGGGGTTCTTTCCTATCACTAAACCTCTATCTAAGCAGAGACTCCTTAGGCTCTTGTAATTCAAATTGTCATAGGTAGTGTTGACCATTTTAAGAGCAGACTCTACAGCAGACATGATAAAAGAAGGTTTAGAGACAGTGAGAAGAAAGAAAATGTTTCAGAACTTTTTAAAGAAGAGAGAAAAAAATACTTTTTCTAACTTTTTTGGAAACTTTTAGAAGTTTTAGAGTACTTTTCAGCACTTAGAAGAAAGTGTAAGAGGAGAAAAGCAAAACTTTTTGGTTAGGTGTACATACACTGAACTTGTTTTGTATATTATTCTCTTATGAAAAGTACACAATGACAAAGTGGTAAGTAGTTACAAGTACTTATCCCACCGCTGCACAACCAATGTAGGAGGCTGGTCTGGCTTGTAGTGGGTACCAGAGGTACTTACACCTTGTGCCAGGTCCAGTTATCCCTTATTAGTGTAGAAGAGGTGTTTCTAGCAGCTTAGGCTGATAGAAGGTAGCTATGGCAAAGCAGCTTAGGCTGAACTAGGAGACATGTAAAGCTCCTACTATACCACTGGTGTCATATGCACAATATCATAAGAAAACACAATACACAGAATTACTAAAAATAAAGGTACTTTATTTTTATGACAATATGCCAAAAGTATATCAGTGAGTACCCTCAGTATGAGGATAAGTTATATACACAGGATATATGTACACAAACCAAAATTATACAGGTAATAGCAAAAAGAAGTAATGCAAGCAATGTAAAGTTACAGTAGATTGCAATAGGAGCATATAGGTATAGGGGCAATACAAACCATATACTCAAAAAGTGGAATGCGAACCACGAATAGACCCCAAACCTATGTGAGCTTCTAGAGGGTCGCTGGGACTGTAAGAAAACAGTGAGGGTTAGAAAAATAGCCCACCCCAAGACCCTGAAAGGTAGGTGTAAAGTGCACCTACTACCCCCAGAGAGCACAGAAGTCATGATAGGGGGATTCTGCAGGAAGAACAAATACCAGCAATGCAACAACAGTGGATTTCCGGACCCGAGTACCTGTAAGGCAAGGGGACCAAGTCCAATAGTCGCGACAATGTCGAGAGCGGGCAGGAGCCCAGGAAATGCCAGCTGAGGGTGCAAGTAAGCTGCCACTGGTTGGAAGAAGCTTGGAGTTCTGCAAGAAAGAAGAGGACTAGGAACTTCCTCTTTGGAGGATGGATGTCCCACGTCGTGAAAAAGCTTGCAGATGTGTTCCCACGCAGAAAGTCCGCAAACAAGCCTTGCTAGCTGCAAGGGTCACGGTTAGAGTTTTTGGATGCTGCTGTGGCCCAGGAGGGACCAGGATGTCGCCGCTTGGATGAGGAGACAGATGGGGCGCCCAGCAATGTAGGGAGCCCTCACAGAAGCAGGCAGCACCCGCAGAAGTACCTGAACAGGCACTTAGAAGAAAAGTGAATCGGAGTCCACCCGAAGTCGCAAAAGGGAGTCCCACGACGCCGGAGGACAACTCAGAAGGTTGTGCACTGCAGGTTAGACTGTCGGGGACCCAGGCTTGGCTGTGCACAAAGGAAATCCTGGAAGAGTGCACAGGAGCTGGAGCAGCTGCAAATCACGCAGTACCCAGCAATACAGTCTAGCATGGGGAGGCAAGGACTTACCTCCACCAAACTTGGACTGAAGAGTCACTGGACTGTGGGAGTCACTTGGACAGAGTTGCTGAGTTCCAGGGACCACGCTCGTTGTGCTGAGAGGGGACCCAGAGGACCGGTGATGCAGTCTTTTGTTGCCTGCGATTGCAGGGGGAAGATTCTGTCGACCCACTGGAGATTTCTTCAGAGCTCCTGGTGCAGAGAGGAGGCAAGCTACCCCCAGAGCATGCACTACCTGTAAACAGTCGAGGAAGCCGGCAGGATGAAGCGATACAAGGTTGCTAGTAGTAGTCTTGCTACTTTGTTGCGGTTTTGCAGGTGTCCTGAGCAGTCAGCGGTCGATCCTTTGGCAGAAGGTGGAGAGGGAGATGCAGAGGAACTCTGGTGAGCTCTTGCATTCGTTATCTGGTGAGATCCCCAAAGCAGAGACCCTAAATAGCCAGAAAAGGAGGTTTGGCAACCTAGGAAGGAGGATTGGCTACCAAGAGAGGTAAGAGCCTACCAGAAGGAGCCTCTGACGTCACCTGCTGGCACTGGCCACTCATAGCAGTCCAGTGTGCCACAGATACCTCTGTTTCCAAGATGGCAGAGGTCTGGGACACACTGGAGGAGCACTTGGCACCTCCTTCTGGGAGGTGCAGGTCAGAGGAGTTGTCACTCCCCTTTCCTTTGTCCAGTTTCGCACCAGAGCAGGGCTGGGGGATCCCTGAACCGGTGTAGACTGGCTTATGCAGAGATGGGCAGCATTTGTGTCCATCAAAGCATTCCCAGAGGCTGGGGGAGGTTACTCCTCCCCAGCCCTCACACCTATTTCCAAAGGGAGAGGGTGTTACACCCTCTCTCAGAGGAAGTCCTTTGTTCTGCCTTCCTGGGCCAGGGCTGCCTGGACCCCAGGAGGGCAGAAACCTGTCTGAGGGGTTGGCAGCAGCAGCAGCTGCAGTGGAGACCCCGGAAAGGCAGTTTGGCAGTACCCGGTTTCTGTGCTAGAGACCCGGGGGATCATGGAATTGTCCCCCCAATGCCACAATGGCATTGGGGTGACAATTCCATGATCTTAGACATGTTACATGGCCATGTTCGGAGTTACCATTGTGACGCTGTACATAGGTAGTGACCTATGTACAGTGCACAAGTGTAATGGTGTCCCCGCACTCACAAAGTCCGGGGAATTTTCCCTGAACGATGTGGGGGCACCTTAGCTAGTGTCAGGGTGCCCACACACTAAGTAACTTTGCACCCAACCTTCACTAGGTGAAGGTTAGACATATAGGTGACTTATAAGTTACTTAAGTGCAGTGGTAAATGGCTGTGAAATAATGTGGACTTTATCTCACTCAGGCTGCACTGGCAGGCCTGTGTAAGAATTGTCAGAGCTCCCTATGGGTGGCAAAAGAAATGCTGCAGCCCATAGGGATCTCCTTGAACCCCAATACCCTGGGTACCTCAGTATCATATACTAGGGAATTATATGGGTGTACCAGTATGCCAATGTGAATTGGTAAATTTAGTCAATAGCCTGTTAGTGACACATTTGGAAAGCAGAGAGAGCATAACCACTGAGGTTCTGGTTAGCAGAGACTCAGTGAAACAGTTAGGCATCACACAGGGAACACATACAGATAGGCCACAAACTTATGAGCACTGGGGTCCTGGCTTGCAGGGTCCCAGTGACACATGACAAACATACTGGGCCCTGGCTAGCAGGATCCCTGTGAGACAGTGAAATCACCCTGACATATACTCACAAACAGGCCAAAAGGGGGGGTAACAAGGCTAGAAAGAGGCTACTTTCTCACACAACCCCCCCCAAACGAAGGACAATAAGGCTAACCTTGGCCAGTTGAGTCTTTATTGTCTAAGTGGTGATAAGTGGAGAGTAGCTCTGCAATAGACTGGTTACTCCCTTTATCATCCGCTATATGGTTACTTCCCTGTGGGGATGTAAACCATCCTGTTTGAAGTTTTTTAGCTACCCAACAATGTGAGGATATAGTTTCAGAGTTCCTATCAGTAAGTTTTAGTTTAGAACAGTGGGAATTGTCCACTGGACCTATTTCTAGTGATGAGAATGCCAGACAGGGATGCAGTCTCAGTAAAGCCATAGCTGGGCAAAAACTTTGTCCATATGGAAGTAAGAGAGAACAGGGATGCTGGTTCTCTTTAGTTGGAGCAGGGCAGGGATGCTGTCCTATGAGCTCCACACTAGGGCGGGGCTGCTGTCCTAAGTGTTGTGAGGCAGTGCAGGGTTTCTGCCCTAAAGTTTCTCTGGGAGGGTTGGAGGGATGCTCTATGTTAAGTAAAATGGTGCCCTTTTTCTCACCAATATTAGTTATCCCACAGAGAGGTACTTTCACCTCAGGGAGTACAGCTGTGCCAGCTGATGATTCCCTTGGTACAGGTGCTACCCCAGGAGAGGTTTCTCCCACCACAGGAATGGTATACTGAATGGCAGGGTGGTTAGGGGATACTGTGATGCCCTTTTTCCCTGTTGTTGGAGTAGAATCCTGAGTTTTAAGGCCTGTTCCTCTCTTTTGCTTTTTCATTTCAGTAGAAATGACAGGAAGCAATTCCTCAGGGATACCCAGCATGGCTGCATGGGTATAAAACTCTACCTCAGCCCAACCTGAGGTCTCTAGGTCATTACCTAAGAGACAGTCTACAGGTAAGCTAGGTGACACTACCACCTGCTTAGGTCCAGTAACTCCACCCCAACTAAGCTGAACTATAGCTAAGGGAAGAAACTCATTGGAGTTATGGACATCAATAATCTTGTACTGTTGTCCAATGATGTGTTGTTCAGGAGGCACTAGGTTTTCAGTCACCAAAGTGATACTGGCACCTGTGTCCCTGTAGGCCTGGGCCTCAACACCATTTATTGAAACTGTCTGCCTGTACTTATCCATTGTAAGGGGACAAGCAGCCAGTGTGGCAAGGCCAATGGCACTAGGTGTGACAGAAACTGTCTTGGGACTGACTACCCCAGTTTCTATGATGGACCCATAAGTGAACCCAACTACACCCTTATTTTGACTGTTGCCAGCAGTCCCACCACTATGACCACTACTGCTAGGGGCACTAGAGTTTGATGTGTTAGGGGTGATTGGCTCAGGGGGTTTACCTGGATAGGACTTATGCCCTTGCCAATGGCCTTTAATTTTACACACATAGCACCAAGGCTTTTTAATGTGTGTATGTTGTGAAGAAGAGGATGAATTAGATGTATCCCCACACCCTGAAGAGTGTTTAGGATTTGAAGAAGGATCTTTGGTTTTACCCTTATCCCCATGCGTATGCTGAGATTTCTCACCATCTTTCTTCTTGCCATCCTTGTCACCCCCTGTATGAACTTTTCTGTTCACTCTTGTTCTGACCCATTTGTCTGCCTTTTTTCCCAATTCTTGGGGAGAGGTCAGATATGAGTCCACTAGATATTGGTGTAACAAGTCAGACACACAGTTATTCAGAATATGCTCTCTCAGAATAGGATTATACAGGCTTTCATAGTCAGAAACTTTACTGCCATGTAACCACCCTTCCAAGGCCTTCACTGAACAGTCAACAAAGTCTATCCAGTCTTGTGAAGACTCTTTTCTAGTGTCTCTGAACTTAATCCTGTATTGTTCAGTGGTTAAGCCAAACCCATCCAAGAGTGCATCCTTCAAAACTGCAAAATTGTTAGCATCACTTTCTCTAACAGTAAGGAGCCTATCCTTACCCTTTCCAGTGAAAGATTGCCACAATATAGCAGCCCACTGCCTTTGAGGGACCCCTGTACCATACAGGCCCTCTCAAGTGCAGCAAACCACTTGTTACTGTCATCCCCCTCCTTGTAAGGGGGAACTATCTTATGCAGATTCCTGGAATCATGCTCTCTAACAGGATTACTATCAGGAATACTGCTGCTGCCACCATGGGGTCCAAACCCCAATCTCTGTCTCTCCTTCTCCAGGTCTAGGGATTCCCTGTCTAGAGCCAGCTGTTGCTGTTTAAGCTTCAGTCTGGCCTCTTCCACTCTCAACATTTTGAGTTCCCTTTCTAACATGTTGTCTTCAGGGTGGGTGGATTGGGAATGCTTGGACACAGAGGATAAATTGGAAACAACAGAGGGAGATCTGTCTCTAACTGACTCGACTCTAACAACCTGGCCTCCAGGAATAAAAACATCCCTACTATGACGGGAGCTCCTATTACTACCAACATTGCTAGGTGGTCTGCTAAGGGGCAGATTTGGAACAGAACCCTCCCCACCTCCCGCAAGGTTATCCCCTGAGTTAGAATGGGAGCCATCTATTAACGTCTCATTTGAAGTGCCTGCTTGGGACTCATCATTCACAATCAGCATGTTATATAGAAACTCTTTTGTGGGGTTCTTTCCTATCACTAAACCTCTATCTAAGCAGAGACTCCTTAGGCTCTTGTAATTCAAATTGTCATAGGTAGTGTTGACCATTTTAAGAGCAGACTCTACAGCAGACATGATGAACGAGTTACTTACCTTCGGTAACGACTTTTCTGGTGGATACATTAGCTACCTGTGGATTCCTCACCTAATGAATACTCCCATGGCGCCAGCATTCGACGGAAATCTTCTTACTAGTCTCTGCACGTCGACGAGGACGTCACTCTTGCCCACGCGACGCCGTCTGACGTCATACAGGCAATAAGAGGTCCTCGCCGACGTGCCGATGACAGTACCAACATTTTTTACGTGCATGAGAATAATAATAACCCAATGTAATGAAAGAGCAAAGCAACATCTCTTAATATTGTAAATCACACAACATTGCAATAAAATAGCTGTAGATTTAATATAACCTTCTTTTTTTTTTTTTTTTTTAACAAATAAATATATTTATACATACGAATCATGTATATACACAATATATACAGATTTATATATAAATATACACATATATACAAATATCATATATGCAAAATGTATTGCAACTTTGAAGACCAAAAGGAGCACACTCAAGGATTGCTTGGAGAGACC
Organism: Pleurodeles waltl; assembly: GCF_031143425.1. Classification (NCBI taxonomy): domain Eukaryota; kingdom Metazoa; phylum Chordata; class Amphibia; order Caudata; family Salamandridae; genus Pleurodeles; species Pleurodeles waltl. The sequence continues at coordinate 141,512,657 of NC_090446.1, read as the reverse complement.
AAAAAGGCAACGGGGAGGCGGGTGGGACCGTGAGGAATCCACAGGTAGCTAATGTATCCACCAGAAAAGTCGTTACCGAAGGTAAGTAACTCGTTCTTCTGATGGATACAACTACCTGTGGATTCCTCACCTAATGAATAGAGTCCCAAAGCAGTACCACGCCCGGCGGTGGGTGCCTAAATGGTCAAACCAAGAAATCCTGCAGCACTGACCGTGCAAAATGACCGTCCCTTCTGACCTCAGAGTCCAAACAGTAATGTTTCACAAAAGTGTGAAGGGACGACCAAGTTGCGGCCTTGCAGATGTCGACCACAGGAACACCCCTGGCCAAGGCCGAAGAGGCCGACTTAGCTCTGGTGGAATGAGCTCTAATGCCCTCAGGCGGATCCTTCTTTGCCAAAGAGTAACAGATTTTAATGCAAAGAACAACCCACCTGGAGAGTGTTCTCTTGTGGACTGCCTTTCCTCTCCTCTTGCCCACGTATCCGACAAACAGCTGATCCTCCAGCCTGATATCCTTCATTCTGTCGATATAGAAGCTCAACGCCCTTTTTGGGTCCAGGCGATGTAGTCTTTCTTCCTCCTTTGAAGGATGAGGCGGAGGATAAAACGTGGACAAAGTAATTGTCTGAGCCAAATGGAGGGGTGAAACAACCTTCGGAAGGAAAGCAGCCTTGGTCCTCAACACCACCTTATCCCCATAAAACGTTATATAAGGGGGTTTAACCGATAAGGCCTGCAACTCACTCACTCTCCTTGCAGATGTTATAGCTACCAGGAATACTGTTTTAATAACCAAATACCTTAAAGGGCAAGAATGCATAGGCTCAAAAGGGGACCCCATAAGGAAAGTCAGGACCAAGGACAAATCCCATTGAGGCATAACGAATGGTTTTGGAGGATATTGATTCAGAAGACCTTTCAAGAATCTGAGAACAATAGGGGATTTAAATAACGACGGTTGGTCTGGAAGACAAATGAAGGCTGACAAGGCCGACAAATAACCCTTAATGGTAGCCACTGCACAACCTTTCTGCGCTAGAGACAGTGCAAAAGACAAAACATGTGACAGATGAGCATGTAAGGGATCAATCTGTCTCTCTCCACACCACATAACAAATTTAGACCACCTATTAGCGTAGATAGATTTAGTGGAGTGTCGCCTGGCCGCTAAGATAACATCCACTACATCAGGCGGGAGAGAGAAGGAACTCAGGTTGCCCCGTTCAATCTCCAAGCATGTAGGTGCAGACTCTGGAGGTTGGGGTGTAAAACCTGCCCCTGCGACTGCGAGAGGAGGTCTGCCCTGAGAGGGAGACGGAGCGGAGGGCACAGTGAGAGTTGGAGAAGGTCGGAGTACCATACCCTCCTTGGCCAATCCGGAGCTATTAAGATGACTTGGGCCCGGTCTTGGCGAATTTTCCTCAACACTCGAGGAATCAAGGGTATGGGGGGAAACGCGTAAAGCAACTGGTCGCACCAGGTTATCTGAAACGCGTCCCCCAACGCTCCCTGCATCGGATACTGGAGGCTGCAGAATAACTGGCAATGCGCGTTCTCCCGAGTGGCAAACAGATCTATCCGAGGAAACCCCCACATCTGGAAGATTAAACAGACTTGATCTGGATGGAGACGCCACTCGTGGTCTGCCGAGAATTGGCGACTGAGACTGTCCGCACGTACATTCAAGACCCCGGCCAGATGATTTGCCACCAAGCAAATCTGATGGTCCTTTGCCCAGGACCATAGCCGAAGAGCTTCTCTGCAGAGAAGGTACGACCCTACTCCTCCCTGTTTGTTTATGTACCACATCGTGGTAGTATTGTCCGTCAGGACCTGTACCGACTGACCACGAAGGGATGGGAGGAAGGCCTTGAGAGCCAGACGTACAGCCCGTAACTCCAACAGATTGATATGAAACACCTGTTCCTCTGGAGACCAAAGCCCTTTGATCTCCAGATCCCCCAGATGAGCTCCCCATCCTAGGGTGGAAGCATCCGTTATTACCGTGGCCACTGGTGGCGACTGCGCGAACGGCTTTCCCTGTGAAAGATTGTTGCCCGCAATCCACCACTTCAATTCCACAGCAGCATCTCTGGAGATCTTGACAGTACCTTCTAAATCTCCCTTGTGTTGAGACCACTGCCTTCGGAGGCACCACTGAAGAGCCCTCATGTGCCAGCGAGCATGCGTGACCAACAGAATGCAGGAGGCGAACAGACCGAGCAGACGAAGGACCTTGAGGACTGGAACTACCGCTCCATTTCGAAACATTGGAACCAATTCCTGAATATCTTCAATCCGCTGAGGCGGAGGAAAGGCTCGACTCAATGTTGTATCCAGTACTGCCCCTATGAACAGGAGGCGCTGAGAGGGCTCCAGGTGAGATTTGGGCACGTTCACCGAAAAGCCCAGGTCGAACAACAACTGGGTTGTTGACTGCAGATGATGCAACACAAGCTCCGGGGACTTGGCTTTGATCAACCAGTCGTCCAAGTAAGGGAATACTGCTATCCCCTTCCTTCTGAGCTCCGCCGCAACCACTGACATCACCTTTGTGAAGACTCGAGGTGCTGAAGTAAGACCAAACGGGAGGACCGCAAACTGATAGTGCTGCGACCCTACCACAAACCGGAGATACTTCCTGTGCGACTTGAGTATCGGGATATGAAAGTAAGCATCCTGCAAGTCGACAGACACCATCCAATCTTCCTTGTTCAACGCCAAAAGCACCTGTGCTAGGGTCAGCATCTTGAACTTTTCCTGTTTGAGGAACCAATTCAAGATCCTCAGATCCAGGATTGGTCTCAACTGACCATCCTTTTTGGGAATCAGGAAGTATCTTGAGTAACAACCTCGACCCTTTTCCTGCTCTGGGACCAACTCTACCGCGCCCTTTGAAAGGAGGACTTGAACCTCCTGTTCTAGCAACAGGAGGTGTTCTTCTGAACAATAAGATGGGCGGGGCGGGATGAGGGGCGGGAACTCCCAAAAGGGAAGGGCGTAGCCTTTTCCCACAATGCCGAGAACCCAAGTGATAGACTTCCACTTGTGGAGAAAATGCTGTAATCTTCCCCCTACAGGAGAGGAGTGAGTGGGAAACGGTGGAAGCCTAAGGCTGCTTCCCCTGCTGCACCCCTCCAGAGGACGAGGAAGAGGCAGAGTGCTGTTGAGAGGCTCCTCTGGTACGGACCCCACCCCTCCCCCTCCCTCTAAATGACCTATAGGGGAGGGAAGAGGCGGGTTGCTGGAACCTCCCCCGAAAGGAAGAGGAATAAGAGCCACGCCCAAATCCCCGAAACCTCCTGAAAATTCTAGAAGAGGCAGAGGAAGAAGGAGCTTGCAGTCCTAACGATTTGGCTGTGGCTCTGCTCTCCTTAAATCGTTCCAAGGCCGAATCTGCCTTGGCTCCAAACAGTCTGTCCCCATCAAACGGGAGGTCCAGCAGGGTCGACTGCACATCCGCAGAGAACCCTGAGTTTCGGAGCCAGGCCTGTCTTCTTGCCACCACAGCCGTGCCCATCGCCCTGGCCACCGAGTCGGTCGTGTCCAGCCCAGACTGGATAATCTGGGTCGCGGCAGCCTGGGCGTCCGAGACCACATCCAAGAGACCCTGGGGAAGCTCCGTAAATGAAGATGAAATATCATCCATCAGAGCATGGATGTACCTCCCCAGAATGCACGTTGCGTTGGTGGCCTTCAACGCCAAACTGCATGACGAAAATATTTTCTTGGACTGCGCATCCAGTTTCTTGGAGTCTCTGTCTCCAGGCACCGTCGGGAAGGAACCAGGCGCTGACTTTGAGGAACAGGAGGCTTGCACCACCAAGCTCTCCGGCGTAGGGTGTCTAGAGAGAAAGCCAGGGTCAGATGGTGCAGCTCGATACCTCCTGGCCACAGCCCTATGAACGGCCGAGGAAGACACCGGCTTCTTCCACACCTCCAACACCAGATCCAGCAAAGCCTCATTAAATGGCAAGAGAGGCTCAGCTGCAGCAGAGGCCGGATGCAATACCTCTGTCAGCAAATTCTGCTTCGCCTCTGCCACCGGCAAAGGCAGGTCCAAAAAATCTTGCTGCCTTCCTCACCACAGCATGAAAGGAAGCAGCCTCCTCCGTATATTCCCCTGGAGATGAAAGGTCCCACTCAGGGGAAGTGTCCAGCCCACTGGCTGTATCCAGACCATGCAGTCCGTCTCCAGAGTCCTCAATCTCTCCCTCCTCTAGGAATCGCTGGTACTCTTGCTCTTCTAAAAGACGGAGAGCACGCCTCCTCGAATGAAGTCTCTCCTCGATACGCGGAGTCGACATGGCCTCCGCCGACGTCGAAGAACGGCGCCGATCTCCAGAAGCATCTGACGCCGCGTCCGGCGCCACAGGCAGCTTCGGCGCCGAGGCAGGAGCCGGAGGACGAGGTCTTGGAGCCGATAGACCAACCGGAGTCACAGGGCAAAATCCTGACTTCGACGGAGGGGCAACCTCCGGGGCCGAAACATCCGAAGCCACCGGAGCGGCCACCGACGCCGGCACCGGCGCCAAGCCCACATTCCCAAAAGGGAGAAAGGGCATAAAGGGTGCCAGCCGAAGAGGCGCAGGATCACCCAACGAAAAGGCCAAAGGCCCCGAAGGACCAGCCGGAGCAGCTCCTGGAGCCATCTGCTGAAAGATGGTATACATCGCATTAAGAAACGCGGTACTATCGGCTCCAGGAGTGGGAAAAGCCGGATACTGGGGTGCCTGGATCGAGGGCGACCCCGACCTCGACGTCTGCGACGCCGGAGAAAACACAAGAGGCTGCACCACCTCAATCACCGACGCCTGACCAGGCGAAGTCGGTGACGCCGGAGAGGGCAACGGCGTCGAAGGATGCGGCGTGACCGTGGGGCTGACCTCCCAAGTCTTCCGACGCCGAGCCGAAGGTGACCTCGAACGAGACTCCTTGCTGGAATGACGTCGTGAGTCTCTACGGCGCCGGGAGTCTCGATGACGCCGGTGAGACCTTGGCGAAGAAGACTTCTTATGATGTTTCTCCTTCTTCTTTGACTTTGCAATGAATAACTTGGCCTCACGCTCTTTGAGGGCCTTCGGATTCATGTGTTGACATGAATCGCAAGTCGAGACGTCGTGGTCGGAGCTCAAACACCATAGACAGTCGGAGTGAGGATCTGTAACTGACATCTTGCCCCCACACTCTCGACAGGGCTTGAAACCAGACTTCCTCTGAGACATTATTACCGCAGAGAAGACTACGCAGCAGACAATACACTGTAACCACGAAGGTAACAGTAGCTCCCTCGAAGATAACCGTTTCGAATGCACGGAAAAAAGGGAACTGTCATCGGCACGTCGGCGAGGACCTCTTATTGCCTGTATGACGTCAGACGGTGTCGCGTGGGCAAGAGTGACGTCCTCGTCGACGTGCAGAGACTAGTAAGAAGATTTCCGTCGAATGCTGGCGCCATGGGAGTATTCATTAGGTGAGGAATCCACAGGTAGTTGTATCCATCAGAAAAAAGAAGGTTTAGAGACTGTGAGAAGAAAGAAAAAGTTTTAAAACTTTTTAAAGAAGAGAGAAAAAAATACTTTTTATAACTTTTTTGGAAACTTTTAGAAGTTTTAGAGTACTTTTCAGCACTTAGAAGAAAGTGTAAGAGGAGAAAAGCAAAACTTTTTGGTTAGGTGTACATACACTGAACTTGTTTTGTATATTATTCTCTTATGAAAAGTACACAATGACAAAGTGGTAAGTAGTTACAAGTACTTATCCCACCGCTGCACAACCAATGTAGGAGGCTGGTCTGGCTTGTAGTGGGTACCAGAGGTACTTACACCTTGTGCCAGGTCCAGTTATCCCTTATTAGTGTAGAAGAGGTGTTTCTAGCAGCTTAGGCTGACAGAAGGTAGCTATGGCAAAGCAGCTTAGGCTGAACTAGGAGACATGTAAAGCTCCTACTATACCACTGGTGTCATATGCACAATATCATAAGAAAACACAATACACAGAATTACTAAAAATAAAGGTACTTTATTTTTATGACAATATGCCAAAAGTATATCAGTGAGTACCCTCAGTATGAGGATAAGTTATATACACAGGATATATGTACACAAACCAAAATTATACAGGTAATAGCAAAAAGAAGTAATGCAAGCAATGTAAAGTTACAGTAGATTGCAATAGGAGCATATAGGTATAGGGGCAATACAAACCATATACTCAAAAAGTGGAATGCGAACCACAAATGGACCCCAAACCTATGTGAGCTTGTAGAGGGTCGCTGGGACTGTAAGAAAACAGTGAGGGTTAGAAAAATAGCCCACCCCAAGACCCTGAAAGGTAGGTGTAAAGTGCACCTACTACCCCCAGAGAGCACAGAAGTCATGATAGGGGGATTCTGCAGGAAGAACAAATACCAGCAATGCAACAACAGTGGATTTCCGGACCCGAGTACCTGTAAGGCAAGGGGACCAAGTCCAATAGTCGCGACAATGTCGAGAGCGGGCAGGAGCCCAGGAAATGCCAGCTGAGGGTGCAAGTAAGCTGCCACTGGTTGGAAGAAGCTTGGAGTTCTGCAAGAAAGAAGAGGACTAGGAACTTCCTCTTTGGAGGATGGATGTCCCACGTCGTGAAAAAGCTTGCAGATGTGTTCCCACGCAGAAAGTCCGCAAACAAGCCTTGCTAGCTGCAAGGGTCACGGTTAGAGTTTTTGGATGCTGCTGTGGCCCAGGAGGGACCAGGATGTCGCCGCTTGGATGAGGAGACAGAGGGGGCGCCCAGCAATGTAGGGAGCCTTCACAGAAGCAGGCAGCACCCGCAGAAGTACCTGAACAGGCACTTAGAAGAAAAGTGAATCGGAGTCCACCTGAAGTCGCAAAAGGGAGTCCCACGACGCCGGAGGACAACTCAGAAGGTTGTGCACTGCAGGTTAGACTGTCGGGGACCCAGGCTTGGCTGTGCACAAAGGAAATCCTGGAAGAGTGCACAGGAGCTGGAGCAGCTGTAAATCATGCAGTACCCAGCAATGCAGTCTAGCATGGGGAGGCAAGGACTTACCTCCACCAAACTTGGACTGAAGAGTCACTGGACTGTGGGAGTCACTTGGACAGAGTTGCTGAGTTCCAGGGACCACGCTCGTTGTGCTGAGAGGGGACCCAGAGGACCGGTGATGCAGTCTTTTGTTGCCTGCGATTGCAGGGGGAAGATTCTGTCGACCCACGGGAGATTTCTTCAGAGCTCCTGGTGCAGAGAGGAGGCAAGCTACCCCCAGAGCATGCACTACCTGTAAACAGTCGAGGAAGCCGGCAGGATGAAGCGATACAAGGTTGCTAGTAGTAGTCTTGCTACTTTGTTGCGGTTTTGCAGGTGTCCTGAGCAGTCAGCGGTCGATCCTTTGGCAGAAGGTGGAGAGGGAGATGCAGAGGAACTCTGGTGAGCTCTTGCATTCGTTATCTGGTGAGATCCCCAAAGCAGAGACCCTAAATAGCCAGAAAAGGAGGTTTGGCAACCTAGGAAGGAGGATTGGCTACCAAGAGAGGTAAGAGCCTACCAGAAGGAGCCTCTGACGTCACCTGCTGGCACTGGCCACTCATAGCAGTCCAGTGTGCCACAGATACCTCTGTTTCCAAGATGGCAGAGGTCTGGGACACACTGGAGGAGCACTTGGCACCTCCTTCTGGGAGGTGCAGGTCAGAGGAGTGGTCACTCCCCTTTCCTTTGTCCAGTTTCGCACCAGAGCAGGGCTGGGGGATCCCTGAACCGGTGTAGACTGGCTTATGCAGAGATGGGCAGCATCTGTGCCCATCAAAGCATTCCCAGAGGCTGGGGGAGGCTACTCCTCCCCAGCCCTCACACCTATTTCCAAAGGGAGAGGGTGTTACACCCTCTCTCAGAGGAAGTCCTTTGTTCTGCCTTCCTGGGCCAGGGCTGCCTGGACCCCAGGAGGGCAGAAACCTGTCTGAGGGGTTGGCAGCAGCAACAGCTGCAGTGGAGACCCCGGAAAGGCAGTTTGGCAGTACCCGGTTTCTGTGCTAGAGACCCGGGGGATCATGGAATTGTCCCCCCAATGCCACAATGGCATTGGGGTGACAATTCCATGATCTTAGACATGTTACATGGCCATGTTCGGAGTTACCATTGTGACGCTGTACATAGGTAGTGACCTATGTACAGTGCACAAGTGTAATGGTGTCCCCGCACTCACAAAGTCTGGGGAATTTGCCCTGAACGATGTTGGGGCACTTTGGCTAGTGTCAGGGTGCCCACACACTAAGTAACTTTGCACCCAACCTTCACTAGGTGAAGGTTAGACATATAGGTGACTTATAAGTTACTTAAGTGCAGTGGTAAATGGCTGTGAAATAATGTGGACTTTATTTCACTCAGGCTGCACTGGCAGGCCTGTGTAAGAATTGTCAGAGCTCCCTATGGGTGGCAAAAGAAATGCTGCAGCCCATAGGGATCTCCTGGAACCCCAATACCCTGGGTACCTCAGTATCATATACTAGGGAATTATATGGGTGTACCAGTATGCCAATGTGAATTGGTAAATTTAGTCAATAGCCTGTTAGTGACAAATTTGGAAAGCAGGGAGAGCATAACCACTGAGGTTCTGGTTAGCAGAGCCTCAGTGAGACAGTTAGGCATCACACAGGGAACACATACAGATAGGCCACAAACTTATGAGCACTGGGGTCCTGGCTAGCAGGGTCCCAGTGACACATGACAAACATACTGGGCCCTGGCTAGCAGGATCCCAGTGAGACAGTGAAAACACCCTGACATATACTCACAAACAGGCCAAAAGTGGGGGTAACAAGGCTAGAAAGAGGCTACTTTCTCACACAACCCCCCCCAAACGAAGGACAATAGGGCTAACCTTGGCCAGTGGAGTCTTTATTGTCTAAGTGGTGATAAGTGGAGAGTACCTCTGCAATAGACTGGTTACTCCCTTTATCATCCACTATATGGTTACTTCCCTGTGGGGATGTAAACCATCCTGTTTGAAGTTGTTTAGCTAAGCAACAATGTGAGGATATAGTTTCAGAGTTCCTATCAGTAAGTTTTAGTTTAGAACAGTGGGAATTGTCCACTGGACCTATTTCTAGTGATGAGAATGCCAGACAGGGATGCTGTCTCAGTAAAGCCATAGCTGGGCAAACACTTTGTCCATATGGCTGTAAGAGAGAACAGGGATGCTGGTTCTCTTTAGTTGGAGCAGGGCAGGGATGCTGTCCTATGAGCTCCACACTAGGGCGGGGCTGCTGTCCTAAGTGTTGTGAGGCAGTGCAGGGTTTCTGCACTAAAGTTTCTCTGGGAGGGTTGGAGGGATGCTCCATGTTAAGTAAAATGGTGCCCTTTTTCTCACCAATATTAGTTATCCCACAGAGAGGTACTTTCACCTCAGGGAGTACAGCTGTGCCAGCTGATGATTCCCTTGGTACAGGTGCTACCCCAGGACAGGTATCTCCCACCACGGGAATGGTATCCTGAATGGCAGGGTGGTTAGGGGATACTGTGATGCCCTTTTTACCTGTTGTTGGAGAAGAATCCTGAGTTTTAAGGCCTGTTCCTCTCTTTTGCTTTTTCATTTCAGTAGAAATGAGAGGAAGCAATTCCTCAGGGATATCCAGCATGGCTGCATGGGTATAAAACTCTACCTCAGCCCAACCTGAGGTCTCTAGGTCATTACCTAAGAGACAGTCTACAGGTAAGCTAGGTGACACTACCACCTGCTTAGGTCCAGTAACTCCACCCCAACTAAGCTGAACTATAGCTAAGGGAAGAAACTCATTGGAGTTATGGACATCAATAATCTTGTACTGTTGTCCAATGATGTGTTGTTCAGGAGGCACTAGGTTTTCAGTCACCAAAGTGATACTGGCACCTGTGTCCCTGTAGGCCTGGGCCTCAACACCATTTATTGAAACTGTCTGCCTGTACTTATCCATTGTAAGGGGACAAGCAGCCAGTGTGGCAAGGCCAATGCCAATAGGTGTGACAGAAACTGTCTTGGGACTGACTACCCCAGTTTCTATGATGGACCCATAAGTGAACCCAACTACACCCTTATTTTGACTGTTGCCAGCAGTCCCACCACTATGACCACTACTGCTAGGGGCACTAGAGTTTGATGTGTTAGGGGTGGTTGGCTCAGGGGGTTTACCTTGGCAGGACTTATCCCCTTGCCAATGGCCTTTAATTTTACACACATAGCACCAAGGCTTTTTAATGTGTGTATGTTGTGAAGAAGAGGAAGAATTAGATGTATCCCCACCCCCTGAAGAGTGTTTAGGATTTGAAGAAGGATCTTTGGTTTTACCCTTATCCCCATGCGTATGCTGAGATTTCTCACCATCTTTCTTCTTGCCATCCTTGTCACCCCCTGTATGAACTTATCTGTTCACTCTTGTTCTGACCCATTTGTCTGCCTTTTTTCCCAATTCTTGGGGAGAGGTCAGATATGAGTCCACTAGATATTGGTGTAACAAGTCAGACACACAGTTATTCAGAATATGCTCTCTCAGAATAGGATTATACAGGCTTTCATAGTCAGAAACTTTACTGCCATGTAACCACCCTTCCAAGGCCTTCACTGAACAGTCAACAAAGTCTATCCAGTCTTGTGAAGACTCTTTTCTAGTGTCTCTGAACTTAATCCTGTATTGTTCAGTGGTTAAGCCAAACCCATCCAAGAGTGCATCCTTCAAAACTGCAAAATTGTTAGCATCACTTTCTCTAACAGTAAGGAGCCTATCCCTACCCTTTCCAGTGAAAGATAGCCACAATATAGCAGCCCACTGCCTTTGAGGGACCCCCTGTACCATACAGGCACTCTCAAGTGCAGCAAACCACTTGTTAATGTCATCCCCCTCCTTGTAAGGGGGAACTATCTTGTGCAGATTCCTGGAATCATGCTCTCTAACAGGATTACTATCAGGAATACTGCTGCTGCCACCATGTGTGAGAAGGTAGCCTCTTTCTAGCCTTGTTACCCCCACTTTTGGCCTGTTTGTGAGTGTATGTCAGGGTGTTTGTCACTGTTTTCACTGTCTCACTGGGATCCTGATAGCCAGGCCTCAGTGCTCATAGTGAAAACACTATGTTTTCAGTATGTTTGTTATGTGTCACTGGGATCCTGCTGGTCAGGACCCCAGTGCTCATAGGTTTGTGGCCTATATGTATGTGTCACTGGGACCCTGTCACACAGGGCCCCAGTGCTCATAGGTGTGCATGTATATGTTCCCTGTGTGGTGCCTAACTGTCTCACTGAGGCTCTGCTAACCAGAACCTCAGTGGTTATGCTCTCTCATTACTTTCAAATTGTCACTAACAGGCTAGTGACCAATTTTACCAATTTACATTGGCTTACTGGAACACCCTTATAATTCCCTAGTATATGGTACTGAGGTACCCAGGGTATTGGGGCACAATCCCATGATCCCAGTGGTCTGTAGCACAGACCCTGGTACTGCCAAACTGCCCTTCCTGGGGTTTCACTGCAGCTGCTGCTGCTGCCAACCCCTCAGACAGGCATCTGCCCTCCTGGGGTCCAGCCAGGCCTGGCCCAGGATGGCAGAACAAAGAACTTCCTCTGAGAGAGGGTGTGACACCCTCTCCCTTTGGAAAATGGTGTGAAGGCAGGGGAGGAGTAGCCTCCCCCAGCCTCTGGAAATGCTTTGTTGGGCACAGAGGTGCCCAATTCTGCATAAGCCAGTCTACACCGGTTCAGGGGACCCCTTAGCCCTGCTCTGGCGCGAAACTGGACAAAGGAAAGGGGAGTGACCACTCCCCTGACCTGCACCTCCCCTGGGAGGTGTCCAGAGCTCCTCCAGTGTGCTCCAGACCTCTGCCATCTTGGAAACAGAGGTGCTGTTGGCACACTGGACTGCTCTGAGTGGCCAGTGCCATCAGGTGACGTCAGAGACTCCTGCTGATAGGCTCCTTCAGGTGTTAGTAGCCTATCCTCTCTCCTAGGTAGCCAAACCCTCTTTTCTGGCTATTTAGGGTCTCTGTCTCTGGGGAAACTTCAGATAACGAATGCAAGAGCTCATCCGAGTTCCTCTGCATCTCCCTCTTCACCTTCTGATAAGGAAACGACCGCTGACCGCGCTGGAAGCCTGCAAACCTGCAACATAGTAGCAAAGACGACTACTGCAACTCTGTAACGCTGATCCTGCCGCCTTCTCGACTGTTTTCCTGCTTGTGCATGCTGTGGGGGTAGCCTGCCTCCTCTCTGCACCAGAAGCTCCGAAGAAATCTCCCGTGGGTCGACGGAATCTTCCCCCTGCAACCGCAGGCACCAAAAAGCTACATTACCGGTCCCTTGGGTCTCCTCTCAGCACGACGAGCGAGGTCCCTCGAATCCAGCGACGCTGTCCAAGTGACCCCCACAGTCCAGTGACTCTTCAGCCCAAGTTTGGTGGAGGTAAGTCCTTGCCTCACCTCGCTGGGCTGCATTGCTGGGAACCGCGACTTTGCAGCTACTCCGGCCCCTGTGCACTTCCGGCGGAAATCCTTTGTGCACAGCCAAGCCTGGGTCCACGGCACTCTAACCTGCATTGCACGACTTTCTAAGTTGGTCTCCGGCGACGTGGGACTCCTTTGTGCAACTTCGGCGAGCACCGTTTCACGCATCCTCGTAGTGCCTGTTTCTGGCACTTCTCCGGGTGGTACCTGCTTCAGTGAGGTCTCTTTGTCTTGCTCCACGTCCCCTCTCTCTGCAGGTCCAATTTGCGACCTCCTGGTCCCTCCTGGGCCCCAGCAGTGTCCAAAAACGCCAAACGCACGATTTGCGTGTAGCAAGGCTTGTTGGCGTCCTTCTGGCGGCAAAAACACTTCTGCACGACTCTCCAAGGCGAGAGGGATCCGTCCACCAAAGGGGAAGTCTCTAGCCCTTTTCGTTCCTGAAGAAACCTCAGCTTCTTCTGTCCAGTCGAAGCTTCCTTGCACCCGCAGCTGGCATTTCCTGGGCATCTGCCCATCTCCGACTTGCTTGTGACTTTTGGACTTGGTCCCCTTGTTCCACAGGTACCCTAGATTGGAAATCCACAGTTGTTGCATTGCTGGTTTGTGTCTTTCCTGCATTATTCCTCTAACACGACTACTTTGTCCTTAGGGGAACTTTAGTGCACTTTGCACTCACTTTTCAGGGTCTTGGGGAGGGTTCTTTTTCTAACTCTCACTATTTTCTAATAGTCCCAGCGACCCTCTACAAGGTCACATAGGTTTGGGGTCCATTCGTGGTTCGCATTCCACTTTTGGAGTATATGGTTTGTGTTGCCCCTATCCCTATGTTTCCCCATTGCATCCTATTGTAACTATACATTGTTTGCACTGTTTTCTAAGACTATACTGCATATTTTTGCTATTGTGTATATATATCTTGTGTATATTTACTATCCTCTCACTGAGGGTACACTCTAAGATACTTTGGCATATTGTCATAAAAATAAAGTACCTTTATTTTTAGTATAACTGTGTATTGTGTTTTCTTATGATATTGTGCATATGACACTAAGTGGTACTGTAGTAGCTTCACACGTCTCCTAGTTCAGCCTAAGCTGCTCTGCTAAGCTACCATTATCTATCAGCCTAAGCTGCTAGACACCCTATACACTAATAAGGGATAACTGGGCCTGGTGCAAGGTGCAAGTACCCCTTGGTACTCACTACAAGCCAGTCCAGCCACCTACACCATGGGGTCCAAACCCCAATCTCTGTCTCTCCTTCTCCAGGTCTAGGGATTCCCTGTCTAGAGCCAGCTGTTGCTGTTTAAGCTTCAGTCTGGTCTCTTCCATTCTCAACTTTTTGAGTTCCCTTTCTAACATGTCTTCAGGGTGGATGGATTGGGAATGCTTGGACATAGAGGATAAATTGGAAACAACAGAGGGAGATCTGACTCTAACTGACTCCACTCTAACAACCTGGCCTCCAGGAATAAAAACATCCCTACTATGACGGGAGCTCCTATTACTACCAACATTGCTAGGTGGTCTGCTAAGGGGCGGATTTGGAACAGAACCCTCCCCACCTCCCTCAAGGTTATCCCCTGAGTTAGAATGGGAGCCATCTATTAACGTCTTATTTGAAGTGCCTGCTTGGGACTCATCATTCACAATCAGCATGTTATATAGAAACTCTTTTGTGGGGTTCTTTCCTATCACTAAACCTCTATCTAAGCAGAGACTCCTTAGGCTCTTGTAATTCAAATTGTCATAGGTAGTATTGACCATTTTAAGAGCAGACTCTACAGCAGACATGATAAAAGAAGGTTTAGAGACAGTGAGAAGAAAGAAAATGTTTCAGAACTTTTTAAAGAAGAGAGAAAAAAATACTTTTTCTAACTTTTTTGGAAACTTTTAGAAGTTTTAGAGTACTTTTCAGCACTTAGAAGAAAGTGTAAGAGGAGAAAAGCAAAACGTTTTGTTAGGTGTACATACACTGAACTTGTTTTGTATATTATTCTCTTATGAAAAGTACACAATGACAAAGTGGTAAGTAGTTACAAGTACTTATCCCACCGCTGCACAACCAATGTAGGAGGCTGGTCTGGCTTGTAGTGGGTACCAGAGGTACTTACACCTTGTGCCAGGTCCAGTTATCCCTTATTAGTGTAGAAGAGGTGTTTCTAGCAGCTTAGGCTGATAGAAGGTAGCTATGGCAAAGCAGCTTAGGCTGAACTAGGAGACATGTAAAGCTCCTACTATACCACTGGTGTCATATGCACAATATCATAAGAAAACACAATACACAGAATTACTAAAAATAAAGGTACTTTATTTTTATGACAATATGCCAAAAGTATATCAGTGAGTACCCTCAGTATGAGGATAAGTTATATACACAGGATATATGTACACAAACCAAAATTATACAGGTAATAGCAAAAAGAAGTAATGCAAGCAATGTAAAGTTACAGTAGATTGCAATAGGAGCATATAGGTATAGGGGCAATACAAACCATATACTCAAAAAGTGGAATGCGAACCACGAATGGACCCCAAACCTATGTGAGCTTGTAGAGGGTCGCTGGGACTGTAAGAAAACAGTGAGGGTTAGAAAAATAGCCCACCCCAAGACCCTGAAAGGTAGGTGTAAAGTGCACCTACTACCCCCAGAGAGCACAGAAGTCATGATAGGGGGATTCTGCAGGAAGAACAAATACCAGCAATGCAACAACAGTGGATTTCCGGACCCGAGTACCTGTAAGGCAAGGGGACCAAGTCCAATAGTCGCGACAATGTCGAGAGCGGGCAGGAGCCCAGGAAATGCCAGCTGAGGGTGCAAGTAAGCTGCCACTGGTTGGAAGAAGCTTGGAGTTCTGCAAGAAAGAAGAGGACTAGGAACTTCCTCTTTGGAGGATGGATGTCCCACGTCGTGAAAAAGCTTGCAGATGTGTTCCCACGCAGAAAGTCCGCAAACAAGCCTTGCTAGCTGCAAGGGTCACGGTTAGAGTTTTTGGATGCTGCTGTGGCCCAGGAGGGACCAGGATGTCGCCGCTTGGATGAGGAGACAGAGGGGGCGCCCAGCAATGTAGGGAGCCCTCACAGAAGCAGGCAGCACCCGCAGAAGTACCTGAACAGGCACTTAGAAGAAAAGTGAATCGGAGTCCACCCGAAGTCACAAAAGGGAGTCCCACGACGCCGGAGGACAACTCAGAAGGTTGTGCACTGCAGGTTAGACTGTCGGGGACCCAGGCTTGGCTGTGCACAAAGGAAATCCTGGAAGAGTGCACAGGAGCTGGAGCAGCTGCAAATCACGCAGTACCCAGCAATGCAGTCTAGCATGGGGAGGCAAGGACTTACCTCCACCAAACTTGGACTGAAGAGTCACTGGACTGTGGGAGTCACTTGGACAGAGTTGCTGAGTTCCAGGGACCACGCTCGTTGTGCTGAGAGGGGACCCAGAGGACCGGTGATGCAGTCTTTTGTTGCCTGCGATTGCAGGGGGAAGATTCTGTCGACCCACGGGAGATTTCTTCAGAGCTCCTGGTGCAGAGAGGAGGCAAGCTACCCCCAGAGCATGCACTACCTGTAAACAGTCGAGGAAGCCGGCAGGATGAAGCAATACAAGGTTGCTAGTAGTAGTCTTGCTACTTTGTTGCCATTTTGCAGGTGTCCTGAGCAGTCAGCGGTCGATCCTTTGGCAGAAGGTGGAGAGGGAGATGCAGAGGAACTCTGGTGAGCTCTTGCATTCGTTATCTGGTGAGATCCCCAAAGCAGAGACCCTAAATAGCCAGAAAAGGAGGTTTGGCAACCTGGGAAGGAGGATTGGCTACCAAGAGAGGTAAGAGCCTACCAGAAGGAGCCTCTGACGTCACCTGCTGGCACTGGCCACTCATAGCAGTCCAGTGTGCCACAGATACCTCTGTTTCCAAGATGGCAGAGGTCTGGGACACACTGGAGGAGCACTTAGCACCTCCTTCTGGGAGGTGCAGGTCAGAGGAGTGGTCACTCCCCTTTCCTTTGTCCAGTTTCGCACCAGAGCAGGGCTGGGGGATCCCTGAACCGGTGTAGACTGGCTTATGCAGAGATGGGCAGCATCTGTGCCCATCAAAGCATTCCCAGAGGCTGGGGGAGGCTACTCCTCCCCAGCCCTCACACCTATTTCCAAAGGGAGAGGGTGTTACACCCTCTCTCAGAGGAAGTCCTTTGTTCTGCCTTCCTGGGCCAGGGCTGCCTGGACCCCAGGAGGGCAGAAACCTTTCTGAGGGGTTGGCAGCAGCAGCAGCTGCAGTGGAGACCCCGGAAAGGTAGTTTGGCAGTACCCGGTTTCTGTGCTAGAGACCCGGGGGATCATGGAATTGTCACCCCAATGCCACAATGGCATTGGGGTGACAATTCCATGATCTTAGACATGTTACATGGCCATGTTCGGAGTTACCATTGTGACGCTGTACATAGGTAGTGACCTATGTACAGTGCAAAAGTGTAATGGTGTCTCCACACTCACAAAGTCCGAGGAATTTGCCCTGAACGATGTGGGGGCACCTTGGCTAGTGTCAGGGTGCCCACACACTAAGTAACTTTGCACCCAACCTTCACTAGGTGAAGGTTAGACATATAGGTGACTTATAAGTTACTTAAGTGCAGTGGTAAATGGCTGTGAAATAATGTGGACTTTATTTCACTCAGGCTGCACTGGCAGGCCTGTGTAAGAATTGTCAGAGCTCCCTATGGGTGGCAAAAGAAAAGCTGCAGCCCATAGGGATCTCCTGGAACCCCAATACCCTGGGTACCTCAGTATCATATACTAGGGAATTATATGGGTGTACCAGTATGCCAATGTGAATTGGTAAATTTAGTCAATAGCCTGTTAGTGACAAATTTGGAAAGCAGAGAGAGCATAACCACTGAGGTTCTGGTTAGCAGAGCCTCAGTGAGACAGTTAGGCATCACACAGGGAACACATACAGATAGGCCACAAACTTATGAGCACTGGGGTCCTGGCTAGCAGGGTCCCAGTGACACATGACAAATATACTAACAACATAGGATTTTCACTATGAGCACTGGGCCCTGGCTAGCAGGATCCCAGTGAGACAGTGAAAACACCCTGACATATACTCACAAACAGGCCAAAAGTCGGGGTAACAAGGCTAGAAAGAGGCTACTTTCTCACACAACCCCCCCCCCCCAAACGAAGGACAATAAGGCTAACCTTGGCCAGTTGAGTCTTTATTGTCTAAGTGGTGATAAGTGGAGAGTAGCTCTGCAATAGACTGGTTACTCCCTTTATCATCCACTATATGGTTACTTCCCTGTGGGGATGTAAACCATCCTGTTTGAAGTTTTTTAGCTACCCAACAATGTGAGGATATATTTTCAGAGTTCCTATCAGTAAGTTTTAGTTTAGAACAGTGGGAATTGTCCACTGGACCTATTTCTACTGATGAGAATGCCAGACAGGGATGCTATCTCAGTAAAGCCATAGCTGGGCAAACACTTTGTCCATATGGCTGTAAGAGAGAACAGGGATGCTGGTTCTCTTTAGTTGGAGCAGGGCAGGGATGCTGTCCTATGAGCTCCATACTAGGGCGGGGCTGCTGTCCTAAGTGTTGTGAGGCAGTGCAGGGTTTCTGCACTAACGTTTCTCTGGGAGGGTTGGAGGGATGCTCCATGTTAAGTAAAATGGTGCCCTTTTTCTCACCAATATTAGTTATCCCACAGAGAGGTACTTTCACCTCCGGGAGTGCAGCTGTGCCAGCTGATGATTCCCTTGGTACAGGTGCTACCCCAGGACAGGTTTCTCCCACCACAGGAATGGTATCCTGAATGGCAGGGTGGTTAGGGGATACTGTGATGCCCTTTTTACCTGTTGTTGGAGAAGAATCCTGAGTTTTAAGGCCTGTTCCTCTCTTTTGCTTTTTCATTTCAGTAGAAATGAGAGGAAGCAATTCCTCAGGGATAGCCAGCATGGCTGCATGGTTATAAAACTCTACCTCAGCCCAACCTGAGGTCTCTAGGTCATTACCTAAGAGACAGTCTACAAGTAAGCTAGGTGACACTACCATCTGCTTAGGTCCAGTAACTCCACCCCAACTAAGCTGAACTATAGGTAAGGGAAGAAACTAATTGGAGTTATGGACATCAATAATCTTGTACTGTTGTGCAATGATGTGTTGTTCAGGAGGCACTAGGTTTTCAGTCACCAAAGTGATATTGGCACCTGTGTCCCTGTAGGCCAGGGCCTCAACAACATTTATTGAAACTGTCTGCCTGTACTTATCCATTGTAAGGGGACAAGCAGCCAGTGTGGCAAGGCCAATGCCACTAGGTGTGACAGAAACTGTCTTGGGACTGACTACCCCAGTTTCTATGATGGACCCATAAGTGAACCCAACTACATCCTTATTTTGACTGTTGCCAGCAGTCCCACCACTATTACCACTACTGCTAGGGGCACTAGAGTTTGATGTGTTAGTGGTGGTTGGCTCAGGGGGTTTACCTGGACAGGACTTATCCCCTTGCCAATGGCCTTTATTTCTACACACATAGCACCAAGGCTTTTTAATGTGTGTATGTTGTGATGAAGAGGAAGAATTAGATGTATCCCCACCCCCTGAAGAGTGTTTAGGATTTGAAGAAGGATCTTTGGTTTTACCCTCATCCCCATGCTTATGCTGAGATTTCTCACGATCTTTCTTCTTGCCATCCTTGTTACGCCCTGTATGAACTTTTCTGTTCACTCTTGTTCTGACCCATTTGTCTGCCTTTTTTCCCAATTCTTGGGGAGAGGTCAGATCTGAGTCCACTAGATATTGGTGTAACAAGTCAGACACACAGTTATTCAGAATATGCTCTCTCAGAATAGGATTATACAGGCTTTCATAGTCAGAAACTTTACTGCCATGTAACCACCCTTCCAAGGCCTTCACTGAACAGTCAACAAAGTCTATCCAGTCTTGTGAAGACTCTTTTCTAGTGTCTCTGAACTTAATCCTATAATGTTCAGTGGTTAAGCCAAACCCATCCAAGAGTGCATCCTTCAAAACTGCAAAATTGATAGCATCACTTTCTCTAACAGTAAGGAGCCTATCCCTACCCTTTCCAGTGAAAGATTGCCACAATATAGCAGCCCACTGCCTTTGAGGGACCCCCTGTACCATACAGGCCCTCTCAAGTGCAGCAAACCACTTGTTAATGTCATCCCCCTCATTGTAAGGGGGAACTATCTTGTGCAGATTCCTGGATCATGCTCTCTAACAGGATTACTATCAGGAATACTGCTGCTGTCACCATGGGGTCCAAACCCCAATCTCTGTCTCTCCTTCTCCAGGTCTAGGGATTCCCTGTCTAGAGCCAGCTGTTGCTGTTTAAGCTTCAGTCTGGTCTCTTCCACTCTCAACTTTTTGAGTTCCCTTTCTAACATGTTGTCTTCAGGGTGGGTGGATTGGGAATGCTTGGACACAGAGGATAAATTGGAAACAACAGAGGGAGATCTGTCTCTAACTGACTGAACTCTAACAACCTGGCCTCCAGGAATAAAAACATCCATACTATGATGGGAGCTCCTATTACTACCAACATTGCTAGGTGGTCTGCTAAGGGGCAGATGTGGAACAGAACCCTCCCCACCTCCCTCAAGGTTATCCCCTGAGTTAGAATGGGAGCCATCTATTAACGTCTCATTTGAAGTGCCTGCTTGGGACTCATCATTCACAATCAGCATGTTATATAGAAACTCTTTTGTGGGGTTCTTTCCTATCACTAAACCTCTATCTAAGCAGAGACTCCTTAGGCTCTTGTAATTCAAATTGTCATAGGTAGTATTGACCATTTTAAGAGCAGACTCTACAGCAGACATGATAAAAGAAGGTTTAGAGACAGTGAGAAGAAATAAAAAGTTTCAGAACTTTTTAAAGAAGAGAGAAAATAAAACTTTTTCTAACTTTTTTGGAAACTTTTAGAAGTTTTAGAGTACTTTTCAGCACTTAGTAGAAAGTGTAAGAGGAGAAAAGCTAAACTTTTTGGTTAGGTGTACATACACTGAACTTTTTTTGTATATTATTCTCTTATGAAAAGTACACAATGACAAAGTGGTAAGTAGTTACAAGTACTTATCCCACCGCTGCACAACCAATGTAGGAGGCTGGTCTGGCTTGTAGTGGGTACCAGAGGCACTTACACCTTGTGCCAGGTCCAGTTATCCCTTATCAGTGTAGAAGAGGTGATTCTAGCAGCTTAGGCTGATAGAAGGTAGCTATGGCAAAGCAGCTTAGGCAGAACTAGGAGACATGTAAAGCTCCTACTATACCACTGGTGTCATATGCACAATATCATAAGAAAACACAATACACAGAATTACTAAAAATAAAGGTACTTTATTTTTATGACAATATGCCAAAAGTATATCAGTGAGTACCCTCAGTATGAGGATAAGTTACATACACAGGATATATGTACACAAATCAAAATTATACAGGTAATAGCAAAAAGAAGTAATGCAAGCAATGTAAAGTTACAGTAGATTGCAATAGGAGCATATAGGTATAGGGGCAATACAAACCATATACTCCAAAAGTGGAATGCGAACCACGAATGGACCCCAAACCTATGTGAGCTTGTAGAGGGTCGCTGGGACTGTAAGAAAACAGTGATGGTTAGAAAAATAGCCCACCCCAAGACCCTGAAAGGTAGGTGTAAAGTGCACCTACTACCCCCAGAGAGCACAGAAGTCATGATAGGGGGATTCTGCAGAAAGAACAAATACCAGCAATGCAACAGTGGATTTCCCGACCTGAGTACCTGTAAGGCAAGGGGACCAAGTCCAATAGTCGCGACAATGTCGAGAGTGGGCAGGAGCCCAGGAAATGACAGCTGAGGGTGCAAGGAAGCTGCCACGGGTTGAAAGAAGCTTGGAGTTCTGCAAGAAAGAAGAGGACTAGGAACTTTCTCTTTGGAGGATGGATGTCCCACGTCGTGAAAAAGCTTGCAGAGGTGTTCCCACGCAGAAAGACCGGAAACAAGCCTTGCTAGCTGCAAGGGTCGCGGTTAGGGTTTTTGGATGCTGCTGTGGCCCAGGAGGGACCAGGCTGTCGCCGCTTGGATGAGGAGACAGAGGGGGCGCCCAGCAACGTAGGGAGCCCTCACAGAAGCAGGCAGCACCCGCAAAAGTACCTGAACAGGCACTTAGAAGAAAAGGGAACCGGAGTCCACCCGAAGTCACAAAAAGGAGTCCCACGACGCCGGAGGACAACTCAGAAGGTTGTGCACTGCAGGTTAGAGTGTCGGGGACCCAGGCTTGGCTGTGCACAAAGGAAATCCTGGAAGAGTGCACAGGAGCTGGAGCAGCTGCAAATCACGCAGTACCCAGCAATGCAGTCTAGCATGGGGAGGCAAGGACTTACCTCCACCAAACTTGGACTGAAGAGTCACTGGACTGTAGGAGTCACTTGGACAGAGTTGCTGAGTTCCAGGGACCACGCTCGTTGTGCTTAGAGGGGACCCAGAGGACCGGTGATGCAGTCTTTTGTTGCCTGCGATTGCAGGGGGAAGATTCCGTCGACCCACGGAAGATTTCTTCAGAGCTCCTGGTGCAGAGAGGAGGCAAGCTACGCCCAGAGCATGCACTACCTGGAAACAGTTGAGGAAGCCGGCAGGATGAAGCTATACAAGGTTGCTAGTAGTAGTCTTGCTACTTTGTTGCGGTTTTGCAGGCGTCCTGAGCAGTCAGCGGTCGATCCTTTGGCAGAAGGTGAAGAGGGAGATGCAGAGGAACTCTGGTGAGCTCTTGCATTCGTTATCTGGTGAGATCCCCAAAGCAGAGACCCTAAATAGCCAGAAAAGGAGGTTTGGCAACCTAGGAAGGAGGATTGGCTACCAAGAGAGGTAAGAGCCTACCAGAAGGAGCCTCTGACGTCACCTGCTGGCACTGGCCACTCACAGCAGTCCAGTGTGCCACAGACACCTCTGTTTCCAAGATGGCAGAGGTCTGGGACACACTGGAGGAGCACTGGGCACCTCCTTCTGGGAGGTGCGGGTCACTCCCCTTTCCTTTGTCCAGTTTCGCACCAGAGCAGGGCTGAGGGATCCCTGAACCGGTGTAGACTGGCTTATGCAGAGATGGGCAGCATCTGTGACCATCAAAGCATTCCCAGAGGCTGGGGGAGGCTACTCCTCCCCAGCCCTCACACCTATTTACAAAGGGAGAGGGTGTTACACCCTCTCTCAGAGGAAGTCCTTTGTTCTGCCTTCCTGGGCCTGGGCTGCCTGGACCCCAGGAGGGCAGAAACCTGTCTGAGGGGTTGGCAGCAGCAGCAACTGCAGTGGAGACCCCAGAAAGGCAGTTTGGCAGTACCCGGGTTCTGTGCTAGAGACCCGGGGGATCATGGAATTGTCCCCCCAATGCCACAATGGCATTGGGGTGACAATTCCATGATCTTAGACATGCTACATGGCCATGTTCGGAGTTACCATTGTGACGCTATACATAGGTAGTGACCTATGTACAGTGCACGAGTGTAATGGTGTCCCCGCACTCACAAAGTCCGGGGAATTTGCCCTCAACGATGTGGGGGCACCTTGGCTAGTGTCAGGGTGCCCACACACTAAGTAACTTTGCACCCAACCTTCACCAGGTGAAGGTTAGACATATAGGTGACTTACAAGTTACTTAAGTGCAGTGGTAAATGGCTGTGAAATAATGTGGATGTTATTTCACTCAGGCTGCACTGGCAGGCCTGTGTAAGAATTGTCAGAGCTCCCTATGGGTGGCAAAAGAAATGCTGCAGCCAATAGGGATCTCCTGGAACCCCAATACCGTGGGTACCTCAGTATCATATACTAGGGAATTATATGGGTGTACCAGTATGCCAATGTGAATTGGTAAATTTAGTCACTAGCCTGTTAGTGACAAATTTGGAAAGCAGAGAGAGCATAACCAGTGAGGTTCTGGTTAGCAGAGCCTCAGTGAGACAGTTAGGCATCACACAGGAACACATACAGATAGGCCACAAACATATGAGCACTGGGGTCCTGGCTAGCAGGGTCCCAGTGACACATGACAAACATACTGACAACATAGGATTTTCACTATGAGCACTGGGCCCTGGCTAGCAGGATCCCAGTGAGACAGTGAAAACACCCTGACATATACTCACAAACAGGCCAAAAGTGGGGGTAACAAGGCTAGAAAGAGGCTACTTTCTCACACAACCCCCCCCCAAACGAAGGACAATAAGGCTAACCTTGGCCAGTTGAGTCTTTATTGTCTAAGTGGTGATAAGTGGAGAGTAGCGCTGCAATAGACTGGTTACTCCCTTTATCATCCACTATATGGTTACTTCCCTGTGGGGATGTAAACCATCCTGTTTGAAGTTTTTTAGCTACCCAACAATGTGAGGATATATTTTCAGAGTTCCTATCAGTAAGTTTTAGTTTAGAACAGTGGGAATTGTCCACTGGACTTATTTCTAGTGATGAGAATGCCAGACAGGGATGCTGTCTCAGTAAAGCCATAGCTGGGCAAAAACTTTGTCCATATGGCTGTAAGAGAGAACAGGGATGCTGGGTCTCTTTAGTTGGAGCAGGGCAGGGATGCTGTCCTATGAGCTCCACACTAGGGCGGGGCTGCTGTCCTAAGTGTTGCGAGGCAGTGCAGGGTTTCTGCACTAAAGTTTCTCTGGGAGGGTTGGAGGGATGCTCCATGTTAAGTAAAATGGTGCCCTTTTTCTCACCAATATTAGTTATTCCACAGAGAGGTACTTTCACCCCAGGGAGTACAGCTGTCCCAGCTGATGATTCCCTTGGTACAGGTGCTACCCCAGGAGAGGTTTCTCCCACCACAGGAATGGTATCCTGAATGGCAGGGTGGTTAGGGGATACTGTGATGCCCTTTTTACCTGTTGTTGGAGAAGAATCCTGAGTTTTCAGGCCTGTTCCTCTCTTTTGCTTTTTCATTTCAGTAGAAATGAGAGGAAGCAATTCCTCAGGGATATCCAACATGGCTGCATGGGTATAAAACTCTACCTCAGCCCAACCTGAGGTCTCTAGGTCATTACCTAAGAGACAGTCTACAGGTAAGCTAGGTGACACTACCACCTGCTTAGGTCCAGTAACTCCACCCCAACTAAGCTGAACTATAGCTAAGGGAAGAAACTCATTGGAGTTATGGACATCAATAATCTTGTACTGTTGTCCAATGATGTGTTGTTCAGGAGGCACTAGGTTTTCAGTCACCAAAGTGATACTGCCACCTGTGTCCCTGTAGGCCTGGGCCTCAACATCATTTATTGAAACTGTCTGCCTGTACTTATCCATTGTAAGGGGACAAGCAGCCAGTGTGGCAAGGCCAATGCCACTAGGTGTGACAGAAACTGTCTTGGGACTGACTACCCCAGTTTCTATGATGGACCCATAAGTGAACCCAAATACACCCTTATTTTGACTGTTGCCAGCAGTCCCACCACTATTACCACTACTGCTAGGGGCACTAGAGTTTGATGTGTTAGTGGTGGTTGGCTCAGGGGATTTACCTGGACAGGACTTATCCCCTTGCCAATGGCCTTTATTTTTACACACATAGCACCAAGGCTTTTTAATGTGTGTATGTTGTGAAGAAGAGGAAGAATTAGATGTATCCCCACCCCCTGAAGAGTGTTTAGGATTTGAAGAAGGATCTTTGGTTTTACCCTTATCCCCATGCTTATGCTGAGATTTCTCACGATCTTTCTTCTTGCCATCCTTGTTACGCCCTGTATGAACTTTTCTGTTCACTCTTGTTCTGACCCATTTGTCTGCCTTTTTTCCCAATTCTTGGGGAGAGGTCAGATCTGAGTCCACTAGATATTGGTGTAACAAGTCAGACACACAGTTATTCAGAATATGCTCTCTCAGAATAGGATTATACAGGCTTTCATAGTCAGAAACTTTACTGCCATGTAACCACCCTTCCAGTCAACAAAGTCTATCCAGTCTTGTGAAGACTCTTTTCTAGTGTCTCTGAACTTAATCCTGTATTGTTCAGTGGTTAAGCCAAACCCATCCAAGACTGCATACTTCAAAACTGCAAAATTGTTAGCATCACTTCTCTAACAGTGAGGAGTCTATCCCTACCCTTTCCAGTGAAAGATAGCCACAATATAGCAGCCCGTTGCCTTTGAGGGACCCCCTGTACCATACAGGCCCTCTCAAGTGCAGCAAACCACTTGTTAATGTCATCCCCCTCCTTGTAAGGGGGAACTATCTTGTGCAGATTCCTGGAATCATGCTCTCTAACAGGATTACTATCAGGAATACTGCTGCTGCCACCATGGGGTCCAAACCCCAATCTCTGTCTCTCCTTCTCCAGGTCCAGGGATTCCCTGTCTAGAGCCAGCTGTTGCTGTTTAAGCTTCAGTCTGGTCTCTTCCACTCTCAACTTTTTGAGTTCCCTTTCTAACATGTTGTCTTCAGGGTGGGTGGGTTGGGAATGCTTGGACACAGAGGATAAATTGGAAACAACAGAGGGCGATCTGTCTCTAACTGACTGGACTCTAACAACCTGGCCTCCAGGAATAAAAACATCCCTACTATGACGGGAGCTCCTATTACTGCCAACATTACTAGGTGGTCTGCTAAGGGGCAGATTTGGAACAGAACCCTCCCCACCTCCCTCAAGGTTATCCCCTGAGTTAGAATGGGAGCCATCTATTAAGTCTCATTTGAAGTGCCTGCTTGGGACTCATCATTCACAATCAGCATGCTATATAGAAACTCTTTTGTGGGGTTCTTTCCTATCACTAAACCTCTATCTAAGCAGAGACTCCTTAGGCTCTTGTAATTCAAATTGTCATAGGTAGTATTGACCATTTTAAGAGCAGACTCTACAGCAGACATGATAAAAGAAGGTTTAGAGACAGTGAGAAGAAAGAAAAAATGTCAGAACTTTTTAAAGAAGAGAGAAAAAAATACTTTTTCTAACTTTTTTGAAAACTTTTAGAAGTTTTAGAGTACTTTTCAGCACTTAGTAGAAAGTGTAAGAGGAGAAAAGCAAAACTTTTTGGTTAGGTGTACATACACTGAATTTGTTTTGTATATTATTCTCTTATGAAAAGTACACAATAACAAAGTGGTAAGTAGTTACAAGTACTTATCCAACCGCTGAACAACCAATGTAGGAGGCTGGTCTGGCTTGTAGTGGGTACCAGAGGTACTTACACCTTGTGCCAGGTCCAGTTATCCCTTATTAGTGTAGAAGAGGTGTTTCTAGCAGCTTAGGCTGATAAAAGGTAGCTATGGCAAAGCAGCTTAGGCTGAACTAGGAGACATGTAAAGCTCCTACTATACCACTGGTGTCATATGCACAATATCATAAGAAAACACAATACACAGAATTACTAAAAATAAAGGTACTTTATTTTTATGACAATATGCCAAAAGTATATCAGTGAGTACCCTCAGTATGAGGATAAGTTATATACACAGGATATATGTACACAAACCAAAATTATACAGGTAATAGCAAAAAGAAGTAATGCAAGCAATGTAAAGTTACAGTAGATTGCAATAGGAGCATATAGGTATAGGGGCAATACAAACCATATACTCCAAAAGTGGAATGCGAACCACAAATGGACCCCAAACCTATGTGAGCTTGTAGAGGGTCACTGGGACTGTAAGAAAACAGTGAGGGTTAGAAAAATAGCCCACCCCAAGACCCTGAAAGGTAGGTGTAAAGTACACCTACTACCTCCAGAGAGCACAGAAGTCATGATAGGGGGATTCTGCAGGAAGAACAAATACCAGCAATGCAACAACAGTGGATTTCCAGACCTGAGTACCTGTAAGGCAAGGGGACCAAGTCCAATAGTCGCGACATTGTCGAGAGTGGGCAGGAACCCAGGAAATGCCAGCTGAGGGTGCAAGGAAGCTGCGACGGGTTGGAAGAAGCTTGGAGTTCTGCAAGAAAGAAGAGGACTAGGAACTTCCTCTTTGGAGGACGGATGTCCCATGTCGTGAAAAAGCTTGCAGAGGTGTTCCCACGCAGAAAGACCGCAAACAAGCCTTGCTAGCTGCAAGGGTCACGGTTAGGGTTTTTGGATGCTGCTGTGGCCCAGGAGGGACCAGGATATCGCCACTTGGATGAGGAGACAGAGGGGGCGCCCTGCAACGAAGGGAGCCCTCACAGAAGCAGGCAGCACCCGCAGAAGTACCTGAACAGGCACTTAGAAGAAAAGTGAACCAGAGTCCACCCAAAGTCACAAAAGGGAGTCCCACGACGCCGGAGGACAACTCAGAAGGTTGTGCACTGAAGGTTAGAGTGCCGGGGACCCAGGCTTGGCTGTGCACAAAGGAAATCCTGGAAGAGTGCACAGGAGCTGGAGCAGCTGCAAATCACGTGGTACCCAGCAATGCAGTCTAGCGTGGGGAGGCAAGGACTTACCTCCACCAAACTTGGACTGAAGAGTCACTGGACTGTGGGAGTCACTTGGACAGAGTTGCTGAGTTCCAGGGACCACGTTCGTTGTGCTGAGAGGGGACCCAGAGGACCGGTGATGCAGTCTTTTGTTGCCTGCGATTGAAGGGGGAAGATTCCGTCAACCCACGGGAGATTTCTTCAGAGCTCCTGGTGCAGAGAGGAGGCAAGCTACCCCCAGAGCATGCACTACCTGGAAACAGTCGAGGAACCCGGCAGGATGAAGCGATACAAGGTTGCTAGTAGTAGTCTTGGTACTTTGTTGCGGTTTTGCAGGCGTCCTGAGCAGTCAGCGGTCGATCCTTTGGCAGAAAGTGAAGAGGGAGATGCAGAGGAACTCTGGTGAGCTCTTGCATTCGTTATCTGGTGAGATCCCCAAAGCAGAGACCCTAAATAGCCAGAAAAGGAGGTTTGGCAACCTAGGAAGGAGGATTGGCTACCAAGAGAGGTAAGAGCCTACCAGAAGGAGCCTCTGATGTCACCTGCTGGCACTGGCCACTCACAGCAGTCCAGTGTGCCACAGAGACCCATGTTTCCAAGATGGCAGAGGTCTGGGACACACTGGAGGAGCTCTGTGCACCTCCCCAGGGAGGTGCCGGTCAGAGGAGTGGTCACTCCCCTTTCCTTTGTCCAGTTTCGCACCAGAGCAGGGCTGGGGGATCCCTGAACCGGTGTAGACTGGCTTATGCAGAGATGGGCAGCATCTGTGCCCATCAAAGCATTTCCAGAGGCTGGGGGAGGCTACTCCTCCCCAGCCCTCACACCTATTTCCAAAGGGAGAGGGTGTTACACCCTCTCTCAGAGGAAGTCCTTTGTTCTGCCTTCCTGGGCCAGGGCTGCCTGGACCCCAGGAGGGCAGAAACCTGTCTGAGGGGTTGGCAGCAGCAGCAGCTGCAGTGGAGACCCCGGAAAGGCAGTTTGGCAGTACCCGGGTTCTGTGCTAGAGGACCGGGGGATCATGGAATTGTCCCCCCAATGCCACAGTGGCATTGGTGTGACAATTCCATGATCTTGGAGATGTTACATGGCCATGTTCGGAGTTACCATTGTGACGCTGTACATAGGTAGTGACCTATGTACAGTGCACGAGTGTAATGGTGTCCCCGCACTCACAAAGTCCGGGGAATTTGCCCTGAACGATGTGGGGGCACCTTGGCTAGTGTCAGGGTGCCCACACACTAAGTAACTTTGCACCCAACCTTCACCAGGTGAAGGTTAGACATATAGGTGACTTATAAGTTACTTAAGTGCAGTGGTAAATGGCTGTGAAATAATGTGGACTTTATTTCACTCAGGCTGCACTGGCAGGCCTGTGTAAGAATTGTCAGAGCTCCCTATGGGTGGCAAAATAAATGCTGCAGCCCATAGGGATCTCCTGGAACCCCAATAGCCTGGGTACCTCAGTATCATATACTAGGGAATTATATGGGTGTACCAGTATGCCAATGTGAATTGGTAAATTTAGTCACTAGCCTGTTAGTGACAAATTTGGAAAGCATAGAGAGCATAACCACTGAGGTTCTGGTTAGCAGAGCCTCAGTGAGACAGTTAGGCATCACACAGGGAACACATACAGATAGGCCACAAACTTATGAGCACTGGGGACCTGGCTAGCAGGGTCCCAGTGACACATAACAAACATACTGACAACATGGGGTTTTCACTATGAGCACTGGGCCCTGGCTAGCAGGATCCCAGTGAGACAGTGAAAACACCCTGAGATATACTCACAAACAGGCCAAAAGTGGGGATAGCAAGGCTAGAAAGAGGCTACTTTCTCACAGTTTGTTAGTTGAATGTTGACATCTGAGCTCATGTCCCACACTACCGCTCTGAGAAGACTTTGCCTACTCTCACTCACCACCCTGAAGGTCAAGCGAAGAAAGGGTTGTACTTGGCCCAGACAGACCCCAGCGTGCCACCAAGGTTGAGGCCTTATAACTCCTATCTGCACTGTGATCCCCAAACAAGGTCCGACACTACTCTAATCAATATTATAGGTTAATGCAGTCATTTTGCATATTGTACTACTGATGTTTTTTCAGGAACAAACTCACCAGGTCAGACATGGAGGAATTTGTATCAGGAAAATGACCCAGAATTCAGGAATGACATGAGAAAATGTATGTGGAAACACCAAGTTCTGATGACATTTCTCATTCAATACATGATAACTTCAATTATTGAGTTAATTCCATATCCCAGAATTACTAAAATAAAAAGTGTAGCCCATTGTTAAAGTCACTTAAACTTACTGACAGTTGGCACACTCATTGCTGTATCTCCGGACATGTTTTTGGAGCACTATTACTTATGAGTAATTTAAAGTAACTATTATATTGAACCACATCTACCATAATGCATCTTGGAGAACTGCTGCGGTTATTCCAGTGTGTTCACTCCCCTTGATTGTTTGGTTCTTTGTGGCACTACTGGGCTGATAAGCTTGTGGGATGTACCTGCACTTATTAGTGGTACTCATCTTAAGAGACACCAGGCAACATTTTGTTAGAGAGGAAACGAAATGTGAAGAAGTTGCGTTATCACACACAATAGTAGAGATCGTAAAAGAGTTATACTTGATGAAAGAATAGTACAGGTCTAAGTTCAACAATGATGCAAAATAAGTGAAGAGTTCACTGGAAAGTAGAGTGCATGTTCAGCAAGGTCTTAGTTAAAGGAAAACCTGTGTTTGCAAGCATAGAGGAATTTATAATCACAGCTCACAAGCATGTATTCTGTGTTCTTGGTAAATTGAAAATGTGACTGAAAGAATATCAGCAGAAGAAAGAGTTAGCCAAATGTACACAAAATTGATAAGAAGTCTTGAGAGCAGAACAATAAAACACGCACACACACACATGCATAGGAAAGAAGCAAATAAATGGTTTGTTAAGCATAGTTAGAATTACAATAAAGAATGTGTAGAGAAATGGTCAGGAGTTTGAGGACACAGGTGATGTGATGTTTTTGTAACAAATATGTGACTATTGAGTAACCTATTAGTTGACCTTTCGTAAGACACATTGGTGGTCATTATGACACTGGCAGTGACTGTTAAAGTGGCGGTAATACTGCCAACACGCTGGTGGAACTTACCGCCAAATTAAGACCATGGCGTGATAACTCCCATAGACTGCCAATGTACCACACCATCTGCTAGGGCGTTAATACCACGCACCAC
This sequence comes from Pleurodeles waltl, assembly GCF_031143425.1. Taxonomy (NCBI): domain Eukaryota; kingdom Metazoa; phylum Chordata; class Amphibia; order Caudata; family Salamandridae; genus Pleurodeles; species Pleurodeles waltl. The sequence goes on along the minus strand of NC_090446.1, from coordinate 141,481,579 downwards.
AGTGATAGCCATCAACAGCCAGGCGGAAGCCAAGGTACCGCCCATCACATTATGACACAGCACACCACCATGATTTCCGGGGCAGTACCAACGCCATCAAAAGTCTGGCAGAAACACATTACAGAAGACCAAAGACTTACCAACAGAGACACAGAGAAGCTCAACGCCGTCATGGAACCGGAACTTCAAGTCTTCCTGATGCTCTTCTACGCCATGCTCCACCTGGGACACCAATGCTGACGAAGACGACGACGTTGAGTACAGCCGCCTAGCACACAAGGGAGGGAGGGAGGAAAAGGAGAGTGACATACACACGCACAACACACACCATTCACACAGACATACCACATACACAACCAGCTGCAGACGTAAACCAATGGCACAGGACACACAGCATAATAATACAAGGACTAGAGGTTGGAAGTACTGAAAATGTAATTGCAAGGCAAAAGGCACCATATGAACCAATTTTAGAACAGTTAGACATAAACAATTGTCCAGAAAGGACCAATTCCCAGTCCAATGTCCATAGGCCCACATGGCCACCAGACACAGTCCAAGCCCCAACTTGATCCTGACTAACTACACACAAAACTGTTCAGGGGCAACATCACAGAAGTGGACAGGCACCTCAGGGGGAAGGGAGGTGGTGGGCACCGAAGCTGAAGTCTGGAACTTGCCCACTGGTTCTAGAAGGGGTTCCATGCCCATTTTCCACTTCTGGGGAGTGCAAGGTCACAGTCACTGAGGTGGGGAACTTGCCCACTGATCCCAGAGGGGGTTCCATGCCCATTTCCCAATGCTGGGGAGTGCAAGGTCACAGTCACTGAGGTGGGGAACTTGCCCACTGATCCCAGAGGGGGCTCCATGCCCATTTCCCAATGCTGGGGAGTGCAAGGTCACAGTCACTGAGGTGGGGAACTTACCCACTGATCCTGGAGGGGGCTCCCTGTACAGCAGTCCCTGGAGGGTGGCCTACATGACCTCTGCTGGAGGAGATGGCTGCTGTGTCTCAGCTGGAGGTGAGGGCTGCATTGTCTCTGCTGGGGGGAGCTGTCTCCTGGGCAGCCTCTGCTGGAGGTGAGGGCTGCATTGTCTCCGCTGGGAGAGGTGTCACCTTGGCAGCCTCTGCTGGACGTGAGGGCTGCTGTGTTCCAGCTGGAGGTGAGGGCTTCTTGCATGTCATTGGTGGTTGAGTGGGAACTTTTTCTTGCTTTGGTGGTTGAGTGGGAACCTTACCCCCCCAGCTGGTGGAGTGGGATCTTTCCGTTTCCTGGCTGGTGGAGTGGGATCCTTCCCTTACCTGGATGGTGGAGTGGGCTCGTTCCCTTTCCTGGATGGTGGAGTGGGATTCTTCCCTTTCCTGGATGGTGGAGTGGGATCCTTCCCTTTCCTGGATCCTTCACTTGTCTTGCCTCCACGACTAGCAGGTGCCTCCACTGTCCCCGTGGACTGTTTGGCTGAGGTGCTGGGCTGGGTCGTGGGACCCTGCTCTTATGGGCAGGATGGGGGCGAGGGAAAAGCTCAAGACGTGCAAGTAAAAGCTTCTTAGGGGTGTTGGGCCGTGATGTGGGAGGAGGGATGGGTGTGAAGGTTGAGGGAGTGGTTGTTGGAGGAGTACGTCTGCTGGACTTGGGTGCAGGGGCAGTGTGCTGATGTGAGGTGGATGGCTGTTGGGTGTCTGAGTGCCTGCGTTTGTGTCTTTTAGGAGGAGGGGGGCAGACAGGGTGGGAGAGGACACAGGGGATGCATGGATGGATGTTGTGGAGGTGTCTGCTAGTGAGGTGTGTGTGCTGCTTGGTATGGTGATGCTGATGGTGGCTGTTGAAGCAGTGCATGTAGGTGTGAGTGTAGGCGTGACTGTGAGGGAGGTGGAGAAGGAGGAGGAGGAGGAGGGGAGACAGTGGAGGCAGTGGATGTGGATGTGTATGCAACTGTCTGATGTTTGTGTGAGTGCTTGTGGACTGAAGTGTGGTGCCTGTGTTTGACTGTGCCACTCTTGTGTGATGTCTTGTGTGCATGTTCGTATGTATGTGTGCATTGGATAGGTTGGGGTTGAGGAGACTGGGACTAGAAAGTGGTAGGTGGAGGGGGGACGGTAGAAACAGGGACAATGGCTGCCATCAGAGAGGAGGCTAGAGCCTGAATCAATCTCTGTTGGGCCGCCAATCCACTGTGGATGCCCTCCAGGAATGCATTGCTGAATCTGGGATGCCAGCCCCTGGATGGCATTCACAATGATTGACTGCCCTACAGAGATGGATCTCAGGAGGTCAACAGCCTTCTCACTCAGGGCAGCAGGGCTGACTGGGGCAGGGCCTGAGTTGCCTCGGGCGAAGGAGATGCCACCCTCCTGGGTGAGCGGGCACAGACAACTCCGTGAGGGGCTACTGGGAGGGTGGTGCTGGTATGGGGTGGTGGCTGTACCTGCAGCTGTGGTGGTGTCACAGAGGTGCCCGCCGCCACCTGGGTGCTTCCATCAGAGGAGGTATCTGAGTCAGTGTTGTCACCGCCGTGGTGCTCCCCTCGCCCTCCGTCCCACTGGTTCCCTCAACGTCAGTGGACTCTGCCTCCTGGGTCCTGTGGGCTTCAGCTCCCTCTGTCGCCAGTGCCCCTGCTCCTCCGGCAGATGATGCTAATGCACACATGAACAGGATGACAGAAGGAGAAAGGGGGGAGAAAGGGAGCACTGGGTCAATTACAGCACCAACACCACAGTTGGCATACACAGCACTGTCACACACAGGGATCAGGAATGAGCACTATGCATTGTACTGGCATTCGACTGGCTAGATGTCACAGCAAGATGAGGGCTAACCACCGCTAACTGCACCCCTCCTGGGACCCACAAAGCCCTGACTTACATGGAATGCAACTGAGTTAGGTTACTTGCATGTGCTGTACACCCATTACCCTTGAGCTGGATCATGCTGCAAACTCTGACCTGGCATTAAGGAGCACCCACTAACTCACACCCACCAACCGGATTCCATGCCACCTACCAATTATTGTAGTAATGCCCACTGTACTCACCCCCTTGTGGCTGCTGTGATGCCCTCAAGCGCCCACCCAGCTCTGGGTAGGCCATTGCCAGTATGCAGGCCATCAGGGGGGTCAGGTTCTGAAGGGCACCCCTTCCTCATTGGGAGGCCATCCCAAGCTGGGCCTCCCGGTCTAACGTGCCCAGCGTTTCAGGTCCTCCCATCGTTTCCTGCAGTGGGTGCTCCGCCTGCTGTAGACCCCCAGGGTCCGCATGTCCTTGGCGATGGCACAACACAATCCCTTCTTTTCATGGGCACTGACCTGCAGAGGGAATACAGACTGGAGGACACCATTACACATACAATCCAGCCTGTCACACATATGGCCCACAAATCCCGTTTCCAACTCCACTGGCACACACATCTCCCTGTGCCCACCATGTACACTACCAACTGACATCCCCCCAAATGACACAATGCCTACACACACATCTCCATGCAACCTTCCCACATGCATCATGCCCAAGGTGTACTCACTTGTTGGTCTGGTGGCCCATACAGCTGTCAATACTTGGGTATGACCCCATCGGCAAGCGCTCCAACTCCTCCGAAGTGAAGGCAGAGGCCCTTTCCCCGGTCACACGGGCCATGGTAGGTTCCAGACACAGGTCACAGCAGCACACGCAGTGTAGGTGTTCTCCTGTAGTCAGGAATCAAGTAAGGTTATAGACAGAAAATGGCGGTCACGTCCACGGCGGTGTACACCGTCACCACCGCCTCTGATCCCCATTGGCCACTGTACTCCATAGAGCCCCATATTAGCCAATGAGGAACTGCACGGCGGTGCAAGACCGCCTTCCCCTACGATGCCCAACGTCGGTGGAGTTACCTCACTTCCACCTGTCCCTAGATACAGGACAGGCGGTCGCCATTTCATGGCTGTGGACTTCATACAGATCTTCCATAATTGTGTCATTGCCGAAAATTGCACATACATTGCCATTCCCACTGTCCCAATACATTAATGCTGCATGCACACTGAGGTGGTGGTTCCATTGTTCAAATTTTGAAGGCCTACTCACTCTTGTGTCCCTTAGTTACCTACCAATGCGAACGAATAGGAGGAGGAGACAAACCCCATGTACAGACCTTTTGTGGACTTGGCTACACTGGAGGACAGGCACATTATACTCATCTATAGACTGGACAGGGCCACAATCACAGAGCTGTGTGCACAATTGGAGCCTGACCTGGTATCAGCTATCCATCATCCCACTGGGATCCCACCTCTTGTGCAGGTTCTATCAGTGCTCCATTTCCTGGCAACTGGCTCTTTCCAAGTGACAGTGGGCTTGGCAGCAGGAATGTCATAGCCAAAGTTCTCAATCGTTCTGGCAAGGGTATTGTCTGCCTTGGTGAAACACACGTGCAGCTATATTTCTTTCCCCCAGGTGGAAGATTTGGCTACTGTGAAGGCTGGATTCTATGCAATGGGACATATACCCAATATTATTGGGGCCATTGATGGTACACATATTGTGTTTGTTCCCCCCCGCCAGAATGAACAGGTGTTCAGGAATCTGAAGAGTTTCCACTCACTGAATGTGCAAATGGTGTGCCTGGCGGACCAGTACATCTCCCATGTCACTGCCAAGTATCCTGGGTCAGTGCATGACGCCTTCGTTCTGAGGAATAGCAGCATCCCAAATCTGATGGCCCAACTACAGAGGCACAGAGTGTGGCTAATAGGTGAGCCAGAGTCCCCACCCACTGTATGTCAGTGTATGCCTTCAAGTGTTATCCCTTTAGGATTGTGGAAGGCTAAATTTTGTCCCTCAATATTTGCAGGTGACTCTGGCTACCCAAACCTATCGTGGCTTCTGGCCCCTGTGAGGAATGCCAGGACAGGGGCTGAGAACCGTTATAACGATGCACATGGGCAAACCAGAAGAATAATCGAGAGGACCTTAGGCCTCCTGAAGGCCAGGTTCAGATGCCTGCATCTGACAGGTGGATCCCTGTGCTACTCACCCGAGAAGGTCTGCCAGATAGCAGTGGAATGCTGCATGTTGCACAACCTAGCCCTCAGACCACATGTGCCTTTTCTGCAGGAGGAGGGGACTGGAGATGCCCCTGTGGCAGCAGTGGACCCCGAGGACAGTGAGGATGAGGAGGCAGAGGATGAGGATATGGACAACAGAACATTAGTTATACGTCAATACTTCCAATGACACACAGGTGAGACAGTGCAACTGACCATTACTCTGACTATTGATGTTTTCTGTGCAGCTGTAGCATGAAGGCATTCACGTCGTTTGCATCTCAACTTACTGTCACCTGTGGCTTGTCCTCCTACAGATGTTGGTGATATGACAACAGTGGCCTGATGTTTCACTGCAGACAGCTACAGGTCATTAGTTGTATGCTATCACAGTGTTCAGATCATTTGCACTGGATGTGACTGTTCCCATACATGCACATTTTCAACACATGAAACAGTGTCACTCAAATTGTGTTCAAGGGTGTTGATTGTAGTGCAAATAAGTGACTGAAAAGTGGAATGGAATGGGGTGATGGTAGAGGAAAGTCCAGGGTATTGTTCTAGTCTGTTTGTAACACAGGTCCTGTGTCCAAGGGGCCTTAGGAAGGGGAGCAAAGGCAGTTCAAAGTGGACAAGGTGACAGGGTGGGACACAAGGGGGGCAATCAGGAGAGTCTCATTTCCTGGTTGTGGTCTTGGTCTTGGCAAGTGTGTCTGACTTCGGTCTGGGTCGCAGGGAACGTTTGCGGGGTGGTTCACCTTCTGCAGGGGGAGGGGTGCTGGTGGCCTGTGGGTCCTGTGGCAGGGCCTCCTGTCCGTTAGCTGCACCTGAAGTGGAGGGCTGGTCAATAGACTGGCTAGTGGTGGGGGCCCGCTGGTGCGCTGTCCACTCCCTCAAGATGTTGGCCATGTCTGCCAGCACCCCTGCTATGGAGATCATGGTGGTAATGAGAGCCTGCAAGTCCTCCCTGATCTCCTGATGGTGTTTGATGCTGTTCCTCCTGCAGCCGCTTGTTCTCCTGCATGTTGGTAAGGATCTGGCCCATCGTGTCCTGGAATTGTTGGTAGGCCCCCAGGACATTGGGGAGTGCCTCCTGGAGAGTCGGTTCCCTGAGCCTGTCCTCCCCCTGGTGCACAGTGGTCCTCCCAGTGTCCCTGTTGCCCTGTGCCCACTGCCACTGACCTCAGGTCTCTGACTGTCTTGGGTGTGAGGTGTGGACTGGGGTCCCTGTACAGGTGGGCACACTGCTGACTGACAAGTCCTTGGGACAGAGGTGTGGGGACTGTGGGTGCTGTGGTGATGGATACTGATGGGGGAGGCTCTGTGGTTGACTGGGAGTGGGCTGGGGTGACCAACTGACCAGTGGTCCCTGATGGGCCAGGTAGTTCATCAAGATCCCGAAGTCCAGAGTTACTGTCATCACTGGGGGCATCTTCTGTTGGGTGACTGGTTAGTCGTGGCACCTCCTCTCCGCTGAGATTGGCTGGGGCGCCTGTAGGGATGTAAGTGATGTATTATGCTTCATGTCTGACATATTGTATATCCCTAGCTTCCCCTCTATTGTTGCTTTTGCCCTGCCACCTTTGTTTGTGTATGGTGATTTATTGTGGGATTGTTAGTTCTCCATGCTGTGCATGCTTTTGTGATGGGTGTACATGCAGGGCTGGGAGGGCTGCCCATGCATTGGTATTGCATGCAGGGCTTGGCATTGGGGTTAGTCATGTGTAGGTGCAGTTTGTGGGATGGAGTGGAGTGATGGGAGTGAGGGTGAGGGTGTGAGTTGGCATGCAGGTACGGAGGGTGATAAGTAGTAAATGTTGACTCACCAGTGTCCAATCCTCGGCAACTCCAGTGAGTCCCTCAGGATCCCGTAATGCCAAGACTTGCTCCTTTCATGCTGTGAGCTGTGGGGGAGGAGGTGGGGGTCCTCCGCCAGTCCTCTGGATGGCGAGCTGGTGCCTTGCCGCAACGGAACGTACCTTTCCCCATAGGTCGTTACACATCTTCCTGATGTCGTCCCTTGTTCTTGGATGCTGTCTCACGGCGTTCACCCTGCCCACTATTCTCCGCCATAGCTCCATCTTCCTGGCAATAGATATTTGCTGTACCTGTGCTCCAAACAGCTGTGGCGCTACTCTGACTATTTCCTCCACCATGACCTGCAACTCATCT